>NC_092038.1:85978187-86284956 GCF_003086295.3 Arachis hypogaea | reverse complement strand
ATTGACAATCCAAGGTAAGAAGAATAGCAACTCAATGTTCATGGTAAGCTAGTTTTTTATGCATGCTTCAATCACAAAAGAAATGTAAATGATTGATGCTTCCATTTAGCTCAATTTATGAAATCTTTTTCTTATAATTCTTCCTTGAAACAAGCTTTTGATTTTTTTTTTTTAGCTTCTCCTTTTGGGTGCTTTGCCCCATTAGTTAATAACAAAGCTACGACTTCTAAATGCTTTGTTTTCAAGTATTACCACTTGATACATAAGCACCACAAGCATTTAATTAGAGGACTTCATTAAGCTCATTTTTCTTTTCTTTTCTTGACTCTCTAATCATTGATGCTCAGAGCCTTGAGCTTTGAGGGAGTGCTTTTGTACTTGAGCCTAGCCTTGACTTCTAAGTATTTTGTTTTCAAGCATTTGGCTTGATACATAAACACCACAAGCACTTAGCAAATAAATTGCCATTGGTACTCAGAGCCTTCAGCTTTCTCATTCTTTCCCTTTTTCCTTTTTTGCTTTTTTTTTTTGCATTTACTTCCTTCAAGGTTTTCATGATTTCAAAAGATTTCACAAAATTTACAAGATGAAAAACTTCAATTAAATAAAATCCAATGCAATTGAGCAACAATCAATCATACTAGCTTTCCAGTACTTGTATGCACATGCTAAATTCTTCTTTAATTCCTTGTTTGTTTATGATCATGATGCTTTTTTGCTTTTGAATTCACAAAACTCAAGTTGGTAGTCACAATGTCACAACAACATATTTCAAATCAAATTCAAGCTATGCTTAGTCATACCACACATGTATACAGAAAATATAAAGACAATCATGCAATTTAAAGTGCTGGAAATAAATGAGAGGAAAAGGAACTTTACAACCTTGCAATTCATCTTCTCTATTGTTGTCATTTTCCTCCCATTCCTCTCCTTCCCATACCAACTCAGAATGCTTGCTCATCCTCAAGCAACAATTAGAACAATGGCTATGGGGCTAAGATGGATCATGAATGTCTTACACAATGATATGTTAGTAACACATGTGTTTCAAGCAAGCAAAATTAAAGATAACAATCAAGGCATGGAGACAGCGACATTTTGATTGCAAGCATAAGAAGGTGTGCACAATACATTGCATAAAAGATAAGTGGCACACCAAACTTAGTGTGACACTTTCACTTGAAATTAATCCAAGTATCTAGTAAGCATTGGAACCAAATTTTTTTGCATAGCAACACCAAACTTATAATGCAACCAAATGTCAATTTATTTGAACTAAAACTAAACAAGAGAAACTGTTATTTGTTAAATACAATCACCAAATGAATAGTCTATCATGAATAAGGATGTCTTGGTGATGTATTTACAAAAACAGTTAATAAAAGAAAAAAAATAACTAAAACAAAGAGAATGCAAACGAAATGTCAAAAATAAAAGAAAAATAACAATGCAAAGGCAATATGATTATGCAGACAAGTGATGTTGCTAGATGAGTTGCATAGAAAAATAAGTGGCACACCAAACTTAGAATCTTAGTGTGACACTTTCATGTAGAATTGATGCAATCATCCAAAAAGATTGAAAATAATTTGTTGCAAGGCAACACCAAACTTAGAATGTGATCATATGCCAATTTATTGAAATTTAAACAAAGCATGGAGAAGAAATGTACCTACTGTCTACCTGTTATTTACTTTCTTCCTCTTTTTCCAGTTTGTTAAGAGGAATGACTTCAAGAGGGGAGAAGTTTCAGCTATTGTCCCCTGTCTTGGTCTCCTTTCAGCAAGCTTCCTTGTGAAATTGGCTTGATTAATCTTGCTTGCTGAATCAGGGGGAGGATTGTTTGCAGTTGACCTTCTCTTGAATGTTGTCCTTGGTATCTTGGTCACAATCCTCTTCTTGGTGCTTTTGTTAATTGCCTTCACTTCTTGGATGTCAAGATATGGTTGCTGTGTGATTATTGGAGTGATTTCTTCATTAAGAGCCTCTTGAATTGGTGGTTCCATGAATCCTTCTTCTATGCAACTCTCTGCTTCAATTGAGGGTGACTTCTCTTGAGTGTCTTCCTCACTTTCTTGATCCTCCACTTCTTCCCTTGTTACCTCAAGTGCAGTTTCATTTTCAACCACATCATTCTTCTTTGAAAGTTCACTTGATGCAGTGGCCTCCTTATCTTGCTCTTCCACTTTCTCCTTCACATCCATCAATTGACCTTCATTTTCCTTGCTCAGTGGTTCTACGCTCCTCCTTGTTTGCTCTAAGGGGCCATTCATCTTATTGAAGATGATTTCTTTCCAGGATTGGGGTTGTGTGTATCTTTCCATGAGTTTTCTATGTATTTCAATGGCTTGAAGGAAATCCCAATCTGTTAGTTCAAGAGATGAAGGTTGAGAGTAATCATAATCAAGTGATGAAGAACTTTCAAATGAGAAACTGGGACGTGAGGGTGGATGCTCTTCCATTCTTTGGTGATACTTCCATCCACCATGAGGATAATGATATGAATGATTTTGTGGTGGTGGTTGGTATCCCATATGATTTTCTTGCTCATCTTGTGTCTCTGAAGCAAATCTCCATGAATTGGAGTGCTCAGAATGTGTATTCTCTTGGTGATATTCCCAGCCACCATTAGAGATTGGTGATGGTGGGTAATATCCCATAAAATTTGTTTGATCATAAGATGAGTTGAACTCCATTTGAATTTTGTAAAACACAACACCAAGGGAAATTGAAATTCATATCTCAGAGACAGAATTTCTTAGTGAGGCAATAACTCAAATACCTTGGTTTCAACTTAGAAAAGAGAACAAAAACAAAGAAAATGCTTGATC
Organism: Arachis hypogaea; assembly: GCF_003086295.3. Classification (NCBI taxonomy): domain Eukaryota; kingdom Viridiplantae; phylum Streptophyta; class Magnoliopsida; order Fabales; family Fabaceae; genus Arachis; species Arachis hypogaea. The sequence goes on along the minus strand of NC_092038.1, from coordinate 86,282,122 downwards.
TAGACTTCTCACCCACTTAATCATTGTTGATCTAATCAATCCCCGGCAACGGCGCCAAAAACTTGATGGTGTTTTTGCGGAAAAACAAATTTCCAACACACAAATCCAACCGGCAAGTATACCGGGTCGCATCAAGTAATAATAACTCACAAGAGTGAGGTCGATCCCACAGGGATTGATGGATCAAGCAACTTTAGTGGGTGATTAGTTTAGTCAAGCTAACATTGAGTGAATTGTTTGAAGTTGATCAACAGAAACTAAATTGCAAGGAATTTAAAAGATGCAGAAAATAAAATTGCAGGAAACTTAAAGAACAAGAAAGTAAAAGAGCTGAAACTTAAATTGCACGAAATGTAAATTGCATTAAATGTAAAGGGGATTGGGAACAAGGAGATTAAAGCAAGCAGCAAGCAGAACCTGGAACAATTGCATAAGAATTAAATTGCATGAAAAGTAAAAGGACTTGGGTGCTGGGAACTAAAATTCAACAAGAGAATGTAGGGAGCAATCAGGCAGAAGTGTAACTTGCAACAAATCTTAAACAGAAAGCAGAATTGCTTGAAGAAGCAAACAGAAATTAAATTCAATTTAATTGCCAAATGAGATTGAAGATCTCAGGAAATCAAAGAGACTAGAAAATAAGTCTAGATCTCTATTCCTTCCTTGATCCAACCAAGAATATTTGCAAAAGGAAAGAAGATGAAAGCAGTAAAGAGAGTTTTCGTTCAAATCCTTAATTCACTTGAATTATGCAGAAAAATTAACAAGAGATCTCAAGGTGGAATTGAAACAGAAGTTCTTCAATTCTCCACCCAAGTTCCAAAACGAAAATGAAAACTAAGAGAGCTTTCTAATGGAGCTCGCTTTTTCTCCGAGCTCTAATTGATGCCTTTATATAGGCTTTACAAAATAAAAAATGAAAATGAAATTAAAACAAATTACAAAAATGAAAATCCTAATTTAATTGATCCATGTGCCTTTGAGTGATGATGTGGGCTTTGCTTGCTTTGGATTTGAGGAGAAATGGGTTTGGTTGGCTTTGATTCAATTTGGTGAGGAATTGAATTAAATTGAATTTTGGCCCATATTGCTCCCAGGAGGCTGCCCTGCCCTTGTGGAGGGCAGGGCAGGATTTGATGCGTGCGGCCTTGGTGCGAGCGTGGTGCGTTGGTGTGTGCTGCAGGATGCTGCCCTGCCCTCGCGGAGGGCAGGGCAGAAAATTCTGGTGCGCCAGTTTGGTGCCTGTGCGTGCTGCTGGTGCTGCCGAATTGTTCCTTGGTGCGCCAGAATGGTGCTGGCCATGCCACAACAAAATGCTGCCCTGCCCTCGCGGAGGGCAGGGTAGTGTTTCTAAATTGAAGTCCCGTGTTCGAGACTTGGCCGATGCACACGCTACCCATTTTTCCTTGGCTTTCTTGGCACCAAAGTAAGGCCTAGTTTCTTGCTTCCTCATGGCCCTTAAAGATGCCTTTCTTTCCTGCCTGAATTGTACGCCAAATATGGATTGCTATATATCGTTGGAAAGCTCTGAATGTCAGCTTTTCAACGCAACTGAAAGCACATCAATTGGACGTCTGTAGCTCAAGTTATAGCCCTTTGAAGGAGGCATGGTCATGCTGTGAGCGCCCAGATTTTACCTTAGCAAAATTCTTGCTTCCAACCTCACTTTGCATCACGATTCTGCCCTGCCCTTGGCAAGAGCAGGGCAGTGTGCGTGCTGGCTGCTTCCTTCTTTGATTTGGTCAAAGCGTGGCCTAAGGCTCCAAAGTGTACCCCAACTTCAAAGTGTACCCCAAAGCTCTTTTTTTCTCCTTTTTTTGTGCTTCTTTGCTTCTTTTTCTTCTTATTTTCTACAAGATTTATAAAATTAAAATATCAAGAAAATATATCATTTAAGTACAAAAGCATTCAATATTTAAGCACAAATCATCAATTTCTTGTATGAAAAAGCATAGAAAAATAGGTATATGATGACTTGTCATCAAGCACTCAATAAGTGAGCGCTAGGCAAGGAAATTGAACGCACCAAAATTGGCACGCCTAGGCTAGCAAGCGCAGCGCTCAAATTGTGAATGGAGCGCTCCACTGGAGCATACCTCCAACCAAAATTCAACCAAATGCACCTTGATCCATGCCACTTAAACCAAGCCATCCGGATCCACTCTTCTTCAAATCCAAAAGCAAGCAAAGCCCATTTTCATCACTCAAAGGCACAAAAGATAGTTAGAATAGGAATTTCATTTAATTGTAATTTGTTTTTAATTTCAATTTCATTTCAATTTTGTAAAAGCCTATATAAAGGAATCAGTTTCATTTCACTAAGGGAGGCTGGCTCTAATAGAGAGCAGTAGGAGTAGGAGTAGAATAGAGAGCTCTCTTTTAATTTTCCTTTTTGAATTTGAGAATTGGAAATCAAATCTGGGTTTTCTTTTTTGTTTCATTTTCTTTCCTCTCTAATTTCTTTTATGTTTTGTTAAGAGAACAATTGAGGTTTAGGTTTTCATTCTATTTTGAATCTTCTGCACTTCTACATTTCTGTTTTGGTACTGAATTGATCTGTTTCTGAATTTCTTCATTTGAGAGCTCTTTAGTTTACTGCACTTCACATTCTTCAATTCTGTTTTAACTCCCAGCACCCAATTCCTTTTGCTTTTCATGCAATTTAATTCTTCTACAATCGTTCTAAGTTCTGCTTACTGCTTCTTTTAAATTTATTTGATGCCATTTACGTATCTTGCTCTTTAAGATTTTGCCATTCACTTTCTACAATTTACAATTCTTGCAATTTACTCTCTGTTAGTTCAATTTCAACCAATTCACCAATGTTAGCTGGACTAAACTAATCACCTCACTAAAGTTACTTGATCCATCAATCCCTGTGGAATCGACCTCACTCTTGTGAGTTATTACTACTTGATGCGACCCGGTACACCTGCCCGTGAGTTTTGTATGGAATCGTTTTTCCCTCATCACTAGGCTCCTACATTAATCCAACCCTAGGAATTATGGGAGCAGCATTCTAAAGCCAACCATTCAAGCCAACAATTTTGAATTAAAGCCACAACTCATCACCCTGTTTCAAAACAATTGTTCTTTTGGAGGAAGTACCCAAGAAGACCCCAACCAACATCTCACTACCTTTCTGAGAATATGTGATACAGTAAAATCTAATGGTGACCAACCAGATACCTACAAGCTGTTGCTTTTTCCCTTCTTCCTCAAGAACAAGGCAGCAAAGTGGCTAGAGTCATTCCCTAACGAGAGCCTCACCACTTGCGAAGTTGTGGTAAACAAGTTCTTGGCAAAGTTCTATCTTCCACAAAGAATCAATAGGCTGAGAGCTGAGGTTCAAACATTCAGGCAACAAGATGGTGAAACTTTATATGTGGGAGAAATACAAAGAGCTAACAAGGAAGTGCCCCCTGACATGTTCAATGAGTGGGTACAGCTGCATATCTTCTATGAAGGCCTATCACTGATGCCAGGGCATCTAGGCCAGTTTCACTGACCTTTTCTTTACTGTTTTAGGGTAGTTTCATGCATTTTCTTAGGAAATAAGCAAGTTTTGGATGAAATTTCATTTACACCTTGACTCAAGCAACTATTGTGAATTTTACATGATTTCATATGAATTATGCAATGATTGAATGACAAATAGATGATGCATAATCTCATGACTTGGACTAGAGCTTTGATACGCTTTATTTGCTTGATTTCAGGACAAAGGAAGCAAGAAGAAGCCACGTTAGCAGTCACGTTAACCGAATTAACGTGGCCACTAACGTGGAATAGGGACAAGCTTGTAGCGTTAATGAGAAAGGTGACCACCAATAACGCCTGCGAAGCCATCATAAGCCCACGTTAATTGCCATGTTAACTATATTAACGTGGTAGTTAACGTAGAGAAAAAGGAAGCTCCAGCGTTAGTGGTAAAAGTGAACACCACTAACGCTCCAAATTGGCAATTGGCCACGTTAAGAGTCACGTTAACTTAGTTAACGTGAACTCTAACGTGGAAGGGGAAGACAATGCCAACGTTAGTGACACTCACCTTTGTCACTAAGGTTGGATCAAGCCAACATTGTCCACGTTAGTGGTCACGTTAAGACCACTAATGTGAAAGTTAATGTGGAGCTAAGCATGATGAGCCAACGTTAGTGACACTCACTTTTGTCACTAACGTTGGAGATGGCATTCACTACCACGTCAGTGGCCATGTTAACCTAGTTAATGTGAATTCTAACGTGGAGAGGAGAGGCGTTTGGAGTGTTAGTGACAAAGGTAAGTGTCACTAACGCTCTCGAAGCTTAGGCATGCCCACGTTAAGAGCGATGTTAACCTAGTTAATGTGAACTCTAACGTGGGAAAAGGGGGCATAATGCAACGTTATTCGAGAAGGTGATTCCTAATAACGTTTGGGAAGGATCATGAGGCAGCGTTAGTGGTCACGTTAGTGCCACTAACGTTGAAGTTAACGTGGACCATTTTGGGGTTGGAACGTTAGTAAGAAAGGTGATTGCCACTAACGTTCTCGAACCCACATTTTCACTTATCGTTAATGCCACTAACATCCTAACTAATGCCCATGCCTAACTCACTTTTATGCAAGCTGACCCCACCGAAGATGGTACTTGCTTCAACTCAAGACCTAAGGCCCACATCCAAGACTTGAAGATCTCACTAGAAAGTCAAGAAGAGTAGTATATATAGGAGTAGTTTTGATCTATAGAGGAGCTGGCACTTTGGAGAACTACCCTCTGTATATTTACTTTTCGGCACTTTTTAGCTAAGCATGTATTCTTTTATGCCATTTTCCATTTCCAGAGCTATGAACAACTAAACCCCTTTCATTGGGTTAGGGAGCTCTGTTGTAATTTGATGGATCAATTATAGTTTTGATTCCTCTTCCTCTTTCTTTCCTCTTGATTTGCTAGAAAGCTTTCGATGTTAATTCAATTGGTTAGTTGTCTTGGAAAAGAGACTCTGCATAATTGGATCTCTTCTGAGCCTTGGAAAAGGGATGAGGAGATTTTGCTAGAAATGCTTTCTCATGTTGGACCAAATTGGGGTCTGGACGGATATAGTTACATGTAATCCTTCCAACACTTTGATTTGGAAATACATGTGGTATAATCAATGACCACACTTCATCTCTTCCCATCAGCAATTAAATCAAGGAATTGGGCAATTGTTCAAGTTTAGAGAGATTGGATTACCAAGGAATTGGTATCCAATCACTTAAGATTGCCATAGAGATCAATGAATGCATTGATTGAGGAAGAGATGATAATGAACTTGATCCGGAGAATGCAACATCTCCTAAGCCCAATGAACTTCCCATTTTTGATCTTACCCATTCTCTTTACTTTTTGCCATTTATTTCCATGTTCATCTCCCCAAATCCTCATTTAAGATTCTGCACTTTATTTTCTGCCATTTACTTTCTCGCCATTTAATTTCCTGCAATACCATCTACCTTCTGTTTAGCTCAACTAGCATACTCTTTAGTGCACGAAATTGCAATCACACCTTTGCAATCCGCACAACTCACCAGCAAGTGCTCTGGGTCGTCCAAGTAATACCTTACGTGAGTAAAGGTCGATCCCACGGAGATTGTTGGTTTGAAGCAAGCTATGGTTATCTTATTAATCTTAGTCAAGATGCCAATAAGGTTCTTTGAATTTAATTGTAAAAAGTGAAAGTGTTTGGAATAAGTAATTGTTACTCAATAATGGAGAATATGTTGGAGTTTTGGAGATGCTTTGTCCTCTGAATTTCAGCTTTTCTCTTGTCCTCCTCTTCACACACGCAAGGCTCCTTCCATGGCAAGGTGTATGTAGGGCGTCACCGTTGTTAGTGGCTACTTCCCATCCTCTTAGTGAAAATGGTCCAAATGCTCTGTCACAGCACGGCTAATCATCTGTTGGTTCTCGATCATGTCGGAATAGGATCCATTTGCGTCTGTCACTACGCCCAACAATTGCGAGTTTCAAGCTCGTCACAACCATTCAATCATTGAATCCTACTCGGAATACCACAGACAAGGTTTAGACTTTCGGAATTCTCATGAATGCCGCCATAAATTCTAGCTTATACCACGAAGATTCTGATTAAGAAATCTAAGAGATACTCATTCAATCTGATGTAGAACAGAGGTGGTTGTCATGCACACGTTCATGGATTGAGGAAGGTGATGAGTGTCATGGATCATCACCTTCTTCATAATGAAGCACAAATGAACATCTTAGATAGGAACAAGCATGTTTGAATGGAAAACAGAAATAATTGCATTAATTCATCGAGACGCTGCAGAGCTCCTTACCCCCAACAATGGAGTTTAGAGACTCATGCCATCAAAGAATATAAAATTCAGATCTAAAAATGCCATGAGATATAAAATAAGTCTCTAAAAGTTGTTTAAATACTAAACTAGTAACCTAGGTTTATAGAAAATGAGTAAACTAAGATGGATAGTGCAGAAATCCACTTCTGAGGCCCACTTGGTGTGTGCTGGGGCTGAGACTTAAGCTTCTCACGTGCCTGGGCTGTTTCTAGAGTTGAACGCCAGGTTGTAACCTGTTTCTAGCGTTGAACTCCCACTTGCAACATGTTTCTGGCGCTGAACACTAGACTGCAACATGGAACTGCGTTTAACACCAGTTTACATCACCTATCTTCGTGCAAAGTATGAACTATTATCTATTGCTGGAAAGCCCTGGATGTCTACTTTCCAACCCAATTGAGATCACGCCAATTGGACTTCTGTAGCTCCAAAAACTCCATTCCGAGTGCAGGGAGGTCAGAATCCAATAGCATCAGCAGTCCTTTTTCAGCCTAAATCAAATTTTTGCTCAGTTCCCTCAATTTCAGCCAAAAAAATACCTGAAATCACAGAAAAACACACAAACTCATAGTAAAGTCCAGAAATTTGATTTTTGCCTAAAAACTAATAAAATTCTACTAAAAACCAACTAAAATATACTAGAATCTACATGAAATTACCCCCAAAAAGCGTATAAAATATCCGCTCATCACAAGACCAAACTTAAACTATTGCTTGTCCTCAAGTAACTAGATAAATAAAGTAGGATAAAAAGAAATTAAGAAGCAATAATATCTCAGAGTTTCAAGTGAAGCTCAGATTCTACTTAGATGAGTGGGACTAGTAGCTTTTTGCTTCTGAACAGTTTTGGCATCTCACTTTATCCTTTGAAATCCAGAATGATTCGCATCCATAGGAACTTAGAATTCAGATAGTATTATTGATTCTCCTAGTTTAGTATGTTGATTCTTGAACACAGTTACTTGATGAGTCTTGGTCGTGGCCCTAAGCACTTTGTTTTCCAGTATTACCACCAGATACATAAGTGCCACGGACACATAGCTGGGTGAACCTTTTCAGATTATGACTCAGCTTTGCTAAAGTCCCCAGTTAGAGGTGTCCAGAGTTCTTAAGCACACCCTTTTTGCTTTGGATCACGACTTTAACCACTCAGTCTCAAGCTTTTCACTTGGACCTGCATGCCACAAGCACATGGTTAGGAACAACTTGATTTAGCTGCTTAGGCCTGGATTTTATTTCCTTGGGCCCTCCTATCCATTGATGCTCAAAGCCTTGGATCCTTTTTACCCTTGCCTTTTGGTTTTAAGGGTTATTGGCTTTTCTTTTTCTTTATCCAATGATTCCCTTTTTTTGCCACTTTTTTTACTGCTTTTTCTTGCATCAAGAATTAATTTCATGATTTTTCAGATCATCAATAATATTTCTCTTGTTCATCATTCTTTCAAGAGCCAACAATTTTAACATTCATGAAATTCAATATCAAAAATATGCATTGTTCAAGCATTCATTCAGAAGATAAAAAGTATTGCCACCACATCTAAATAATTAGAATTTTCCTTATTAAAAACTCGAAAAATATTGCCTCTTTATTCTAAAAATCTACTATTTTATTCATGTTTGATGATGATGAGAAAAAATAAATTATAGCTTAATTGGAAATAAAATCAAAATAGAGATACTAATTACTATTACTAATATATAACTTCTAAGGTAAATTCCTAATAAGAACAATTATCACAAAGTTAAGTTTAAGATTAGGACTCAACAACCTTTGGTTTGGGAGATGATGGGTGCTCCTTCAACTTGTGGGGTGTCTAGTCCTTCAAGAGACAGCTTCTGGCGCTTCAGCTCCTATATCTCTAGATATTCATCTTCTTTCAGATCAAATTTAACTTCCGGGATCACTGATCTCAGACCCATTATTTTGTCGTAATGGTCTGCATGTTCTTTGGTTAAGAACTTCTCTTAATTCCACAGTGGTTTTGGAATATTCTCTTTCTTGCCTCTTTAAGTATTTTGTTTTCCCTTATGTGCAATGATCTTGATGAGTTTTAGCTCAGTTATCACGGAAAAACACACCAAACTTAGAGGTTTGCTTGTCCTCAAACAAAAGAAAGGAAAGGAGAGGAATAGAAGGAGGGGCAATTTCAAAAATTCAAAAGATATGATGAGATTTTAAAAAGGATAACTTTGAATTCAAAAAGATAATATGATGAGTTTGAAAAAGAATTCAAAAGAAATTAAAAAGATTTGAAAAGAATTCAAAAAGATAATTGAGTTTTGAAAAAGGTTTGAAAAGATATTGAAGAAAAATTAAGAAACATGTTTAGGATAAAAAAATTTTGGAATTGAAGTTGAAAGATGAGAGTTTGTAATATGTTTATGCAAGAAATCATGAATTAAAACATGAAAATTAGAAAAAATTTGAAGTGAAAACGAATTTACCTCCTCCCCACAATCCTAGCATTAAACGTCCAAACGCTGCATGTTTTGGGCGTTTAACGCCCGTTTGCAGCTTCTCCTGGGCGTTCAACGCCCAGCTATTGCTTCTAGCTGGCGTTGAACGCCAAGAACTCCTTTGTCGATGGGCGTTTTTCTGAATGCCCAGGACGCTATAAATCTGGCGTTGAACGCCCAGAAGGTGCTTCTTTATGGCGTTCAACGCCCAGAAGATGCTTCTTTCTGGCGTTCAACGCCCAGAAGATGCTTCTTTCTGGCGTTCAACGCCCAGTGAGTGCTTCTTTTGGGCGTTCAGCGTCCAAAACAGCTCTTACTGGCTTTTTTTTTCGCACTAGTGAGCTTCTTTTTGCTGTTTTATCCTCTGAATCCTTCTGTAACTCTGTGAACTCAAGCAATTGCTATTTTACCTTGAAGATAATTGACATAAACCTGTAAAAATCAATTAATTAACAAATAAGCCTTGTAAATGGCTGGGTTGCCTCCCAGCAAGTGCTTCTTTATTGTCTATAGCTGGACTATTACTGAGCTTTAATCAAGTCTTAGTTTTGAGCATTCTTGCTCAAAATTGCTTTCAAGATAATGTTTAACTCTCTGTCCATTAACAATGAACTGTTTGTTAGAATCATTATCCTGAAGCTCCACGTATCCATATGGTGACACACTTGTAATCACATATAGACCTCTCCACTAAGATTTTAATTTCCCGGGGAATAATCTGAGCCCAGAATTAAATAGCAGAACTTTCTGCCCTGGCTCAAAGACTCTGGCTGATAATTTTTTATCATGCCATCTTTTTGCTTTCTCTTTGTAAATTTTTGCATTTTCAAAAGCATTAAGTCTGAATTCCTCTAGCTCATTTAACTGGACCAATCGTTTTTCTCCAGCTAACTTGGCATCAAGGTTTAGGAATCTGGTTGCCCAATATGCCTTGTGTTCCAGTTCCACTGGCAAGTGACAGGCTTTTCCATACACCAGCTGGTATGGAAAAGTTTCTATAGGTGTCTTGAATGCTGTTCTGTTCTGGCGTTGAATCCCTTCTACGGTTAATCACAGTCCGTTCCAGGATTCTTTTAAGTTCTCTATTAGAGACTTCAGCTTGCCCATTTGTCTGTGGATGATATGGAGTGGCCACCCTGTGGCTAACTCCATATCAAACCAAAGCAGAGTAAAGCTGTTTATTGCAGAAATGAGTGCCCCCATCACTGATTAGTACTCTAGGGATACCAAGTCTGCTGAAGATGTGTTTCTAGAGGAATTTCAGCACTGTCTTAGTATCATTAGTGGGTGTTGCTATAGCTTCTACCCATTTGGATACATAATCCACTGCCACCAGAATATAAGTGTTTGAGTATGATGGTGGGAATGGCCCCATGAAGTCAATACCCCATACATCAAACAACTCAATCTCCAAGATCTCTTGTTGAGGCATGGCATAACTGTGAGGCAGATTGCCAGATCTTTGGCAACTGTCACAATTAAGTACAAACACTCGGGAGTCTTTATAGAGAGTAGGCCAGTAGAAGCCACATTGGAGGACTCTTGTGGCTGTTCGCTCACTTCCAAAATGTCCTCCATACTGTGATCCATGGCAGTGCCAGAGGATCTTCTGTGCTTCTTCTTTAGGCACACATCTACGGATTACTCCGTCTGCACATCTCTTGAAGAGATATGGTTCTTCCCAAAGATAGTACTTTGCATCCGTGATCAATTTCTTTGATTGCTGCCTACTGTACTCTTTGGGTATGAATCTCACTGCCTTATAGTTTGCAATATTTGTGAACCATGGCACTTCCTGGATGGCAAAGAGGTGCTCATCCAGAAAGTTTTCAGCGATCTCAGTAAGAGGGAGGGACGCCCTTTCTACTGGTTCTATTCGGGACAGGTGATCTGCTACTTGGTTCTCTGTCCCTTTTCTGTCTCTTATTTCTATATCAAACTCTTGTAGAAGCAACACCCATTTGATGATTCTGGGTTTTGAATCCTGTTTTGTGAGTAGATATTTAAGAGCAGCATGGTCAGTGTACACAATCACTTTTGATCCTACTAAATAAGATCTAAACTTGTGAATGGCGTAAACCACTGCAAGTAACTCTTTTTCTGTGGTTGTGTAGTTCTTCTGTGCGTCATTTAAAACACGACTGGCATAGTAAATGACATGCAGAAGCTTGTCATGCCTTTGTCCCAACACTGCACCAATGGCATGGTCACTGGCATCACACATCAGTTCAAATGGTAATGTCCAATCTGGTGCAGAGATGACTGGTGCTGTGACCAGCTTAGCTTTCAGAGTCTCAAACGCCTGCAAACACTCTTTATCAAAGATAAATGGCGTGTCAGCAGCTTGCAGATTACTCAGAGGTTTGGCGATTTTTGAAAAATCTTTTATAAACCTCCTATAGAATCCTGCATGCCCCAGAAAGCTTCTGATTGCCTTAACATTGACAGGTGGTGGTAATTTTTCAATTACCTCTACCTTAGCTTGATCCACCTCTATTCCCTTGTTCGAAATTTTGTGCCCAAGGACAATTCCTTCAGTCACTATAAAGTGACATTTCTCCGAGTTTAAAACCAGGTTAGTCTCTTGGCACCTCTTTAGAACAAGTGCTAGATAGTCAAGGCAGGAGCTGAATGAGTCTCCAAATACTAAAAAGTCATCCATGAAGACTTCCAGAAAATTTTCCACCATATCAGAGAAAATAGAGAGCATGCATCTTTGAAAGGTTGCAGGTGCATTGCACAGAACAAATGGCATCCTTCTCTATGCAAATACTCTAGATGGACATGTGAATGTTATTTTCTCTTGATCTTAGGGATCTACTACAATTTGATTATAACCTGAATATCCATCTAGGAAGCAGTAGTATTCATGACCTGCTAGTCTTTCTAGCATCTGGTCTATGAATGGTAAAGGAAAATGATCCTTTCTGGTAGCTGTATTGAGCCTTCTGTAATCAATACACATACGCCACCCTGTAACTGTTCTCGTAGGAACAGTTCATTTTTTCATTATGAACCACTGTCATGCCACCCTTCTTAGGGATGACTTGGACAAGGCTTACCCAGGGGCTATCAGAAATAGGATAAATAATCCGAGCCTCTAGTAATTTAGTGACCTCTTTCTACACCACCTCCTTCATGGCTGGATTCAGCCGCCTCTGTGGTTGAACCACTGGCTTAGCATCATCCTCCAATAGGACCTTGTGCATGCATCTGGCTGGGCTAATGCCCTTAAGATCACCGATGGACCACCCAAGAGCTATCTTATGTGTCCTTAGCACTTGAATTAGTGCATCCTCTTCCTATGGCTCTAAGGTAGAGCTTATGATTACAGGAAAGGTATCACCTTCTCCCAGAAATGCATATTTCAGGGATGGTGGTAATGGTTTGAGCTCGGGTTTGGGAGGTTTCTCTTCTCCCTGAGGGATTTTCAGAGGTTCTATTATTCTCTCTGGTTCCTCCAGATCAGGGTGAACATCTTTAAAGATATCCTCTAGCTCTGATTCAAGACTCTCAGTCATATTGACCTCTTTTACCAGAGAGTCAATAATATCAATGCTCATGCAGTCATTTTGGGTGTCTGGATGCTGCATAGCTTTGACAACATTCAACTTAAACTCGTCCTCATTGACTCTCATGGTCACTTCCCCTTTTTGGACGTCAATGAGGGTTCGTCCAGTTGCTAGGAAAGGTCTTCCTAGAATGAGAGTTGCAATCTTGTGCTCCTCCATTTCCAGCACCACAAAGTCAGTGGGAAAGGCAAATGGCCTAACCTTGACAATCATGTCTTCAATTACGCTTGATGGGTATTTAATGGAGCCATCAGCAAGTTGGAGACATATCCGGGTTGGTTTAACTTCATCAGTCAACCCAAGCTTTTCGATAGTAGCTGCATGTAATAGGTTAATACTTGCCCCAAGATCACATAGAGCTTGCTTGGTACAAGTACCTTCACTGCACTGCATTCTTCAGTGGGGTAGACTTTTTCAGTTTTCCTCCAATCCTTCTTATGACTTAATATCTCTTTCATGAACTTAGCATAAGAGGGTATTTGCTCAAGTGCCTCTTGATGAGCGGATAATTTATATGCTTTTTGGCATTGTTTTTAGTATGTTTTTAGTATGTTTTAGTTAGTTTTTATTATATTTTTATTAGTTTTTAGTTAAAATTCATTTTTCTGGACTTTACTATGAGTTTGTATGTTTTTCTATGATTTCAGGTATTTTCTGGCTGAAATTGAGGGACCTGAGCAAAAATCTTATTCAAAGGCTGAAAAGGACTGCAGATGCTGTTGGATTCTGACCTCCCTGCACTCGACGTGGATTTTCAGGAGCTGCAAAAACCCAATTGGCGCGCTCTCAACTGCGTTGGAAAGTAGACATCTTGGGCTTTCCAGCAATGTATTATAGTTCATACTTTGCCCGATATTTGATAGCCCAAACAGGCGTTCCAAGTCAGCTCAAGAATTCTGGCATAAAACGCCGGAACTGGCACAATAATGGGAGTTAAACGCCCAAACTGGCACAACAGCTGGCGTTTAACTCCAAGAAGAGTCTCTACACATGAAAGCTTCAATGCTCAGCCCAAGCACACACCAAGTGGGCCCGGAAGTGGATTTTTATGTCATTTACTCATCTTTGTAAACCCTAAGCTACTAGTTATCTACAAATAGGACCTTTTGCTATTGTATTTTCATCTTTTGATCACTTTAGATCTTAGGATCATCTTTGGATGTCTAGTTCTTAGATTATGGGAGGCTGGCCATTCGGCCATGCCTAGACCTTGTTCTTATGTATTTTCAACGGTGGAGTTTCTACACACCATAGATTAAGGTGTGGAGCTCTGCTGTACCTCGAGTATTAGTGCAATTACTATTGTTCTTCTATTCAATTCAGCTTATTCTTGTTCTAAGATATTCATTCGCACCCAACAATATGATAAATGTGATGATTATGTGACACTCATCATCATTCTCACTTATGAACGCGTGCCTGACAACCACTTCCGTTCTACAAGCAAACAAGGCTTGAATGTTTAACTCTTGGATTTCTTAATCGGAATCTTCGTGGTATAAGCTAGAATTGATGGTGGCATTCAAGAGAATCCGGAAGGTGTAAACCTTTTCTATGGTATTCTGAGTAGGATTCAAGGATTGAATGACTGTGACGAGCTTCAAACTCCTGAAGGCTGGGCGTTAGTGACAGACGCAAAAGAATCACTGGATTCTATTCCAACCTGATTGAGAACCGACAGATGAATAGCCGTGCTGTGACAGAGCCCGTCGAACATTTTCATTGAGAGGATGGGAGGTAGCCATTGACAATGGTGAAACCTTACATACAGCTTGCCATGGAAAGGAGTAAGAAGGATTGGATGAAGACAGTAGGAAAGCAGAGAGACGGAAGGGACATAGCATCTCCATACGCTTATCTGAAATTCTCACCAATGAATTACATAAGTATCTCTATCCTTATTTTATGCTTTATTTATAAATCATCCATAACCATTTGAGTTTGCCTGACTGAGATTTACAAGATGACCATAGCTTGCTTCATACCAACAATCTCCGTGGGATTGACCCTTACTCGCGTAAGGTTTATTACTTGGACGACCCAGTGCACTTGCTGGTTAGTTGTGCGAAGTTGTGATAAAGAGTTGAGATTGCAATTGAGCGTACCATGTTGATGGCGCCATTGATGATCACAATTTCGTGCACCAAGTTTTTGGCGCCGTTGCCGGGGAATTAAATGTCCTAACTACAGTTTCGCATTTGTTCCCTGCAATAACAGTGCCAAGTTTTGATCCGGCAACAACACCAAGTTTTTGGCGCCGTTGCCGGGGATTGTTTGAGTTTGGGTAACTGACGGTTCATCTTGTTACTTAGATTAGGTATTTTTCTTCAGAATTTTTAAGAATGAATTCTAGAGTTTCAAGATGATGTTCTTATCATCACCAAAGCTGATTGATTCTCATCAATTTAGCTCTTGAATGCAATGTCCTGCTGAAGCTTGGCTAGCCATGTCTAATTTCTTTAGACTAAAGCTTTAGACTAACATTGCATGATTCCTGGAATTCTTATTAAAAATTTTGAATCTCTTTATTTTCTTTTCCATATAATTTTCGAAAAAAAACCAAAAAAATTACAAAATCATAAAAACCAAAAATATTTCTTGTTTGAGTCTAGTGTCTCATTTTAAGTTTGGTGTCAACGCATGTTTCTGTTCATTCATGTGTCTTCATTGATCTTCAAGATGTTCTTGATGATTTGCTTGCTCTGATCTTTAAATTCTCTTATCTTGAGTGTTTTGTTGTTTCTCATATGCATTCTCAATTTGTTAGTGTCAATAGTATACAAACTTATAAGTTTGGTGTCTTGCATGCATTGTTTATTTGATTTTAGTTGTATTTTGATTATTCCTCATTATTAAAATATCCAAAAAAAATTTTAATTTGTGTCTTTTCAAGTCAATAATACAGAGACTTGAAGATTCAGAACATACAGCAGAGGAATTTCACAGAAAAAGCTGGGCGTTCAAAATGCCCAGTGAGGAAGGAAAACTGGCGTTTAAACGCCAGCCAGGGTGCCTGGCTGGGCGTTTAACACCCAAAAGGGTAGCATTTTGGGCGTTAAATGCCATAATGGATACCATTCTAGGCGTTTAACGCCAGGATAGCACAAGAGGGAAGATTCTTTTTTTTTTACTTCAAATTTTTTCAAGTTTTCATAATTTTTCAAAATCAAATCTTTTTCAAATCATATCTTTTCAATCATATATTTTCAAAATCAATTTCTTTCCATTTTCAAAAATTCTTGCTATCAATTAATGATTTGATTTAACATTTCAAGTATGTTGCCTTTTCTGTTGAGAAAGGTTTAATGTTTGAATCATATCTTTTCTTGTTAGCCAAGTCATTGATTTTAAAAATCAAATCTTTTTAAATTGTTTTTCAATCATATCTTTTCAATCAAATCTTTTTAAAACCATAACTTTTCAATCATATCTTTTTAATCACATCTTTTTCAAAATAGTTTTCAAATCATATCTTTTTGATTTCTAATTTCAAAATCTTTTTCAAAAATCACTTTATTTCTTTCTCAATCTTAGTTTTCGAAAATCATTCTTCAATTTTTCAAAATGTTTTTAAAATCTTTTTAATTTATTTTCGAAAATTTCTTCCCCTCTTCTCACATCCTTCTATTTATGGACTAACACTACTCCACTATCAACAATTCGAACTCCATCTCTTTTGATAAGTTCGAATTCTTCTTCTACCTCTTCCTTCTATGTTTCTTTTCCTCTGAGACCTCAAGGAATCTCTATACTGTGACATAGAGGATTCCACACTTTCTTGTTCTCTTCTCTTTCATATGAGCAGGAGCAAAGACAAAAGCATTCTTGTTAAGGCTGACCCTGAACCTAAAAGGACCTTGAAGCGAAAGCTAAGAGAAGTTAAAGCACAACTCTCTATAGAGGACCTATCAGAAATCTTCAAAGAAGAAGACATGGCAGCCGAAAACAACAACAATGCCAACAATGTAAGGAAGGTGCTGGGTGACTTTACTGCACCTACTCCCGACTTTTGTGGGAGAAGCATCTCTATCCCTGCCATTGGAGCAAACAACTTTGAGCTTAAGCCTCAATTAGTTTCTCTAATGCAACAGAATTGCAAGTTTCATGGACTTCCATTGGAAGATCCTCATCAGTTTTTAGCTAAGTTCTTGTAAATCTGTGACACTATCAAGACCAATGGGGTTGACCCTGAGGTCTACAGACTTATGCTATTCCCTTTTGTTGTAAGAGACAGAGCTAGGATATGGTTGGACTCACAACCTAAAGAAAGCCTGAACTCTTGGGAAAAGCTAGTCAATGCCTTCTTGGCAAAGTTCTTTCCACCTCAAAAATTGAGTAAGCTTAGAGTGGAAGTCCAAACCTTCAGACAGAAGGAAAGTGAATCCCTCTATGAAGCTTGGGAAAGATACAAACAATTGATCAGAAAGTGTCCCTCTGACATGCTTTCTGAATGGAGCATCATAGGTATCTTCTATGATGGTTTGTCTGAATTGTCCAAGATGTCATTGGACAGCTCTGCTGGAGGATCTCTTCATCTGAAGAAGATGCATGCAGAAGCTCAGGAACTCATTGAAATGGTTGCAAATAACCAATTCATGTACACTTCTGAAAGGAATCCTGTGAACAATGGGACAAATCAGAAGAAAGGAGTCCTTGAGATTGATACTCTGAATGCCATACTGGCTCAGAACAAAATATTGACTCAGCAAGTCAATATGATTTCTCAAAGTCTGTCTCGAATGCAAGCTGCACCAGGCAGTACTAAGGACGCTTCATTTGAAGAAGAAGCTTATGATCCTGAGAACCCTTCAATGGAAGAGGTGAATTACATGGGAGAACCCTATGGAAACACCTATAATCCTTCATGGAGAAATCATCCAAATCTCTCATGGAAGGATCAACAGAGACCTCAACAAGGTTTCAACAATAATAATGGTAGAAGAAACAGGTTTGGCAATGGCAAGCCTTCTCCATCATCTTCTCAGCAACAGACAGAGAATTCTAAGCAGAGCCACTCTGACTTAGCAACCATGGTCTCTGATCTAATCAAAACCACTCAAAGTTTCATGACTGAAACAAGGTCCTCAATTAGAAACTTGGAGGCACAAGTGGGTCAGCTGAGTAAGAAAGTTACTGAACTCCCTCCTAGTACTCTTTCAAGCAATACAGAAGAGAATCCAAAAGGAGAGTGTAAGGCCATCAACATGGCCGAAATTGGAGAGGAGGAAGAGGCAGTGATCGCCACTGAGGAAGACCTCAATGGACGTCCACTGGCCTCCAATGAGTTCCCTAATAAGGAACCATGGGAATCTGAGGCTCACACTGAGACCATAAAGATTCCATTGGATTTACTTTTGCCATTCATGAGCTCTAATGAGTATTCTTCCTCTGAAGAGGACGAAGATGTCACTGAAGAGCAAGTTGCTAAGTACCTTGGAGCAATCATGAAGCTAAATGACAAGTTATTTGGTAATGAGACTTGGGAGGATGAACCCCCTTTGCTCACCAAAGAACTGGATGACTTGACTTGGCAGAGATTACCTCAAAAGAGACAGGACCCTGGGAAGTTCTCAATACCTTGTACAGTAGGCACCATGACCTTCAAGAAGGCTCTGTGTGACCTAGGGTCAAGCATAAACCTCATGCCTCTCTCTGTAATGAAGAAGCTAGGGATCTTTGAGGTGCAAGCTGCAAGAATCTCACTAGAGATGGCAGACAATTCAAGAAAACAAGCTTATGGACTTGTAGAGGATGTTTTGGTAAAGGTTGAAGACCATTACATCCCTGCTGATTTCATAGTCCTAGAGACTGGGAAGTGCATGGATGAATCCATCATCCTTAGCAGACCCTTCCTAGCCACAGCAAAGGCTGTGATTGATGTTGACAGAGGAGAATTAATCATTCAAGTGAATGAAGAATCTTTTGTATTTAAAGCTCAAGGATATCCCTCTGTAACCATGGAGAGGAAGCATGAAGAGCTTCTCTCAAAACAGAGTCAAACAGAGCCCTTACAGTCAGACTCTAAGTTTGGTGTTGGGAGGCCACAACCAACTTCTAAGTTTGGTGTTGAACCCCCACATTCAAACTCTAAGTTTGGTGTTGGGAGGTTCCAACATTGCTCTGAGTATCTGTGAGGCTCCATGAGAGCCCACTGTCAAGCTACTGACATTAAAGAAGTGCTTGTTGGGAGACAACCCAATGTTATATTTATCTATTTTCCTTTGTTATTTTATGTTTTTTTTTTATAGGTTGATGATCATGGGAAGTCACAAAATCAATTGAAAAAGCAAAAACAGCATGAAAAATAGAAAGAAAAACAGCACACCATGGAGGAAAATCTGCTGGCGTTTAAACGCATGTGAAGATAGCAGAATGGGTGTTTAACGCCCAGTCTGGCACCATTCTGGGTGTTTAACGCCAGGGATGGGTAAGAAGCTAGCGTTAAACGCCAGAAATGGGCACCAACCCGGCGTTTAACGCCAGGATTGGCAGAAGGAGCATTTTTGCTCACCACCTAGTGCAGGGATGAATTTTCCTTGACACCTCAGGATCTGTGGATCCCACAGGATCTCCACCTACCCCACCACTCTCTCTCTTCTTCACCCATTCACCAATCACCTCAACACCTCTTCCCCAAAAACCCCTCACCTATCAAATCCCACTATTCTCTTCACCACTCACATCCATCCTTCATAAAACCCCACCTACCTCACCATTCAAATTCAAACCACTTTCCCTCCCAAACCCACCCATAATAGCCGAACCATACACCCCCTCTCCACTCCTATATAAACCCATCTTCACTCCTTCATTTTCACACAACCTAAACACTACTTCTCCCCCTTGGCCGAATCACAAAGTCATATCCATCTCCTCTATTTCTTCTTCTTCTACTCTCTTCCTCCTTCTTTTGCTCGAGGACGAGCAAACCTTTTAAGTTTGGTGCGGTAAAAGCATTGCTTTTTGTTTTTCCATAACCATTTATGGCATCTAAGGCCGGAGAAATCTCTAGAAAGAGGAAAGGAAAGGCAAAAGCTTCCACCTCCGAGTCATGGGAGATGGAGAGATTCATCTCAAGGGTGCATCAAGATCACTTCTATGAAGTTGTGGCCATGATGAAGGTGATCCCCGAGGTCCTTTTCAAACTTAAAAAGAGTGAATATCCGGAGATCCGACATGAGATCCGAAGAAGAGGTTGGAAAGTTCTTACCAACACCATTCAACAAGTCGGAATCTTAATGGTTCAAGAGTTCTATGCCAATGCATGGATCACCAAGAACCATGATCAAAGTGTGAACCCGGACCCAAAGAATTGGCTTACAATGGTTCGGGGGAAATGCTTAGATTTTAGTCCGGAAAATGTAAGGTTGGCATTCAACTTGCCCATGATGCAAGGAGATGAACACCCTTACACTAGAAGGGTCAACTTTGATCAAAGGTTGGACCAAGTCCTCATAGACATTTATGAAGGGGGCGCTCAATGGAAGAGAGATTCAAGAGGGAAGCCGGTTCAACTGAGAAGGCATGACCTCAAGCCCGTGGCTAGGGGATGGTTGGAGTTTATCCAACGCTCAATCATTCCCACTAGCAACCGGTCCGAAGTTACTATAGACCGGGCTATCATGATTCGTAGCATCATGATTGGAGAGGAAGTAGAAGTTTATGAGGTTATATCCCAAGAACTTTATAAGGTGGCGGACAAGTCCTCTACCTTGGAAAGCTTAGCCTTCCCTCATCTCATTTGTCACCTCTGTAATTCAGTTGGAGTTAACATAGAGGGAGACATCCTCATTGATGAGGACAAGCCCATCACTAAGAAAAGGATGGAGCAAACAAGAGATCCCACTCATCATGAAATCCCTGAGATGCCTCAAGGGATGCACTTTCCTCCACAAAATTATTGGGAGCAAATCAACACCTCCCTAGGAGAATTGAGTTCCAACATGGGACAACTAAGGGTAGAGCACCAAGAACAGTCCATCCTCCTCCATGAAATTAGAGAAGATCAAAGATTCATGAGAGATGAGCAACAAAAGCAAGGAAAAGACATTGAGGAGCTCAAGCACTCCATAAGATCTTCAAGAGGAAGAACAAGCTGCCATCACTAAGGTGGACCCGTTCTTTAACTTCCTTGTTCTTTATTTTCCTATTTTTCGAATTTTCATGCTTATGTTTATCTATGTATGTGTCTTATGATCATCAGTGTCTTAGTGGCTATGCCTTAAAGTTATGAATGTCCTATGAATCCATCACCTTTCTTAAATGAAAAATGTTCTTAATTGAAAAAGAGAAGAATTGCATGAATTTTGAATTTTATAACAGATTAATTATTTTGATGTGGTGGCAATACTTTTGACTTCTGAATGTATGCTTGAACAGTGCATATGTCTTTTGAATTTTGTTCATGAATGTTGGCTCTTGAAAGAATGATGAAAAAGGAGACATGTTACTGAGGATCTGAAAAATCATAAAAATGATTCTTGAAGCAAGAAAAGCAGTGAATATAAAAAAAAAAGAGAGCAGAAAAAGAAAAAGAAAAAAATAAAGTCATGATCCAAGGTAAAAAGAGTGTGCTTAAGAACCCTGGACACCTCTAATTGGGGACTCTAGCAAAGCTGAGTCACAATCTGAAAAGGTTCACCCAGTTATGTGTCTGTGGCATGTATGTATCCGGTGGTAATACTGGAAGACAGAGTGCTTTGGGCCACGGCCAAGACTCATAAAGTAGCTATGTTCAAGAATCATCATACTTAACTAGGAGAATCAATAACACTATCTGGATTCTGAGTTCCTATAGAAGCCAATCATTCTGAATTTCAAAGGATAAAGTGAGATGCCAAAACTGTTCATAGGCAAAAAGCTACAAGCCCCGCTCATCTAATTAATACTGATCTTCATAGATGTTTTTGGAATTCATTGCATATTCTCTCCTTTTTATCTTATTTGATTTTCAGTTGCTTGGGGACAAGCAACAATTTAAGTTTGCTGTTGTGATGAGCAGATAGTTTATACGCTTTTTAGCATTGATTTTAGTATGTTTTTAGTATGTTTTAGTTAGTTTTTATTATATTTTTATTATTTTTTAGTTAAAATTCACTTTTCTTGACTCTACTATGAGTTTGTGTGTTTTTCTGGGATTTTAGGTATTTTCTAGCTAAAATTGAGGGACCTGAGGAAAAATCTGATTCTGAGGCTGAAAAGGACTGTAGATGCTGTTGGATTCCGACCTCCCTGCACTCGAAGTAGATTTTCTGGAGCTACCAAAGCCCAATTGGCACGCTCTTAACTGCGTTGGAAAGTAGACATCCTGGGCTTTTCAGTAATATATAATAGTCTATACTTTGCCCGAGATTTGATGGCCCAAACAGGCATTCCAAGTCAGCTCAAGAATTCTGGCGTAAAACGCCGGAACTGGCACAAGAATGGGAGTTAAACGCCCAAACTAGCACAAAAGCTGGCGTTTAACTCCAAGAAGAGTCTCTACACATGAAAGCTTCAATTCTCAGCCCAAGCACACACCAAGTGGGCCCGGAAGTGGATTTTTATGTCATTTACTCATCTTTGTAAACCCTAAGCTACTAGTTATCTTCAAATAGGACCTTTTGCTATTGTATTTTCATCTTTTGATCACTTTAGATCTTAGGATCATATTTGGACGTCTAGTTCTTAGATTATGGGAGGCTGGCCATTCGGCCATGCCTAGACCTTGTTCTTATGTATTTTCAACGGTGGAGTTTTTACACACCATAGATTAAGGTGTGGAGCTCTGCTGTACCTCGAGTATTAATGCAATTACTATTGTTCTTCTATTCAATTCAGCTTATTCTTGTTCTAAGATATTCATTCGCACCCAAGAAAATGATGAATGTGATGATTATGTGACGCTCATCATCATTCTCACTTATAAACGCGTGCCTGACAACCACTTCCGTTCTACAAGCAAACAAGGCTTTAATGTTTATCTCTTAGATTTCTTAATCGGAATCTTCGTGGTATAAGCTAGAATTGATGGCGGCATTCAAGAGAATCCGGAAGGTCTAAACCTTGTCTGTGGTATTCTAAGTAGGATTCAAGGATTGAATGACTGTGACAAGCTTCAAACTCCTGAAGGCTGGGCGTTAGTGACAGACGCAAAAGAATCACTGGATTCTATTCCAACCTGATTCAGAACCGATAGATGAATAGCCGTGCTATGACAGAGCGCGTTGAACATTTTCACTGAGAGGATGGGAGGTAGCCATTGACAACAGTGACACCCTACATACAGCTTGCCATGGAAAGGAGTAAGAAGGATTTGATGAAGACAGTAGGAAAGCAGAGAGACGGAAGGGACAAAGCATCTCCATACGCTTATCTGAAATTCTCACCAATGAATTACATAAGTATCTCTATCCTTATTTTATGCTTTATTCATAAATCATCCATAACCATTTGAGTTTGCCTGACTGAGATTTACAAAAGGACCATAGCTTGCTTCATACCAACAGTCTCCGTGGGATCGACCCTTACTCGCGTAAGGTTTATTACTTGGACGACCCAGTGCACTTGCTGGTTAGTTGTGCGAAGTTGTGATAAAGAGTTGAGATTGCAATTGAGCGTACCATGTTGATGGCGCCATTGATGATCACAATTTCGTGCACCACCTCTGCAAACAGAATCTTTATTTCAAGATTCCTGAGGTAGTCTGCAGAGTGAGCAAATTGCTTATCCTGTTCGGCTTGGCGGAGTTTATGAGGATAAGGCATTTTAATTTTGTATTCCTCAACCTTAGTTGCTGTAGGTTTATTGCCTACAGATGTGGATTAAGAAGCCTTTTTAGAGGGGTTGCTATCAGCATTTGTGTGTGTCTGATCTCCCACTGACATTTGAATGCCAGGGGTGGAAGCTGGAGTGGCGTTAGATGCCAACTCCTTACCTGTTTCCGGTGTTTGAACGCCAGAACTGTGCTTCCTTTGGACGTTCAACACCAATTCCTTGCCTGTTTCTGGCGTTGGACGCTAGGACTGAGCATGGGTTGGGCGTTCAATGCCAGCTTCCCACCCATTTTCTAGCGTTTGAGCGCCAGAATTATTCCTCTCTGGTCTTTGACTGTCCTCAGAGGGATTTTGGGTAGCAGTCTGTTCATTTCTTGGCTTGCTACTGCCTTGAAGTGAGGTATTTAATGTTTTTTCACTTCTTAATTGAACTGCTTGGCACTCTTCTGTTATTTGTTTTGATAATTGTTGTTCTGTTTGCTTCAACTGTATTTCCATATTCATATTAGCCATTCTTCTTTCTTGTACTGTCTCCTTGAATTTGGCTAGCTGTTTTGTTAGAAAATCCAGTTGCTGATTGAATCAGTAACTTGTTCTATAGGACTGAGTTCAGCAGTTACTGTTTTAGCCTATTCATTGATGGAAGGTTCACTGCTTAGCTACAGATGCTGATTTCTGGCAACTGTATCAATAAGCTCTTGAGCTTCTTCTATTGTCTTTCTCATATGTATAGATCCACCAGATGAGTGGTCTAGAGAAATCTGAGCTTTCTCTGTAAGCCCATAATAAAACATGTCTAACTTCACCCACTCTGAAAACATTTCAGAGGGGCATTTTCTTAGCATCTCTCTGTATCTCTCCCAGGCATCATAAAGAGATTCATTATCTCCTTGTTTGAAGCCTTGGATGCTCAGTCTTAGCTGTGTCATCCGTTTTGGAGGAAAATAGTGATTCAGGAATCTTTCTGACAGCTGTTTCCATGTCTTTATGTTGTCCTTAGGTTGGTTATTTAACCACCTCTTAGCTTGGTCTTTTACAGCAAATGGGAATAGTAATAATCTGTAGACATCCTGATCTACTTCCTTATCATGTACTGTATCAGCAATTTGTAAAAACTATGCCAGAAACTCTGTAGGTTCTTCCTGTGGAAGACCGAAATACTGGCAACTTTGCTGCACCATGATAATGAGTTGAGGGTTCAACTCAAAGCTACTGACTCCGATGGAGGGTATACAGATACTACTCCGTATGAAGCAGTAGTGGGGTTAGCATGTGACCCCAGAGTCCTTCTGGACTGTTCATTTCCACTTAAGTCCATAATGGAGGAAGGGAGATGATGTGAATTTATTTTATTTATTTTATTATAAAAAAATTCGAAATAATAAAATAAAATAAAATAAAATAAAATAAAGACAACAATAAAATTAAAAATAAATAAAAAATAAAAATAAAAATAAAATAAAATAAAAAAAAAGAATTTAAAAATATTTTATGAAGATTTTCGAAAAAGTGAGGAGAGAGAAAGTGGTTAGGATATTTTCGAAAAAGATATAAATTTTTTTTTAAAAAACTTAAAAGGATAAGATTTGAAAATTTTTGAAATTGAAATCTGAATTTTTATATAAAAAAATTCGAAAATATGGCTTAAAATTAGTTAGAAAAGATATTTTTTTGAATTTTGAATTTTATGATGAAAGAGAAAAACACACAAAAGACACAAGACTTAAAAATTTTTAGATCTAATGCTCCTTGTTTTCAAAAATTTTGGAGGGAAACCACCAAGGAACACCAAACTTAAAAATTTTAAAATCAAAACAAGAAAGACTCAAGAACACCTTGAAGATTCACAAGATCACCAAGAACAAAAGAAAGAACACCAAACTTAAAATTTTTAGAAAACCACAATAAAGTTTTCGAAAATTAAAGAAAGATTATCAAGAAAACACCAAACTTAAAGTTTGGCACAAGATTTAATCAAAAAAAAATTATTTTTGAAAAAAGTTTTCAAAAGAAGATACCCAATTGCCAAGAACATAAGCCAACGCTCTAGCCAACTGAGCTATAAATGTAACGTGTTTTAATATTGTATAAAAAAATATATTTTTGAAAACTAATATTTTGAAAAAGCACAAGAAAAACACGAAAAATACACAAAATAGGAAACACCAAAGATCAAACAAGAAAATTTGACAAGAACAATTTGAAGATCAAGGAAAAATAAAGAACATGTAGTTCAAAAATTTAAAGGAAAATATGAAATTGACACCAAGCTTAAAATATAAAACTAAACTCACATAAAAATTAAAAATTAATAAGGAAAAAAATATTTTTGAAAAATTTTTGAAAAGAAAATAAAGGAATCAGATTTAATGACTCTATAGCAACAAAAATAAATTATTCCTAATCTAAGCATCAAAATAAACTTTTAGTTGTTCAAACTCGAACAATCCCTGGCAACGGCACCAAAAACTTGGTGCACGATATTGCAATCACACCTTTGCAATCTGCACAACTCACCAGCAAGTGCACTGGGTCATCCAAGTAATACCTTACGTGAGTAAGGGTCGATCCCACGGAGATTGTTGGTATGAAGCAAGCTATGGTTATCTTATTATTCTTAGTCAGGATGCCAATAAAGTTCTTAGAATTTAATTGTAAAAAGTGAAAGTGTTTGGAATAAGTAATTTTTACTCAATAATGGAGAATATGTTGGAGTTTTGGAAATGCTTTGTCCTCTGAATTTCAGCTTTTCTCTTGTCCTCCTCTTCACACACGCAAGGCTCCTTCCATGGCAAGCTGTATGTAGGGCGTCACGGTTGTCAATGGCTACTTCCCATCCTCTCAGTGAAAATGGTCCAAATGCTATGTCACAGCACGACTAATCATCTGTTGGTTCTCGATCATGTCGGAATAGGATCCATTGATCCTTTTGCGTCTGTCACTACGCCCAACAATCGCGAGTTTGAAGCTCGTCACAGCCATTCAATCATTGAATCCTACTCGGAATACCACAGACAAGGTTTAGACTTTCCGGATTCTCATGAATGCCGCCATAAATTCTAGCTTATACCACAAAGATTCTGATTAAGAAATCTAAGAGATACTCATTCAATCTGATGTAGAATGGAGGTGGTTGTCAGGCACACGTTCATGGATTGAGGAAGGTGATGAGTGTCACAGATCATCACCTTTTTCATAGTGAAGCGCGAATGAACATCTTAGATAGGAACAAGCATGTTTGAATGAAAAACAGAAATAATTGCATTAATTCATCGAGACACTGCAGAGCTCCCCACCCCCAACAATGGAGTTTAGAGACTCATGCCGTCAAAGAGTATAAAATTCAGATCTAAAAATGTCATGAGATATAAAATAAGTCTCTAAAAGTTGTTTAAATACTAAACTAGTAACCTAGGTTTACAGAAAATGAGTAAACTAAGATGGATAGTGCAAAAATCCACTTCTGGGGCCCACTTGATGTGTGCTGGGGCTGAGACTTAAGCTTCTCACGTGCCTGGGCTGTTTCTGGAGTTGAACGCCAGGTTGTAACCTGTTTCTGGCATTGAACTCCCACTTGCAACCTGTTTCTGGTGCTGAATGCCAGACTGCAACATGGAACTGGCGTTTAACGCCAGTTTACATCGTCTATCTTCACGCAAAGTATAGACAACTATATATTGCTGGAAAGCCCTGGATGTCTACTTTCCAACCCAATTGAGAGCGCGCCAATTGGACTTCTGTAGCTCCAAACAATCCATTCCGAGTGCAGGGAGTTCAGAATCCAACAGCATCAGTAGTTCTTTTTCAGCCTAAATCAGATTTTTGCTCAGCTCCCTCAATTTCAGCCAGAAAATACCTAAAATCATAGAAAAACACACAAACTCATAGTAAAGTCCAAAAATATGATGTTTTCCTAAAAACTAATAAAAATCTACTAAAAACCAACAAAAATATACTAGAATCTACATGATATTACCCCAAAAAGCGTATAAAATATCCGCTCATCACTCTTCCAACTAAAATTGCTTGACCAATCAATCCCTGTGGAATTCGACCTCACTCTATTGTGAGTTTTTACTTGACGACAATTCGATATACTTGTCGAAGGGAAATTTGTTGAGACACAAGTTTTCGTGCATCAAGTATATGGTTCCGTTGCCGGGGATTGATTTTGTATCAACAATGATTAAGTTGGAAGTTCACTAGATTGAGCATTCACTTTTTCTTTTGTTTGTTTACTTTATCTAGTCATTTACCTTCAGTTGATTCAGTTTCTTCCTCATCCCCTATACCATCTCTGTTTTCTTTCTTTCTTGTTGTTATTTACAATTCTGCTCACTAACCCACTAACTATTTGATAATTTGCACCACTCACACTAACAATCACTCTAACAAGAATAATCTCTTCATTGTATTTCTTGCTGTGTGCTCTGTTGGTGCTGAGGAAGAGGAGGAATACTTTGAAACAAACATGGAGGAGAATTTAGAAAACAACCATAAAGGAGAAGCTCACAACCATGCCAGCGAAGGCCCTGTAAATCATGCTGGGCAAGAGAGGAGAGTTCTAGGCTCTTACATCAATCCAAACACAGGAAATTGTGGAAGTAGCATCCAAAAGCCTACCATACATGCCAACAACTTTGAATTAAAACCCCAGCTCATCACCCTTGTTTAGAACAACTGCTCATTTGGAGGAAGTGCCCAAGAAGACCCCAATCAACATCCAACCACATCCCTTTTTCACTCAGGGAAAAAGCATCTAAGTGGCTAGAGTCCTTCCCGAAGGAGAGCTTAACAAATTGGGAAGATGTGGTGAACAAATTTTTGGCAAGATTCTACCCTCCTCAAAGAATTAACAGGCTGAGAGCTGAGGTGCAAACGTTCAAGCAACAAGATGGTGAAACTCTCTATGAGGCATGGGAGAGGTTTAAGGACTTAACAAGAAGATGCCCACCGGACATATTCAATGAATGGGTTCAACTTCACATTTTCTATGAAGGTCTTTCTTATGAGTCAAAAAAGGTTGTAGACCATTCATCAGTGGGCTCTCTAAACAAGAAGAAAACCATTGAAGAAGACATAGATGTCATCGAAATGGTAGCTGGTGCACGAAATTGTGATCATTAATGGCGCCATCAACATGGTATGCTCAATTGCAATCTCAACTCTTTATCACAACTTCGCACAACTAACCAGCAAGTGCACTGGGTCGTCCAAGTAATAAACCTTACGCGAGTAAGGGTCGATCCCACGGAGATTGTTGGTATGAAGCAAGCTATGGTCATCTTGTAAATCTCAGTCAGGTAGATTTAAATGGTTATGAATGATTTATGAATAAAGCATAAAATAAAGATAGAGATACTTATGTAATTCATTGGTGAGAATTTCAGATAAGCGTATGAAGATGCTTTGTCCTTTCCGTCTCTCTGCTTTCCTACTGTCTTCATCCAATCCTTCTTATTCCTTTCCATGGCAAGATGTATGTTTGGCATCACCGTTGTCAGTGGCTACAGTCCCGTCCTCTCAGTGAAAATGTTCAACGCACTCTGTCACAGCACGGCTATTCAGCTGTCGGTTCTCGATCATGTCGGAATAGAATCCAGTGATTGTTTTGCGTCTGTCACTAACGCCCCACAATCACGAGTTTGAAGCTCGTCACAGTCATTCAATCCTTGAATCCTACTCAGAATACCACAGACAAGGTTTAGACCTTCCGTATTCTCTTGAATGCCGCCATCAATTCTAGCTTATACCACGAAGATTCCGATTAAGGGATCCAAGAGATATCCACTCAATCTAAGGTTGAACGGAGGTGGTTGTCAAGCACACGTTCATATGTGAGAATGATGATAAGTGTCACGGATCATCACATTCATCAAGTTGAGGAACAAGTGATATCTTAGAACAAGAATAAGCTGAATTGAATAGAAGAACAATAGAAATTGCATTAATACTCGAGGTACAGCAGAGCTCCACACCTTAATCTACGGTGTGTAGAAACTCCACCGTTGAAAATACATAAGAACAAGGTCTAGGAATGGCCATGAGGCCAGCCCCCATGATCTAAGATAGCATAAGACTACTCGAATATAGCGACCAAGATGAAAATACAATAGTAAAAGGTCCTATTTGTAGAGAACTAGTAGCCTAGGGTTTACAGAAATGAGTAAATGACATAAAAATCCACTTCCGGGCCCACTTGGTGTGTGCTTGGGCTGAGCATTGAAACATTTTCGTGTAGAGACTCTTCTTGGAGTTAAACGCCAGCTTTTGTGCCAGTTTGGGCGTTTAACTCCCATTCTTGTGCCAGTTCCGGCGTTTTACGCCAGAATTCTTAAGCTGACTTGGAACGCCTGTTTGGGCCATCAAATCTCGAGTAAAGTATGGACTATTATACATTGCTGGAAAGCCCAGGATGTCTAATTTCCAACGCAATTAAGAGCGCGCCAATTGGGCTTCTGTAGCTCTAGAGAATCCACTTCGAGTGCAGGGAGGTCAGAATCCAACAGCATCTGCAGTCCTTTTCAGCCTCTGAATCAGATTTTTGCTCAGGTCCCTCAATTTCAGCCAGAAAATACCTGAAATCACAAAAAAACACACAAACTCATAGTAAAGTCCAGAAAAGTGATTTTTAACTAAAAACTAATAAAAATATAATAAAAACTAACTAAAACATACTAAAAACATACTAAAAACAATGCCAAAAAGCGTATAAATTATCTGCTCATCACAACACCAAACTTAAATTGTTGCTTGTCCCCAAGCAACTGAAAATCAAATAAGATAAGAAGAAGAGAATATGCAATGAATTCCAAAAACATCTATGAAGATCAGTATTAATTAGATGAGCGGGGCTTTTAGCTTTTTGCCTCTGAATAGTTTTGGCATCTCACTTTATCCCTTGAAATTCATAATGATTGGCTTCTATAGGAACTCAGAATCCAGATAGTGTTATTGATTCTCCTAGTTAAGTATGATGATTCTTGAACATAGCTACTTTATGAGTCTTGGCCGTGGCCCAAAGCACTCTGTCTTCTAGTATTACCATCGGATACATACATGCCACAGACACATAACTGGGTGAACCTTTTCAGATTGTGACTCAGCTTTGCTAGAGTCCCCAATTAGAGGTGTCCAGGGTTCTTAAGCACGCTCTTTTTTCCTTGGATCACAACTTTATTATTTCTTTTTCTCTTTTTTTTCGCATATACTATCTTTTTTTTCTTTTTTTTGAATTCACTGCTTTTTCTTGTTTCAAGAATCATTTTTATGATTTTTTAGATCCTCAGTAACATGTCTCCTTTTTCATCATTCTTTCAAGAGCCAACATTCATGAACAACAAATTCAAAAGACATATGCTTTGTTCAAGCATACATTCAGAAGTCAAAGTATTGCCACCACATCAAAATAATTACTCTGTTATAAAATTCAAAATTCATGCAATTCTTCTCTTTTTCAATTAAGAACATTTTTTTATTTAAGAAAGGTGATGGATTCATAGGACATTCATAACTTTAAGGCATAGACACTAAGACACTAATGATCATAAGACATAAACATAGATAAAAATAGGCATAAATATTTGAAAAACAGGAAAATAAAGAACAAGGAAGTTAAAGAACGGGTCCACCTTAGTGATGGCAGCTTGTTCTTCCTCTTGAAGATCTTATGGAGTGCTTGAGCTCCTCAATGTCTCTTCCTTGCATTTGTTGCTCCTCTCTCATGACTCTTTGATCTTCTCTAATTTCATGGAAGAGAATGGAATGTTCTTGGTGCTCCACCCTTAGTTGTCCCATGTTGGAACTCAATTTTCCTAGGGAGGTGTTGATTTGCTCCCAATAGTTATGTGGAGGAAAATGCATCCCTTGAGGCATCTCAGGGATTTCATGATGAGTGGGATCTCTTGTTTGCTCCATCCTTTTCTTAGTGATGGGCTTGTCCTCATAAATGAGGGTGTCTCCCTCTATGTTAATTCTGATTGAATAACAGAGGTGACAAATGAGATGAGGGAAGGCTAACCTTGCCAAGGTAGAGGACTTGTCCGCCACCTTATAAAGTTCTTGGGATATAACCTCATAAACTTCTACTTCCTCTCCAATCATGATGCTATGAATCATGATAGCCCGGTCTATAGTAACTTTGGACCGGTTGCTAGTGGGAATGATTGAGCGTTGGATGAACTCCAACCATCCTCTAGCCACGGGCTTGAGGTTATGCCTTCTTAGTTGAACCGGCTTCCCTCTTGAATCTCTCTTCCATTGAGCGCCCTCTTCACAAATGTCTATGAGGACTTGGTCCAACCTTTGATCAAAGTTGACCCTTCTAGTGTAAGGGTGTTCATCTCCTTGCATCATGGGCAAGTTGAATGCCAACCTTACATTTTCCGGACTAAAATCTAAGAATTTCCCCCGAACCATTGTAAGCCAATCCTTTGGGTCCGGGTTCACACTTTGATCATGGTTCTTGGTGATCCATGCATTGGCATAGAACTCTTGAACCATTAAGATTCCGACTTGTTGAATGGGATTGGTAAGAACTTCCCAACCTCTCCTTCGGATCTCATGTCGAATCTCTGGATATTCACTCTTTTTAAGTTTGAAAAGGACCTCGGGGATCACCTTTTTCATGGCCACAACTTCATAGAAGTGGTCTTGATGCACCCTTGAGATGAATCTCTCCATCTCCCATGACTCGGAGGTGGAAGCTTTTGCCTTCCCTTTCCTCTTTCTAGAGGTTTCTCCGGCCTTAGATGCCATAAATGGTTATGGAAAAACAAAAAGCAATGCTTTTACCACACCAAACTTAAAAGGTTTGCTCGTCCTTGAGCAAAAGAAGAAAAAAGAGAGTAGAAGAAGAAGAAATAGAGGAGATAGAGGTGGCTTTGTGGTTCGGCCAAGGGGGAGAAGTAGTGTTTAGGTTGTGCGAAAATGAAGGAGTGAAGATGGGTATATATAGGGGTGAAGAAAGGGGTATATGGTTCGGCCATAATGGGTGGGTTTGGGAGGGAAAGTGGTTTGAATTTGAATGGTGAGGTAGGTGGGGTTTTATGAAGGATGGATGTGAGTGGTGAAGAGAATAGTGGGATTTGATAGGTGAGGGGTTTTTGGGGAAGAGGTGTTGAGGTGATTGGTAAATGGGTGAAGAAGAGAGAGAATGGTGGGTAGGTGGGGATCCTATGGGGTCCACATATCCTAAGGTGTCAAGGAAAATTCATCCCTGCACCAAGTGGCGAGCAAAAATGCTCTTTCTGCCAATTCTGGCATTAAACGCCGGGCTGGTGCCCATTTTTGGCGTTAACGCCGGGCTGGTGCCCATTTTTGGCGTTTAACGCCAGCTTCTTGCCCCTTTCTAGCGTTAAACACCCAGAATAGTGCCAGACTGAGTGTTTAACTCTAGGGTGTGCTGTTTTTCTTTCTATTTTTCATTCTGTTTTTGCTTTTTCAATTGATTTTATGACTTCCCATGATCATCAACCTATAGAAAACATAAAATAACAAAGGAAAATAGATAAATATAACATTGGGTTGCCTCCCAACAAACGCTTCTTTAATGTAAGTAGCTTGACAGTGGGCTCTCATGGAGCCTCACAGATACTCAGAGCAACATTGGAACCTCCCAACACCAAACTTAGAGTTTTAATGTGGGGGTTCAATACCAAACTTAGAGGTTGGTTGTGGCCTCCCAACACCAAACTTAGAGTTTGACTGTGGGGGCTCTGTTTGACTCTGTTTTGAGAGAAGCTCTTCATGCTTCCTCTCCATGGTTACAAAGGGATATCCTTGAGCCTTAAACACAAGGGATTCTCCATTAACTTGAATGATTAATTCTCCTCTGCCAACATCAATCACAGCCTTTGCTGTGGCTAGGAAGGGTCTGCCAAGGATGATGGATTCATCCATGCACTTCCCAATCTCTAGGACTATGAAATCAGCAGGGATGTAATGGTCTTTAATCTTTACCATAACATCCTCTACAAGTCCATAAGCTTGTTTTCTTGAATTGTCTGCCATCTCTAGTGAGATTCTTGTAGCTTGTACCTCAAAGATCCTTAGCTTCTCCATTACAGAGAGAGGCATGAGGTTTATGCTTGACCCTAGGTCACACAGAGCCTTCTTGAAGGTCATGGTGCCTACTGTACAAGGTATTGAGAACTTCCCAGGGTCCTGTCTCTTTTGGGGTAATCTCTGCCTAGACAAGTCATCCAGTTCTTTGGTGAGCAAAGGAGGTTCATCCTCCCAAGTCTCATTACCAAATAACTTGTGATTTAGCTTCATGATTGCTCCAAGGTATTTAGCAACTTGCTCTTCAGTGACATCTTCATCCTCTTCAGAGGAAGAATACTCATCAGAGCTCATGAATGGCAGAAGTAAATCCCATGGAATCTCTATGGTCTCAGTGTGAGCCTCATATTCCCATGGTTCCTCATTAGGGAACTCATTAGAGGCCAGTGGACGTCCATTGAGGTCTTCCTCAGTGGCGTTCACTGCCTATTTCTCCTCTCCAAATTCGGCCACGTTGATGGCCTTGCACTCTCCTTTTGGATTCTCTTCTGTATTGCTTGGAAGAGTACTAGGAGGGAGTTCAGTAACTTTCTTACTCAGCTGACCCACTTGTGCCTCCATGTTTCTAATGGAGGATCTTATTTCAGTCATGAAACTATGAGTGGTTTTGATTAGATCAGAGACCATGGTTGCTAAGTCAGAGTGGCTCTGCTTAGAATTCTCTGTCTGTTGCTGAGAAGATGATGGAAAAGGCTTGCCATTGCTAAACCTGTTTCTCCCACGATTGTTGTTGTCAAAACCTTGTTGAGGTCTCTGTTGATCCTTCCATGGGAGATTTGGATGATTTCTCCATGAAGGATTATAGGTGTTTCCATAGGGTTCTCCCATGTAATTCACCTATTCCATTGAAGGGTTCTCAGGATCATAAGCTTCTTCTTCAGATGAAGCGTCCTTAGTACTGCCTGGTGCAGCTTGCATTCCAGACAGACTTTGAGAAATCATATTGACTTGCTGAGTCAATATTTTGTTCTGAGCCAGTATGGCATTCAGAGTATCAATCTCAAGGACTCCTTTCTTCTGATTCGTCCCATTGTTCACAGGATTCCTTTCAGAAGTGTACATGAATTGGTTATTTACAACCATTTCAATGAGCTCTTGAGCTTCTGCAGGCATCTTCTTCAGATGAAGAGATCCTCCAGCAGAGCTATCCAATGACATCTTGGACAGTTCAGACAGACCATCATAGAAGATACCTATGATGCCCCATTCAGAAAGCATGTCAGACAGACACTTTCTGGTCAATTGTTTGTATCTTTCCCAAGCTTCATAGAGGGATTCACCTTCCTTCTGTCTGAAGGTTTGGACTTCGACTCTAAGCTTACTCAATTTTTGAGGTGGAAAGAACTTTGCCAAGAAGGCATTGACTAGCTTTTCCCAACAGTTCAGGCTTTCTTTAGGTTGTGAGTCCAACCATATCTGAGCTCTGTCTCTTACAGCAAAAGGGAATAGCATAAGTCTGTAGACCTCAGGGTCAACCCCATTAGTCTTGACAGTGTCACAGATTTACAAGAATTCAGCTAAAAACTGATGAGGATCTTCCAATGGAAGTCCATGGAACTTGCAATTCTGTTGCATTAGAGAAACTAATTGTTTGCTCTAATGGCAGGGATAGAGATGTTTCTCCCATAGAAGTTGGGAGTAAGTGCAGTAAAGTCACCCAGCACCTTCCTTGCATTGTTGCCATTGTTGTTGTTTTTGGCTGCCATGTCTTCTTCTTTGAAGAATTCTGTTAGGTTCTCTACAGAGAGTAATGCTCTAGCTTCTCTTAGGTTTTGCTTCAAGGTCCTTTCAGGTTCAGGGTCAGCCTCAACAAGAATGCTTTTGTCTTTGCTCCTGCTCATATGAAAGAGAAGAGAACAAGAAAATATGGAATCCTCTATGTCACAGTATAGAGATTCCTTGAGGTGTCAGAGGAAAAGAAAAATAGATTAGAGGGGTAGAAGAATTCGAACTTATCAAGAAAGATGGAGTTCGAATTGTTGATAGTGGAGGAGTGTTAGTCCAAAAGTAGAAGGATGTGAGAAGAGGGAAAGAAATTTTTGAAAATAAATTAAAAAGATTTTAAAAACATTTTGAAAAATTAAAGAATGATTTTCGAACAAAAATATGATTGGGAAAGAAATAAAGTGATTTTTGAAAAAGATTTTGAAATAAAAAAAGATATGATTGAAAACTATCTTAAAAAAGATTTGATTAAAAAGATATGATTGAAAAGATATGATTGAAAAACAGTTTAAAAAAAATGATTTGATTTTTAAAATTAATGACTTGGCTAACAAGAAAAGATATGATTCAGACATTAAACCTTTTTCAATAGAAAAGGCAACATACTTGAAATGTTGAATCAAATCATTAACTGTTAGCAAGTATTTTTGAAAATGGAAAGAAATTGATTTTGAAAATATATGATTGAAAATATATGATTTGAAAAAGATTTGATTTTGAAAAATTTTGAAAACTTGAAAAAAAATTGCATTAAAAACAAAATCTTCCCTCTTGTGCCATCCTGGCATTAAACGCCCAGAATGGTATCCATTGTGGTGTTTAACGCCCAAAATGCTACCCTTTTGGGCGTTAAACGCCCAGCCAGGTGCCCTGGCTGGCATTTAAACACCAGTTTTCCTTCCTCACTGGGCATTTTGAACGCCCAGCTTTTTCTGTGTAATTCTCTGCTGTATGTTCTGAATCTTCAATTCTCTATATTATTGACTTGAAAAGACACAAATTAAATTTTTTTTTGGATTTTTAATAATGAGGAATAATCAAAATGAAACTAAAATCAAATAAACAATGCATGCAAGACACTAAACTTAGAAGTTTGTATACTACTGACACTAACAAATTGAGAATGCATATGAGAAACAACAAAACACTCAAGAAAAGAGAATTTAAAGATCAGAGCAAGGAAATCATCAAGAACAACTTGAAGATCAATGAAGACACATGAATGAATTCGAAAAATGCAAGAAGAATGGAAACATGCAATTGACACCAAACTTAAAATTAGACACTAGACTCAAACAAGAAATATAAAATATTTTTGGTTTTTTATGATTTTGTAATTTTTTTTGGATTTTTTGAAAATTGAGTGGAAAAGAAAATAAAGAGATTCAAAATTTTTAATACGAATTCCAGGAATCATTGCAATGCTAGTCTAAGACTCCGGTCCAGGAATTAGACATGGCTTCACAGCCAGCCAAGCTTTCAAAGAACGCTCCGGTCCAAAACACTAGACATGGCCAATGGCCGGCCAAGCCTTAGCAGATCATTGCTCTCAACAGCAAAATTGATAGAAATCAACGAGCTCTTGTGATGATAAGTTGAAACCTCGGTCCAAAAGATTAGACATGGTTTCACAACCAGCCAGACTTCAACAAATCATCATGAAACTCTAGAATTCATTCTTAAAAACTCTGAAGAACAAATAATTTTTTTTTGAAATTTTTCGAAAATAAGAAGTAAAAAGCTTAAACATAAAATAAAATTACCTAATCTGAGTAACAAGATGAACCGTTAGTTGCCCAAACTCGAACAATCCCCGGCAACAGCGCCAAAAACTTGGTGCACGAAATTCTGATCATCAATGGCGCCATCAACATGGTACGCTCAATTGCAATCTTAACTCTTTAATTATCACAACATCGCACAACTAACCAGCAAGTGCACTGGGTCGTCCAAGTAATAAACCTTACGCGAGTAAGGGTCGATCCCACAGAGATTGTTGGTATGAAGCAAGCTATGGTCATCTTATAAATCTCAATCAGGCAGATTCAAATGGTTATGAATGATTTATGAATAAACCATAAAATAAAGATAGAGATACTTATGTAATTCATTTGTGAGAATTTCAAATAAGCGTATGAAGATGCTTTGTCCCTTCCGTCTCTCTGCTTTCCTGCTGTCTTCATCCAATCCTTCTTACTCCTTTCCATGGCAAGCTGTATGTTGGGCATCACCGTTGTCAATGGCTACAGTCTCGTCCTCTCAATGAAAATGTTCAATGCACTCTGTCATAGCACGGCTATTCAGCTGTCGATTCTCGATCATGTCAGAATAGAATCCAGTGATTCCTTTGCGTTTGTCACTAACGCCCCACAATCGCGAGTTTGAAGCTCGTCACAGTCATTCAATCCTTGAATCCTACTCAAAATACCATAGACAAGGTTTAGACCTTCCGGATTCTCTTGAATGCCACCATCAATTCTAGCTTATACCACGAAGATTCCGATTAAGGGATCCAAGAGATATCCACTAAATCTAAGGTAGAACGGAGTTGGTTATCAGGCACATGTTCATAGGTGAGAATGATGATGAGTGTCACGGATCATCACATTCATCAAGTTGAGGAACAAGTGATATCTTAGAACAAGAATAGGCTGAATTGAATAGAAGAACAATAGTAATTGCATTAATACTCGAGGTACAACAGAGCTCCACACCTTAATCTATGGTGTGTAGAAACTCCACCGTTGAAAATACATAAGAACAAGGTCTAGGAATGGCCATGAGGTCAGCCCCCATGATCTAAGATAGCATAAGACTACTCGAATATAGCTACCAAGATGAAAATACAATAGTAAAAGGTCCTATTTGTAGAGAACTAGTAGCCTAGGGTTTACAGAAATGAGTAAATGACATAAAAATCCACTTCCGGGCCCACTAGGTATGTGCTTGGGCTGAGCATTGAAGCATTTTCGTGTAGAGACTCTTCTTGGAGTTAAACGCCAGCTTTTGTGCCAGTTTGGGCGTTTAAATCTCATTCTTGTGCCAGTTCCGGCGTTTTACGCCACAATTCTTGAGCTGACTTGGAACGCCTGTTTGGGCCATGAAATCTCGGGAAAAGTATGGACTATTATACATTGGTGGAAAGCCCAGGATGTCTACTTTCCAATGCAATTGAGAGCGCGCCAATCGAGCTTCGGTAGCTCTAGAAAGTTCACTTCGAGTGCAGGGAGGTCAGAATCCAACAGCATCTGGAGTCCTTTTGAGCCTCTGAATCAGATTTTTGCTCAGGTCCCTCAATTTCAACCAGAAAATACCTGAAATCACAAAAAAATACACAAACTCATAGTAAAGTCCAGAAAAGTGAATTTTAACTAAAAACTAATAAAAATATAATAAAAACTAACTTAAACATACTAAAAACATACTAAAAACAATGCCAAAAAGCGTATAAATTAGCCGCTCATCAGTAGCTAAGAATGACTACTTCTATGCTTCTGAAAGAAGCAACACTCGAGGAGTAATGGAGCTGAACCACATGGATGCATTGCTGGCTCAAAATAAGATGATCACCAAGCAGCTAGCAGATCTCACCAAGAAGGTAGAAGAAAACTAAGTTGCAGCAGTCATCACTTCATCACCAGCTCAAGAAAGAGTGAATATAGGAGAAGAAGGTGACTGGGAACTTACAATTCTGGATGGAGAAATCACCCTAACTTTGGGTGGGGAAATCAGCAAGACCAAGGCCAAGACCAGAGACGCCACAACCACAATCCCAACAACAATTTAACTCACCAACGTACCTCACAGAGATCCTATCAACACCCACCTAACCACCCTTCTCAACCACCTAACCTAAACCTACCATCACTAACCGAAGATAGACTTTCCAAAATCGAGACTCTACTTGAAAGCATATGTAAGGAAATTCAAGATAGTAAGGTTTTCTGGGAAGAAGTACGATCCAATATGCAGAATCAAGATGCAGCCATCAAGAAACTTGAAACACAAATTGGCTACTTATTCAAGCAAGCCCCTGGCCACAATGTTCACAACAACACTAATTCGACCACAAGGGAGGTGTGTCAGGCTATCACCCTCAGAAGTGGGAAGGAATTAAGAGAAACCCACAAGAAACCACCAGAGAAGAACTCAGATAAAAAAGGAAAGGGATAAGAGGAAACTCAAGTCACCACTCCTAAGCCAAACCAAGAAGGAGAAGTGCTAAAACCATGCATTTCAAAGGCCCCATACCCACAGCAATTAAAGAAGAAGGGAGAGGACAATCAATTCTCAAGATTCTTGGAAATCTTCAAGAAACTACAAATCAACATACCCTTTGCTGAAGCAATAGATCAAATGCCACTCTATGCCAAGTTCTTGAAGGAGTTGATGACCAAGAAGAGAAGCTGGAAGAACAATGAGACTGTGGTACTCACCAAAGAATCCAGTGCCATCATCCAGCACAAATTGCCCCAAAAATTGAAGAAAACTAGGAGCTTCCAAATCCCTTGTATCATAAGGGAAATCACAGTGGAAAAGGCTTTATGTGATCTAGGAGCTAGCATAAATTTGATGTCCTTAGCAATGATGAGGAAAATGAGGATTGAGGAGGCCAAACCAATAAGAATGGCCCTGCAACTAGCAGATCGATCATTCAAGTTTCCTCACGGAATAGTAGAAGACTTGTTGGTGAAGGTGGGAGAATTCAACTTTCCAGCAAACTTCGTAGCATCATCTTGGGAAGGCCATTCTTAGCCACTACCGGAGCCATCATTGATGTCCAAAAGGGTGAACTTGTCCGTAGACTACATGAGGAAAAAATGATATTCAATGTGTTCAAGGCCATGAGTTACCCACAAGACTCGGTGGATGCTGTGGTGCAAGAAACTCTTGAAGAAGAACTTGAGGAGTTAACAGAAGAAGAGGAATCAGCATCAAGCGAAGAGGCTACAACAGCTGAAATGCATGTTCAAGGCACATTAGAAGGGAAGGATGAAAGAAAAGAAGCACCCAAACTTGAGCTAAAGGCACTGCCGCCCACTCTCAAGTATGCATACTTAGGAGAAAATAAAAGCTATCTAGTGATTATAAATTCAGCCCTCAGCCAAGAACAAGAGGAAAAGTTACTTCATGTTTTACAAAAGTATAAGGATGCCATTGGATGGACACTTGTTGACTTGAAAGGAATCAGTTCGGCCATATGCATGCATAAGATACTATTAAA
This sequence comes from Arachis hypogaea, assembly GCF_003086295.3. Lineage (NCBI taxonomy): Eukaryota > Viridiplantae > Streptophyta > Magnoliopsida > Fabales > Fabaceae > Arachis > Arachis hypogaea. Next base: position 86,241,985 of record NC_092038.1, on the reverse strand, counting down.
AGATGATGCCAAGCCCTCCATTCAGCCCTAAAGGAGGTTGAATCCAGTTATGAAGGAAGTAGTACAGAAAGAAGTCATGAAGTTGTGTCAGGGAGGAGTAATCTACCCAATTTCGGATAGCCCATGGGTCAGTCCAGTCTAAGTGGTCCCCAAGAAAGGAGGAATCACTGTGTTACCCAACGAAAGAAATGAGCTAATCCCTACAAGAACTGTCACAGGATGGAGGATGTGTATTGATTACAGAAAGCTCAATGAAGCCAGAAGAAAAGATCATTTCCCACTTCCCTTCATGGATCAGATGCTGGAAAGACTTGCAGGACATGCATATTAATATTTTCTAGATGGTTATTCAGGATACAACCAAATAGTGGTTGATCCAAGAGACCAGGAGAAAACATCATTCACTTGCCCATATGGAGTGTTCGCCTACAGGCGTATGCCATTTGGGCTATGTAATGCACCTGCAACTTTTCAACGCTGCATGCTTTCCATCTTCTCAAATATGATAGAGAAGTTCATTGAAGTTTTCATGGATGACTTTTCAGTATTCAGAGACTCCTTTCCCAATTGCCTAAACTATCTTGCCTTGGTATTAAAAAGATGTCAAAAGACCAACTTGGTCTTGAATTGGGGAAAATGCCACTTCATGGTGATAGATGGAATAGTCCTTGGCCATAAAATTTCTAACCAAGGCATTGAGGTAGACAGAGCTAAGGTGGAGCTAATTGAAAAATTAGCTCCACCAAGTAATGTCAAGGCAATTAGGAGCTTTTTGGGGGCATGCTGGCTTCTATAGAAGGTTTATTAAAGATTTTTCAAAGATAGCCAAACCCTTAAGCAATCTCCTTATGTCTGATACACCATTAATCTTTAATGAGAAGTGCATGCTTGCATTTGAAAACTTGAAAAAGAGGCTATCCTGAGCTCCTATCATCACCCCACCTGATTGGAATCTACCGTTCGAACTAATGTGTGATGCATCTGATTTCACAGTTGGGGCAGTGTTTGGACAGAGAAAAGAAAATTTGGTTCATGTCATATACTATGCGAGCAAGGTCCTTAATGACACTCAACGAAACTATACCACTACCAAAAAGGAGTTGCTGGCAATAGTTTTTGCATTTGACAAATTTAGATCCTACCTCATTAGCTCTAAAGTTATTGTTTTCACTGATCATGCAGCACTCAAATATTTATTTGCCAAACAAGAGTCAAAACCAAGACTAATCAAATGGATCTTATTGTTGCAGGAATTCAACATTGAGATTAGAGACAAAAAAGGTGTGGAGAACAAGGTATCAGATCATCTATCCAGAATCCCTTGTGAGAAAGATGCTACAGATGATACAAGTGTAAATGAGTTCTTCCCAGATGAGCAGTTAATGTTGGTTCACAAAGCACCCTGGTTTGCAAATATTGCCAATTTTAAAGCAGCCGGTGACCTACCCCCTATGATCAACAAACATCAAAGAAGAAAACTCATCAATGATGCTAAATATTTCATTTGGGATGAACCCTATCTCTTCAAGAAATGCTCAGATGGAATCCTTAGGAGGTGCATTTCAGAAGAAGAAGGATGAGTGGTCTTGTGGAGTTGTCATAGTGCTAGCTATGGAGGTCATTTTGGAGGAGAGAGAACCGCAGCAAAAGTACTGCAATGTGGGTTATTCTGGCCCACTATCTTAAAGGATGCTTAGGAACTAGTGAGGAGCTGCAATAAGTGCCAAAGGGCTGGAAATCTTCCCAAGAAAAATGAGATGCCACAGCAATACATTCTAGAACTTGAACTATTCGATGTATGGGGGATCGATTTCATGGGACCATTCCCAACCTCATATTCGAACAAGTATATATTGGTGGCAGTGGACTATGTATCTAAATGGGTGGAGGCCGTGGCAACCCCAACAAATGACAACAAGGTAGTCATAAACTTTCTTAAAAAGAATATCTTCACCAGATTTTGAGTCCCATGAGCCCTCATCAGTGATGGAGGAAGTCATTTCTGCAATAGACCATTGGAGACCCTACTCCTAAGATATGGGGTGAAACATAAGGTTGCCACACCTTATCATCCCCAAACAAGTGGGTAAATCGAGATATCCAATAGAGAGTTAAAAAGGATATTGGAAAAGACTGTGGGAGTATAAAGAAAAGACTAGCCGAAGAAGCTAGATGATGCTCTTTGGGTATACAGGACAGCCTTCAAAACACCAATTGGGATGTCCCCATATCAACTGGTGTACGGAAAGGCCTGTCACTTACCATTAGAGCTGGAGCATAAAGCCTTTTGGGCTCTTAATATACTAAACCTGGACAGCACCGCCGCTAGTGAAAAGAGGATCTTGCAACTGCAAGAACTGGAAGAGTATAGGTCTCAAGCCTATGAAAATACCAAGATCTATAAGGAAAAAGCAAAAAGGAGACATGATCTCAACCTGGCACCAAGAAGTTTTGAAGAAGGACAACATGTGCTTCTCTACAACTCCAAACTATTTCCTGGAAAACTCAAATCAAGATGGTCGGGGCCCTTTCTAGTTACGAAAGTCTCACCTTATGGACACATAGAAATCATGGAAGAAAGCTCAAAGAGGACATTCACTGTGAATGGGTAAAGACTCAAACATTACTTGGGCAACATGGGGGAAGCCCCCAAATAGAAATATCACCTCAACTAGAGAAGCAATCGTCGAGCTAGCGACGTTAAAAAAAAGCGCTTTGTTGGGAGGCAACCCAACTTGAGGTAATTCTCTTTTCATAATTGTCTCAATAAAAACTCCAAGTTGAGTTGTTTGTATTGTGAGGAGCTAAATTTGGTGTTGCACACCAAAACATTTCAAGGGTAAATGTGGAGCCCTAAGTTTGGTGTTCCACCAAAAACTCCAGCTAAAGAGTGCATTGCAACCCTTCAGTGATAAAGCATTGCTCTAACAACCAGAGAACTCACTTGATAGAGGTTTAATCTCTAATGCATAGTTTATCTTTTTTAGCTCATAGTTGTTTTCTTAATAAAAGCACCTGAGGTTTTTGCATGTATTTAACTTGCTGAAGTAAGCAAGGAACTAAGTTTGGTGTTTACACACCAAATTAAGTTCAGAAATTCACAAGTATACATGCATGCTAACTATTTTCCAAGTGCTTGGGGAACAAGCAACTTCCAATAGTGTTACAGGAATTCAATCAATCTCAGGAATAATTATACCTCATCATCCAAGGAGACACACAAGGATGCAAAAATGCTAGGATGATAATGCCAAGGAAGACATCATGAGGTTGTATTGAATTGTCTCGAAGTTGCAGTACTTTAATTGAAAAATGATTGAATATTGTCCTAAAAACCTGCATATTCTACTTGTTCCTCTTTATTCACATCGAAGTATACTAGCCTAATGTCCCTTCTGCATTTTCACCTTGCTTACTTGTATGCTTGTCTTTTAAGTCAATCAAAAAGAAGATGTTATGAAAAAAACAAGAGTGGAGTTATCTTATGAAGTAAATCCTGAATGTTTGTGGTAGGGTGATTGATTAGCTAAGTTGGTTTACCAACAAGGTAGGAAGGCAACAATCTACCCTGAATCATTTGCTTGAAACACACCCCAGGAGACTAGCTAATTGATAAGATCCTAATAAGAAAAGAGAAAGAGCAATAAAAGTGAAAAGGAAAGAAAAACAATAAGAAATAATGCTAGGCACCAAGGGTTTGAAGATTGAGGCATGTATCTGTGGTGTTCATGTGCAAAGGATATGCTTGGATGAATAAGCTCTCAGGGGTGCCTTATCACTTGGTAACTTGGATTAACTAATCCGGGATTAGTAGCTGAAAGTCCACTATCAAGAGTAACCTTTGCTACAGAACACTTAGCAACCCAAAGAGGTGCTGGACACCAAGGTCTCAAGAAAGAAAAATAACAAACCATATGTCTGTGGTGTGTATATATGAGGGAAAGAGACTTGAGGGAGTAAGTCCTTAGGGGTGTCTTAACACCTAGCACCTTGAACCAACTGGTTTGGGAGTGTTGGCTGAAAACTTATCTTAAAGAGTCGCCCTCTTACAGAGCACATAGCCTAAAAAGGAATGCAATAAACCCTAGAAGGGAAGGGAGGATCAATAATTAAGAAGTCTTAAAGGATGCAATCAAGCAAGTATTCAAGGGAATGATAAATGCTTGGAAGCCAGTGAAGGAATGAACTTAAGTTGCTATGCATGAAACCCCATAAACCAGGGATTTAACTTCTATTATAATTGTTTGTTCACCTCGTTCTTTCATTCATTCTTCCTATGTTTCAGTACTTGCTTAGGGACAAGCAAGCTTTAAGTTTGATGTTGTGATGCCAGGGCATCTAGGCCAGTTTCACCGTCCTTTTCTTTACTGTTTTAGGGTAGTTTCATGCATTTTCTTAGGAAATAAGCAAGTTTTGGATGAAATTTCATTTACACCTTGACTCAAGCAACTATTGTGAATTTTACATGATTTCATAAGAATTATGCAAGGATTGAATGACAAATTGATGATGCATAATCTCATGACTTGGGCTAGAGCTTTTATGCAATTTATTTGCTTGATTTCAGAACAAAGGAAGCAAGAAGAAGCCACGTTAGCAGTCACGTTAACCTAATTAACGTGACCACTAACGTGGAATAGGGACAAGCTTGTAGCGTTAATGAAAAAGGTGACCACCAATAACGCTTGCGAAGCCATCATAAGCCCACGTTAATTGCCACGTTAACTATATTAACGTGGTAGTTAACGTAGAGAAAAAGGAAGCTCCAGCGTTAGTGGTAAAAGTGAACACCACTAACGCTCCAAATTGGCAATTGGTCACGTTAAGAGTCACGTTAACTTAGTTAACGTGAACTCTAACGTGGAAGGGGAAGACAATGCCAACGTTAGTGACACTCATCTTTGTCACTAACGTTGGATCAAGCCAACATTGCCCACGTTAGTGGTCACGTTAAGACCACTAACGTGAAAGTTAACGTGGAGCTAAGCATGATGAGCCAACGTTAGTGACACTCACCTTTGTCACTAACGTTGGAGATGGCATTCACTACCACGTTAGTGGCCACGTTAACCTAGTTAATGTGAACTCTAACGTGGAGAGGAGGGGCGTTTGGAGTGTTAGTAACAAAGGTAAGTGTCACTAACGCTCTCGAAGCTTAGGCATGTCCACGTTAAGAGCCACGTTAACCTAGTTAACGTGAACTCTAACGTGGGAAAAGGGGGCACAATGCAACGTTATTGGAAAAGGTGATTCCCAATAACGCTTGCGAAGGATCATGAGGCAACGTTAGTGGTCACGTTAGTGCCACTAATGTTGAAGTTAACATGGACCATTTTGGGGTTGGAACGTTAGTAAGAAAGGTGATGTCCACTAACGTTCTCAAACCCACATTTTCACTTAGCGTTAACGCCACTAACGTCCTAACTAATGCCCATGCCTAACTCACACTTTTCTGCAAGCTGAGCCCACTGAAGATGGTACTTGCTTCAACTCAAGATCTAAGGCCCACATCCAAGACTTGAAGAACTCACTAGAAGGTCAAGAAGAATAGTATATATAGGAGTAGTTTGGAACTATAGAGGAGATTGGCACTTTGGAGAACTACCGTCTGTATATTTACTTTTCTGCACTTTTTAGCTAAGCATGTGTTCTTTTCTGCCATTTTCCATTTCCAGAGCCATGAACAACTAAACCCCTTTCATTGGGTTAGGGAGCTCTGTTGTAATTTGATGGATCAATTATTGTTTTCATTCCTCTTCCTCTTTCTTTCCTCTTGACTTGCTAGAAAGCTTTCGATCTTAATTCAATTGGTTAGTTGTCTTAGAAAAGAGGCTCTCCATAATTGGATCTCCTCTGAGCCTTGGAAAAGGGATGAAGAGATCATGCTAGAAATGCTTTCTCATGTTGGACCAAATTGGGGTCTGTGCAGATATAGTGACATATAATCCTCCCAACACTTTGATTTAGAAATACATGTGGTATAATCAGTGGCCATACTTAATCTCTTCCCATGAGCAATTAAATCAAGGAATTGGGCAATTTTTCAAGCTTAGAGAGATTAGATTGCCAAGGAATTGGGATCCAATCACTTAAGATTGCCAAGGAGATCAATGAATGCATTGATTGAGGAAGAGATGAGAATGAACTTGATCTGGAGAATGCAACATCTCCTAAGCCCAATGAATTTCCCATTTCTGATCTTACTCATTTTCTTTACTTTCTGCCATTTTTTTCCATGTTCATCTCCCCAAATCCCCATTTAAGATTCTGCACTTTATTTTCTGCCATTTACTTTCTCGCCATTTAATTTCCTGCAATACCAACTACCTTTTGTTTAGCTCAACTAGCATACTCTTCCAACTAAAATTGCTTGACCAATCAATCCCTGTGGGATTCGACCTCACTCTATTGTGAGTTTTTACTTGACGATAATTTGGTATACTTGCCGAAGGAAAATTTTTTGAGAGACATGTTTTTGTGCATCAATCACATGAGTCAAAGAAAACTCTAGATCACTCCTCAGGAGGCTCACTGATGACAAGTCATCTTATGCTAGCTTTTCAAGCTTTTTTCACTTGTTTCATTAGGTTTTATGCCCTTTCTTGCACTATAAGTAAGTGATTTGGAGTAGATTTGCATGGTTATGTTAATCAAGCAACCTTCAATTAATTGACACAAAATCATAGCATTCATGCTGGAATTAGTTGATTTTATGATTAATGCAGAGATCTTGTGAATTTGGTGATGCTTTGTTTGGTTGGTTTGATTACTTATAGGTGAAGAAATAACGAACAAAAGAAAGAACCAGGAAACTGTGCTCAGCCAAAGCGTGGCCCATGATATTAAAGCGTGGCGCTCATCCAAAGCAACAAGGGCCAGTGCTCAATTACCCAACGGAGCGCCCAATGCTGCTCCAAGAAAGCTAGGCTAAGGGAGCAATAAAGAGATGTAGCACTCTCTATTTGAGCGCTGTGCTCACAAAGTGAGCGCTGGTATGGAGAAAAGCCAAGCTCGCACCAAGGGGCAAGGGAGCACTACGTTGTGCATTCAAACTGAGCGCTCAACCACAAGGCACCAGCGCCCAATTTAAAGAGAGCGCTATGTTAACTCTTCTACCTTTTCGGGCCTCCCCATGAAGAAAAATAAGGCGCAACACTCATAAATGGGGTAGCCAATGTTCGAACCATGCACACAAAGGAGTGCTACGCTATACCAAGCAAGGAAATTGCTAGCAAAAGGAAGCCAGCAAGGTTTGAAGAGGGGCACACACGCATAGAAAGGGCGCTACGTTGAAATACTTCACTAAGCGCTATTTCAAGGAAATTGGCTCAAATGGGAGAGCCATGGTTTGAAGATGGAAACCCATATACAAGCAAGGGCGCTTCGTTGGAATTCTTCACTGAGCGCTATGAAGCTTGGCACGAGGCTTGGTTCGAAGGAACACACTAAGCAAGGGAGTGCTACGTTACCTTACTTAACCGAGCGCTCTACTGGAGCTGGCCCTTGGTCCATTTTCAATGAAAATGTGATGACTTACATCATCTACCCTTTTTCTTGCATAAAAATGACCATAAAAGGGGCATAATCTCATTTGATCAATGCAATTCATGCCTTAATTGATGAATATCATAGTACATTGCTTTGAAATGAGTTTGTGCTGGATTTCAGGTGGAGAAGACATCAAAAATGGGAAAGAAAACAACAAAACAAGTAGGGCGTGTGAAGCAAGCGTGCCACTTGGAACAAACGCCACAAAAGTGTATTGGTGTGGCACGCCAGAAGCTGGGCGTGGCACGCTGGTACAATATTCCATAGAGCAAAATTGAAGACCATCAAAGAGGCTTCGCACGCCAGGAGCAGGGTGTGGCACGCAAACTCGTTTCTAGAAGAGCCATCACTATGGCGTGCCACTTTGTGTCGAAGGCGTGGCACGCCAACCCCAGAGTTCACTTGGGGGTGCCATTTAAGGAACAAGACGTGGCATGCCAGCACCTAAGGAGACCAAATAAAGCTGGGCGTGCCACTTGGTATCGAAGGCGTGGCACGGAAGCTCAAGAAGTCCCACTAAGGCGTACCACTTGAGAAACAACGCGTGGCACACCAGCACCTAAGGAGGCCAAATAAAGCTGGGTGTGCCACTTGGTATCGAAGGCGTGCACGCCAGCTCAAGAAGTCTCACTAAGGCGTGCCACTTGAACATCCAGGCGTGGCACGCCAACATCTGGGACCATGGCAAATGACAGGCGTGGCACGCCAATCTCATGGCGTGGCACGCCAATCTCATGGCGTGACACGCTGGTAGTGTTTTCCAGAGGAGAAGTTAAAGGGCCATTAAACTCAGGCGTGCCACTTGGGAGATGAGGCATGGCACGTCAGCAAGAAGATGAAGCAAATGAAGGGTGTGACACGCCAGTCTCATGGCGTGGCACGCTGGTAGTATTTTTCAGAGAGGAAGAAGAAGAGCCAATGAACTCAGGCGTGCCACTTGGATGGTGAGGCGTGGCACGCCGACAAGGCGGTGAAGCTTTAAGGTCTGGCGTGGCACGCCATACCCTGGGGAATTGAAGCTTTAAGGTCTGGCATGCCACTTTGGTTCGAAGGCGTGGCACGCCATGTTGCTTTGCCCTTTAAAATGCCTTGGGCGTGCCACTTTGGTTCGAAGGCATGGCACGCCAGGCTACTTTGCCCTTTAAAATGTCCTGGGCGTGCCACTTAGGCTTGAAGGTGTGGCACCCCAGGTGTGAAACAGATGACGGCGTGCCACTTGAATGAAGAGGCGTGGCACGCCAAATCAGAAACAGAAGGAGCGTGACACGCCAGAGAAGCGCCAGTCACACGCCAACTGAAAGATTACGTTTGTTGAGTTTCTTTTCCCTCCAAATTGTAATTTTCTTTTCACTTTTGTAATTTTCTTTTATTTTCTAGATCTAGGAGTAGTATAAATACCCTGGAAGTATTGGAAAAGGGGGTTAGCAAGTCACAGAGTTTAGCTTTTGGGGATTTCACTTTTATTTTTCACACTTCATCTCTTCCATCTTTTGTACTTTCTCTCTGAGCTATGAGTAGCTAAATTCCCTCTCATTGAAAGAGGGAGCTCTATTGTACTTGATGGATTAATGATAGTGAATTTCTTCTTCTCTTTATCTTCTATTTGATTTGCTAGAAGGAATTTCGATTTTCATGCTTAGTGTTCAATTAACTTGGAAAAGCGATTGAATGCAAAATGGGTTTCATGGGAACCTTGGAAAAGGAAACATGAAACCATGCTAGAAATCTCTTCTCACACTTGAGTATAGTCTGGGTTTTGGTGTTTAGATATGGTGACATATAATCTTCCCTCTACCTAGACCTATGATGATGTGTGGTATAATCAGGGACCAAGCATATCTCTCTTCATGAGCAATTAGACCATGGAATTAGCTATTGATCAAGATCTGAGAGATTGAGTCACCAATGGGTTGGGGCTTAATCAATCATGATTGCCAAGAGGTCAATGAGTTGCACGATTGAAGAGGATATGAGCTGGAATTAATCTAAAGAGACAATATCTCCTGATCTCAATGAATTCCCCCATTTTTTATCTCTCCCATTCTTTTATAGCTTTACTTACATTCTGCAAAATCCCATTCCCCTTTACATTCTTATTATTTCCATTTCTGCATTTTATTACTTTCTTTTATTTCTTTTGCCATTTATATTTCTGCTATTTATAATTCTGCACACACAACTTATTCTGTTGAGCTTGACTAATTCACCAATTGATTAAAATTGCTCAAATCTACCAATCTCTGTGGATACGATCCCACTCCACTGTGGGTTAATACTTGACGATAATTTTGGTGCGCTTGCCAAGAGCGAATTCATCAATATTATTGGGGAAGGTTAGTGAATTCAGCCAATCAAGTTTTATGGCGCCGTTGCCGGGGATTGGTTTGAATTTGACAATGATTAAACCAATTGGAGAGCTAGATTAAGCATTTTTATTCTTTTTTTATTCATTTCCTAGTGTAACCTTTAAATTCCTTTCTAATCTTAATTTTTCTTTCTTGTCTTTCTGAAATTTCTTTAGCTATTCATTGTTTATACTTTCACTCTTCTAACGGTTTGATTAATTACATCACTCAAGCTAATCACTAATTTTAACTAAGGAGATTTCTTCACTTGCTCTTTTCTAACTGTGTGTTGGCTGTATGACAGGTAGAAGAGGAGAGACTTCATCTTCTTTTGATGGTGAACCTGAGAGAACCTTCCTTAGATTAAGGAGGGAGGCTAGAGGCAAGGCTATAGTTGGAGAAGAACCAGTAGAAGAAAATCTAACAACCAACATGGAAGATGAAGTGCACGAAGATGTTGGAGGAGGAGCTGGAAAACAAGATGGGCAAGAGAGGAGAGTCTTAGGCTCCTATATCAACCCAAATCCAGGAAACTGTGGCAACAACATCCTCAAGCTAACAATCCATGCCAACAACTTTGAGTTGAAACATCAACTCATCACACTAGTCCAGAATAACTGCTCATATAGAAGAGGTGATCAAGAAGATCCAAATCAACATCTCAACACATTCTTGAGGATATGCGATACTGTAAAGTCCAATGGTGTACACCCTGACACCTACAAACTACTTCTGTTCCCTTTCTCACTCAGAGATAAGGCAACTAAGTGGTTAGAATCATTCCCCAAGGAGAGCCTAACCACATGGGAGGATGTTGTGAACAAGTTTCTAGCGAGATTTTACCATCCACAGAGGATCAATAGGCTAAGAGCTGAGGTGCAAACCTTCAGACAACTAGATGGTGAAACACTCTATGATGCCTAAGAGAGGTTCAAAGATCTAACAAGGAAGTGCCCACCAGATTTGTTTAATGAGTGGGTGCAGCTCCACATTTTTTATGAAGGACTAACCCATGAATTGAAGAAGGTTGTGGACCACTCTTTAGGGGGTTCACTCGACAAGAAGAAGATGATTGAGGAAGCCATAGATGTAACTAAAACTGTAGCTGAGAATGACTACTTCTATGCTTCAGAAAGAGGCCAAAAGAAGGGGGTACTGGAACTCAATTCTATGGATGCCCTGTTGGCATAAAACAAGGAAATTGCAGAACAATTGGCAGCCTTAACCAAGAAAATGGAAAATAATCAAGTTGCAGTTGTCCAAGCTCAAGCACCACCCCAAGAAGAAAATGAACCAGAAGTTGAATGTGAGCAAGCAAATTATGTGCATAACCCCTCTCGACCACCATATGACCCTAACTCTAACACATATAACCCAGGATGGAAGAACCACCCAAATTTTGGGTGGGGAAACCAACAAAATCACAACCAAGAGCACAACAAACCATACCAAGCCAATCACTACCAAAATCACAACTCCAACCATCAGTCAAATAAAAACAGACCTTACCACAATCCATCTCACACATCATATCCTTCTAACCAGCAAACACACCACCATCAACACACACTAACCCCAACCTCACAACCGTGTGAAATCAAGGGTAACTTTGAGAGAGTAGAGGCCGCAATAGCACAACCATTATCACAGCTCACAGGAGCCATTTCCACCCTCTTGGAAAGGCAAGCACAAGCTAAAAAGAAGATAGATGCCAACCAAGAAGAATACAGGTCAAATTTGAAGAACCAAGGTGCAGCAATCTCAAAGATGGAAGCACAAGTGGGGTTCTTATCCAAGCAAATCCCAATGCCTACACACACATTTCCAAGTGATACTATGGCCAACCCAAGAGGGGAATGCAAGGCCATCACACATAGAAGTGGAAAAGTGATAGAATAAGCCACCCAAAAGCAGGAAAACAACGAAGAAGAAACTGTAGAAAAGCCTGAAAACAGGAAGAAAGAAGAGGCCCCTAGCCCGTCCTCACCAAAGCCAATCTTGAAGCTTTATGTACCAAAGGCACCATACCTATAAAGGCTAAGGAAGGATGGGAAGGACAGCCAGTTCTCCAGATTTTTGGAAATCTTTAAAAAGCTCCAAATCAACATACCATTTGCTGAAGCATTGGAGAAAATGCCCCTCTACGCAAAGTTCTTGAAGGAGCTGATGACAAGAAAAAGTAATTGGGGTTAAAAGGAGACTGTTGTCCTAACTGAGGAATGTAGTGCCATCATACAAAAGAAACTCCCCTAGAAAATGAAAGACCCAGGAAGTTTCCAAATCCCCTGCATCATAGGGTATATCACTATTTAAAAGGCCTTGTGTGACTTGGGAGCTAGCATCAATCTCATGTCGTTGAACATGATGAAAAGGATGAGAATTGAGGAAGCCAACCAACAAGAATGGCACTTCAACTAGCTGACAGAACATTCAAGTTTCCACATGGAGTGGTGGAAGATTTATTGGTGAAGGTGGGAGAATTCATCTTCCCAGCTGACTTTTTTGTGCTGGATATGGAAGAAGAGGCAAACACTTCAATTACTATAGGAAGGCCATTCCTAGTTACTGCTGGAGCCATCATTGATGTGCAAAAGGGAGAACTAGTCTTGAGATTACATGAGGAAAAGATGGTCTTCAATATCTTCAAGGCAATGAGTTATCCCAAGGAAGAATAGGAGAATGCCTGATGGTGGACACCATAGAACAAATAGTCCAAGGAGTTTTGGAAGAAGAGCAATATGAAAGAAGTATGGAATTGGAGCAACAAGCACCGCGTGAAGATCCACCACAAGGAACCATGGAAAGTTCAATCATGACAAACCACAAAGACAACAATGAATAAGAGGTACCGAAACTAGAGCTAAAAACCCTACCTCCAAGCTTGAAATATGCCTATATGCTGGACACTCACAAACCTAAAAGGGATTAACCCTTCAATGTGTATGCACAAGATCCTACTTGAGGAGGGTGCCAAGCCCTTAAGGCAACAACAAAGAAGGTTGAATCCAACCATGAATGAGGTAGTCCAGAAGGAAGTGTTGAAGTTGTGGCAAGCTGGGGTGATCTACCCCATCTCAGACAGCCCTTGGGTGAGCCCGGTACAAGTAGTTCCAAAGAAAGGAGGAATCACTATTGTACCAAATGAGAAGAATGAGCAGATACCAACAAGAGTAGTGACTGGTTGGCGCATGTGCACCGACTACAGGAAGCTCAATGAAGCCACCAGGAAGGACCACTTCCCTCTACCATTCATGGACCAAATGCTCGAGAGGCTGGCTGGACATGAATACTACTGCTTTCTTGACGATTATTCGGGTTACAACCAAATAGTTGTAGACCCAAAGGACCAGGAGAAAACTTTATTACTTGTCCATATGGTGTTTTTGCTTACAAGATGATGCCTTTTGGATTGTGCAATGCCCCTGCAACATTCCAAAGGTGCATGCTCTCCATATTTTCGGACATGATTGAGAGGTTCATCGAGCTGTTTATGGATGACTTCTCTGTATTTGGTAACACATATTCTGATTGCTTGCATCACTTAGCCCTGGTGCTAAAGAGATGCCAAGAGACCAACCTTGTTTTAAATTGGGAAAAATGCCATTTCATGGTTACAGAAGGAGTGGTCCTTGGTCATAAAATCTCAAAGAAGGGCATAGAAGTAGACAGGGCAATGGTAGAGGTGATTGGAAAGTTTCTTCCACCTTGCAATGTCAAAGCAATCAGAAGCTTTTTGGGACACGCTGGTTTTCATAGGAGGTTTATTAGAGACTTCTCTAAGGTTGCCAAGCCATTGAGCAACCTATGTGTCTCTAATGTGCCTTTTATTTTTGATAATGAATGCATGTTAGCCTTTGAGGAGCTTAAGAACAAACTTTCCTCTGCACCTATCATAGCACCACCATGTTGGGATCTACCCTTTGAGTTGATGTGTGATGCATTAGATTTTGTTGTGGGTGCTGTTTTAGGACAGAGGAAGGATAAATTGGTGCATGTCATTTATTATGCCAGCAAGGTCCTTAATGAAAATCAAAGGAACTACACCACTACAGAGAAGGAATTACTTGCCATTGTCTTTGCTTTTGATAAATTTAGATCATATCTCATTGGTTCTAAAGTAATTGTATTCACTGATCATGCAGCACTCAAATACTTGCTTACAAAACAAGAATCCAAGCCAAGGCTAATAAGATAGATCCTGCTACTCCAAGAGTTTGACATCGAAATTAAGGATAGGAGTGGGGCAGAGAACAAAGTTACTGACCACCTCTCAAGGATCCTACAAGAGGAAGAAGGAGCACACCATCTTGCAGTGCATGAGAGCTTCCCGGATGAGCAATTGACGATGATACAAGAGACCCCTTGGTTTGCTGACATAGCCAATTTCAAGGCCATTGGGGAACTACCAACCAACATCAACAAACATATGAAGAGAAAGCTCATCAAAGATGCCAAATACTATACTGGGATGAGCCATACTAAGGTGTATATCCCATAGAAAAGGACAAAAGGTTATTTGGTAATGTCATGGATCTGCATATGAAGGCCACTTTAATAAAGAAAGAACAGCAGCCAAGGTGCTCCAATGTGGATTCTACTGGCCAAGCATTTTCAAGGATGCAAAGGACTTGGTGTCAAGGTGTCATGAATGCCAGAGGGTTGGTAATTTACCTAGGAATAATGAGATGCCACAGAGATTTATAATGGAGCTAGAACTATTCGATGTATGGAAATTGACTTTATGGGGCCCTTCCCATCCTCCTACTCAAATAGTTATATACTTGTGGCTGTAAATTATGTGTCAAAGTGGATGGAAGCTATTGCCACCACCACAAATGACAACAAGGTTGTAATGAGCTTCTTAAGAAAGAACATTTTCAGCAGGTTCGGAGTTCCTAGAGCACTCATTAGTGATAGAGGGACACATTTCTGCAATAAACAACTGGAAGCACTCCTTCTCAGATATGGAGTCAAACACAAGGTGGCAACCCCTTATCATCCACAGACCAACGGGCAAGTAGAGATTTCCAACAGGGAGCTGAAAAGAATTCTCGAAAAAACTGTTGGAAGCTCAAGGAAGGACTGGTCTAAGAAACTAGACGATGCTTTATGGGTCTACAGGATAGCCTTCAAGACCCCCATTGGGATGTCACTATACCAACTAGTATTTGGCAAGGCTTGCTACTTGCCAGTTGAACTGGAGTATAGAGCCTTCTTGGCTCTAAAACTACTGAATTTTTATGAGCAAGCTGCTAGAGAAAAGAGGTTGAGACAACTCAACGAGCTGGAAGAATTTAGGAACCAAGCATATGAAAATGCAAAGATCTACAAAGAGAACACAAAAAGATGGCATGATTAAGAGAAAGCAAATAGAGAGTTCACTGAAGAACAAAAGGTGTTATTATACAATTCTAAACTTAGGTTCTTCCCTGGGAAGCTTAAGTCTAGATGGTCTGGACCCTTCACCATCATCAAAGTGTACCCCTATGGTCAAGTGAAGCTCATGGAGGACAAAACACAGAGAACCTTCACTATAAATGGCCATAGACTCAAGCATTACTTGGGGAACTCACTGGATGAAAGAAGAGTGAACTACCACCTTAACTGAAAAAGAAAAAACGCCAAGCTAGTGACGATAAAAAAGCGCTGGTTGGGAGGCAACCCAACACTTTATATCCTTTTGATTTATTGCTTTATTAGAAGTAGATTGTAAATATTAGCTTAGGAAGTTAATTTTAGTTTTGATAGTTAAGATAGCTTTGTGAGTTAAATTGTGTGCTATTTTTTGGAAGTGTAGCTGGATGAAAATATTTACTAATAATGATGAATGCCTGGGCTAAGAACTAGCTAAAAAGCTAAGTTTGGTGTGGCCACTCACCAACTTAATCTAGGCTTACAAGCATTTAGATAAATTAAATTTTTTTTAGGAGTAAGCCCAGAGATTAAGTTTGGTGTGGCCACTACCATACGAGAATCAATCAGCAAGCCCAATACCACTCAATGTGGAAGCATTTGATACATTAGTGGAGGCTTGAATGAGGATTTTAATGTGTTCAGAGGAGATTAGACGCAAAGAATGTGAAAGGATTGAAACTATTTCTTCCCCATGAACACATTAAAAACCCAATGATAAAGCCAATTTATTGAGATGCAAATGAATTAAGTTTGGTGTCCCAAGGGACACCCATCAGTTGCAATCCTATTCACTATCATTAAAAAGGAATGTGGAGGATCATTTTGTCATTACTAATGGGGTTTTTGTTTTCTTTTTCTCAGGAGATTGAATGGGGCCCACTTGATAGATAACAAGGAGGTCAAAGTGTACTTACACTTTGGAACTCAGCATCTTCAGAGAGCACAGTGGGATAAGGGTTGGCACCTCTTCCCACGCTAGGCACCACTCCCCAAGTGGAAAACATTGAATTCCTTTTTTCCCACCATTCGAACCACACCTTCACTCCTATAAATCCCCTACCCCCCTATGATGCCAGGGCATCTTGGCTAGTTTCGCTGACCTTTTCTTTACTGTTTTAGGGTAGTTTCATGTATTTTCTTAGTAAATAAGCAAGTTTTGGATGAAAATACACTTACACCTTGATTCAAGCAATTATTGTGAACTTTACATGATTTTATGAGGATTAGGCAGGAATTGTATGTTATAATTGATGATGCATAATCTCATGACTTAGAACAGAGCTTTGATGCACCTTAATTGCTTGATTTCAGGACAAAGGAAGCAAGAAGGAGCCACGTTAGGAGCCACATTAATCTAATTAACGTGACCACTAACGTGGAATGGGAACAAGCTTGTAGCGTTAATGGAAAAAGTGATCGCCAATAACGCCCTCGAAGCCATCATAACCCACGTTAGTTGCCACGTTAACTATATTAACATGGTAGCTAACGTAGAGGAGGAAGAGGAGATCCAACATTAGTGGTAAAAGTGATTACCACTAACGTTCTAGAAAGGCACAATGAAGCCACGTTAAGAGTCATGTTAATCCAATTAACGTGAACTCTAACGTGGGATGAAGAACCAATCACCAACATTAGTGACACTCACCTTTGTCACTAACGTTGGACCAACCCAAGAGTGCCCACGTTAGTGGTCACGTTAAGACCACTAATGTGAGAGATAATGTGGAGCTAAGCATGATAAGCCAACGTTAGTGACACTCACCTTTGTCACTAATGTTGGAGATGGCAATCACTACCACGTTAGTGGCCAAGTTTATCTAATTAACATGAACTCTAACATGGGAAGGATGGGCGTTTGGAGCGTTATTGACAAAGGTAAGTGTTCCGAGGGTTACCTGAAACTGTAGGTCAATCTCGGACGAGATCTTCTGTGCTGGTCAGAACACTTGTATCCGATTTGTTGGACTTGATGGTGGTGCTGATTCCTTCATCCCCGGAGGGTGGGCCTTACCTACAAGGGACTCCGATGCTTAAGTTAGCAAGGGTATTAAGCAGGTATTGAGTAGAATCAGAGTATGAGTTATACCTGGGTGCTCCAGTGTATTTATAATGGTGTAGAGAGGCCTTCCTTAGATAAGATAAGTTAATTATCTTATCTTATCTTTATCTTCTAGTGAGGCCACCTTATCTTTAAGGGAACCGCCTTTATCTTTATTGGGCTTTCCTGGTAGTTTGGCCAAGCTCTTTGAGAAGAGGTCGGATTGTCCTGACCTGAAAAGGTCGGTCGCTTTGTCGGTAGAACATCCCGGGTCGGACAGCTCGACCCAGGGTATGAACAGTGCCCCTGCTCGAGCTCGGTCTTCCTTTTTGAGGTCGAGTATTTAGTTTTAGGACTTCGATATTTCTTGGGTGAAACCGAACTCGAGCATTTCGTCAATTTTATCTTTCTAGAGTTCCGTTTTGAATGCGGAACGTTTCTGTTCCGTTTCCTCTGAAAGCACGCACTTTTGCATTAGTGTCCTGGCCTTGGGAATGCACGAGGGTTTTTAATGCCCTCATTAATTGGTTTTTGATGCTCCGTTTCTCTTGGCTTTTATTTTGAATTTCACTTCTCAATGAATGTTTTTCTTTTTCTCTTGCTTTTTGCTGTAACTTCCCATTTTTCTTCTCTCCTTCTGTTTTCATCTGAAAAGTTATGTTTCTTGGCGTTTCTTCTTGCAATGTTGTTTGGTGATCGTAAGTGCTTTCGACGGTAATTTCTGGCCCTTCGTCTTCAACCTTCTTCGGCATTCTTCTCCTTTTTCAGGTTGGTTTTGCTTTTTCTTTCATCGTCTATTTTTGCTGCTCTGTATTTGATTTTGAAGTTTTGATTTTGACTGAGTGCATGTTGGAAAGCTTGAATCTCTGTATATTATCACGCTCGGTCTATCATTGTGATGCACGCTTTCTGGTTTTCCGTTTGACCTTATGTATGCTTCTTGGGTGTATTTTCCTGGTTTGGCTCTTTAGAGCTTCGTATGCTTACTGCTGATTTCTGAACTGTTGTTTTTTGAGGAAGGTTTCTCCTTTTGATGGCTTTTATTCTGTCGACTTCGTTTCTTTGATGGAGATTGCTCCGTAAAAGAACTTTTTCTTTTGGTGGCTCATTTGATCTTCTTCGTGTTTGTTTTTCTTTTTAGGATGTTGCTTTCTGGGAAAGGGTTTCTCTTTGTTCTTGCTGCGAGTTTTTGTTGGGTCGTTAGCCTTGTATATTTTCCTGAATCTTTGTTCCCTGATTGACTCTAAAGGATGCCCATTGGCCTTCTTGGTGTGGGTTCTGGGGTTTCTTTTTGCTGTTTGTGCTGTGTTTGGACTGTGCTGGCTGAGTTATTTTGATTTTGTCCGAGATGTTTTTAGTAATCCATTTTCATTTTCTTGTTTGTAGGACTAGTTGGCTATGTCTTCTCGCAAAAATATTGTAGAGACGTCTTCTAAGGTTCCTGAGGGTATGTCTTATTGGTTGGACTCCCTTGTTTTGATGTGTGTTTCTGTGGTCAATGCTGAATTTTGTGTGGAGCTTAGGAAACATCACCGTCTCTGTAGGAGTAGGGATCAAGAGAAGAATTATGAGTTGGTGGCACCTGACTCTGAGGAGAGGGTTTGCTTCCCTGTCCTGATCCAGGGGGAGCAGCTTTTCTTTTATGCTTATGACTATTTCTTCAGCCAGTTGGGCATCACCTTTCCCTTTACCTCGTTTGAGACCGATTTGCTGTGGTCGTGTAATGTAGCTCCTTTCCAGCTTCATCCAAACTCCTGGGGCTTTATTAAGATTTTTCAAATTCTTTGTCAAGAACTGAATGCTATCCCTTCTCAATCTCTTTTCCTTTATTTGTTTATTTTAACTAAGCCCGGAATTTCTTCAAAAAAGAAAGCCTCGTGGGTTTTTAGATCTGCACAAGGACATAAGGTTTTTACCATGTATGACGAGTCTTTTAGGGACTTCAAGAATTATTTTTTCAAGGTTCGAGCTGCTGAGGGAGCTCATCCCTTTTTTCTGGAAGCGAATGAGGAGCCATCCTTCCCTTTACATTGGCAGCAGAATGTAGTAGTATACAGTTATACATGGGAGATGCTTGATGAGGTCGAACAGGCTTTTGTGATAGTTTTGGAGGATCTTTGGGGGGAACCTCCTCATTTAGATACCAAAAAATGTTTGGGAGACTCCTCCCTCGTCCGAGATATATTGGGTATTACCTGATGTATACTATTTCTTGTTTTTTTTTTTGCTTTTCTCCTTTCTTCCTAGTATGTAAAACTATTGTTTTTCATTTTTCAGAGATGGCCAAGAATAATGATGCAATGAAGGCCTTCAAAAAGGCGAGAAAAGCCACTTCAGCTCAAAATACCTCGGCCCGGGTAGATGGGGAAGGATCCTTTTGGGTCCCATTGAAGCCGTCTGTGCCGAGTTCCCCTGGCCCGAGGAGAATGATCCCTACTCCTCGGGTTTGTTTAGTGGATCCCCCTCAATCTTCTACTGCTGCCGTGGTTTATTCTTTGGCCATCCCTCCTTCTAAAAGACCTCGAACCGTTAAACCTTTCAATCTGGATGCCCCGGATTTTAACCCCATTGGCTTTGTCGACCATCAGATCTCCCCTTATGGTGCCCTCTCTATGGATGATATTTCTCTCCTTCATCACTTAGATTTTATAACTCGAAGTAGTGTTAAGATGGCTCATATAGGAGCTGCTCTGTATCAAACTGCTCAAAATCTTCCTCTGCATGCTACCACAGCCTTTATGGAGGAAGCTAAGCAAGAGTTCGATCGGATGAAGGGGCTGAAGGAGGAGCTCGAAGCGGAGGTGACTAAATTGAAGAAGAAACTGGAAAGGGAGAAGGCCAGCTCTCTTGCCTTGGCGGCCTCTGTGCGGTTGGCTGAGGATGTGGCATTGAAGCACAAAAATAGCTATGTCACGACTTACCGAGAAGTGATGCTTCTCAGAGGGGAGTTAGAGTCGGTCCGGGTTGATTATTCTGAGCTCTAGGGTCACCTTGTAACTGAAGGAGTAGGTTCGGGTTATTGCCCCGGAGGCCGACCTTGCTTTATTTAGTTTGGATAATATTGTGAAGGTTGGTAAGATCCTCCCCGATGATCCTAATGATCACGACGTTGAGCCTCCCTCTGAGCCTATTGCCAAAGCTTCTGTTGTGTCAGCTTCTTCAGCTCTTGTTCGTCCCGAATTAGATCCTGATTGCCAGATTTTGAATCAGGATGACGGGACAGGGGATGCAGTGCCTCTCCAGACTTGCCCTCTTTTATCCCGTACTGATGCTGCCGAGAATCCTTTGGGTGTTTAATTGTTTTCTGTAATTACTTGTGCATATAGACCAGTTTGTGGTCTTTTGAACTCTTTATTTTGCTGACTTTCGACACTTTTTTAGTTGCTGGTTTAGCAACTTTGTTTTGATAAACAAAGTAGTTTCCAGGCTTTGTGGGCTGAACTTGGTGGCCTCTGAAGCTGGCTATTATTATAACTTCGTGTTTTTATATCATGTCTATCTGCACTTGTATTGGTATCCTCGTAGGCTTTGGGAGTGTTGGAACTCTGTCTTACATGATCGGCTTGATTCCTTTACCTAATGCTGTTTTCAGCAATTTATTTTGAACATTGTTCAGGTCTTCATTAGGATTTATAATGCTGAGGTTGCCGACTTCTTAATGTCGGTTTTTGTCCGAAGAGTTTGCTAGTGACCCTCTTTTAGGGGTTACTTTTGTAGAGTTATGTTTTCGGCTGGCTTCATCTCGTTGGGCCACGTCGAGTTACTTTGTAATCCTCTTTCTTGGACATTGTTCAGGTCTCTTTCAGGGATTTTTGGACCGACTTTGTCATG
Source organism: Arachis hypogaea (assembly GCF_003086295.3). Taxonomy (NCBI): domain Eukaryota; kingdom Viridiplantae; phylum Streptophyta; class Magnoliopsida; order Fabales; family Fabaceae; genus Arachis; species Arachis hypogaea. The sequence continues at coordinate 86,220,805 of NC_092038.1, read as the reverse complement.
TTGGGCCCTGTCGAATTACTTGGTAATCCTCTTTTTTGGACCTTGTTCGGGTCTCTTTCAGGGATTATCTTTGTAACATTATATTTTGGCCCGACTTTGTCATGTCGGGCCTTGTCGAGTTACTTTGTAATCCTCTTTCTTGGATCTTGTTTAGGTCTCTTTCAGGGATTACCTTCGTAACTTTATATTTTGGGCCGACTTTGTCACGTTGGGCCCAGCCGAGTTACTTGGTAATCCTCTTTCTTGGACCTTGTTCATGTCTCTTTCAGGGATTTCCTTCATAACTTTATATTTTGGGCCGACTTTGTCACGTCGGGCCCTGTCAAGTTACTTGGTAATCCTCTTTCTTGGACCTTATTCAGGTCTCTTTCATGGATTACATTCGTAACTTTATCGTGCGAGTCTGACTTCAACATACCGGACTCTTCTAAGTTATAGTAATCCTCTTTTATAGGGCTGGCCAAACCTCCTTCCAGGGCTTTACTTATAACTTTGGTTGTTGTGGCTAGTCCGACTTTTTTATGCCGGCCAGTTTTTCAAGTTATTTTATAGCAATCCATTTTATGAGGACCTCGTCAGGCCCTTTCTATGGATCACTTTCTATAACTTCTTGCATTATTCTACTTTCATCTTTGCCGATTTTGTAGAGTTTGTGTTTTAACCCTCATTTGGTCGACCTTTTAATGAATTTGGTTTTCATCTTTTGTCTTTATCGCGATCGCGCAGTGAATTTGATTTTCACTTTCTGTCGATCAGTAGCTTTATAATCGGACGATGAATGTTTCGGAATAATGCGGCTTGAGCATTTGTAGAAAATCTGAACAGATTTTATTAAAAGAAAATGCAAATATATACATACGGGGGTTAATTTCCTAAGTCGGGTGATTTGTAGGTCTTGGCTTGGCGCCTCGTTAAAAAATCTTTTCAACAAAAAGAGTGCGCCTTGTCCAAGGTCCTTTATCATCCCTAGTTATAGTAACTTCTTAGGTTGCAGACGTGCCATGACCTTCGAAGCACTCGCCCGTCGAGTTCGAAAATCCTGTAGTAGCCCATTCCCAACACTTCTATGACTCGGTAGGGTCCTTTCCAGTTTGCTGTTAGCTTTCCTTCTCCTGGTCGAGTTGTTCCGATGTCCTTTCGGATTAGGATGAGGTCATCCTCTACAAAGGCCTGCTGTATTACCTTTTGATTGTATTTGGAAGCCATTTGTCGTTTCAATGCCTCTTCCCTTATCCGAGCTCCTTCTCAGATTTTCGGAAGTAGGTCGAGCTCCTCCCTTTGAAGTTGGGAGTTGGCTTCTTCGCTGTAGTGGATCACTCTGAGTGATCCTTCTTCGACCTCCATTAGGATCATTGCCTCTATTCCGTAAGCTAATCAGAAAGGTGACTCCTTTGTGGTGGAATGTGGAGTTGTCCGATATGCCCATAGGACTTGCGGGAGCTCTTCAGCCCAGGCTCCCTTTGCATCTTGTAATCTCCGTTTTAACTCGGGTAATATGACTTTGTTTGCAACTTCAGCTTGTCCATTGGCTTGGGGGTGTTCAACAGAGTTGATTGTTGTTTTATATTCTTGTCGGCCGCTAGCTTTCTGAAGCCTGCATCTGTGAACTGAGTACCATTGTCTGTAGTGATGGAGTATGGAACCCCAAACCTTGTGACGATGTTTCTATATAGGAATTTTTGACTTCTTTGAGCAGTGGCGTTAGCTAGGGGTTCTGCTTTAATCTATTTTGTGAAGTAGTCTATTCCCACTATGAGGAATTTGACTTGTCCCGATCCTTGAGGAAAGGGTCCGAGAAGATCGAGTTCCCATTTTGCGAATGGCCAAGGTAAGGTCACGCTGATAAGTTCTTCTGGCAGGGCGATGTGAAAGTTGGCATGTTTCTGACATGATGAACATGTCTTTACAAATTCTATGTCTTCTTTTGTAGAGTTGGCCAATAAAATCCTGCCCGAAGTACTTTTTTGGTAAGTGCCTATGCTCCGAGGTGATTGCCACAAATGCCACTTTTTATTTCTTCTAAGACTTCCTATGTAATGGAAGTCGGTACGCATTTTAGTAGTGGTATTGAAATCCCTCTTTTGTATAGAGTATTATTGATGATAGTGTAGTATTGTGCCTCCCGTTTCAACCTATTTGCCTCATTTTCTTCTGGCTAGTTTTGAGAGTGCGTCAGCTCGAGTATTCTGTTCTCGGGGTATTAGATGGATCTCATATTCTCCGAGTTATACGAGCTGTTCCTTGGTTTTGTCCAGGTACTTTTTCATAGTGGGGTCTTTGGCTTGGTAGCTTCCTGCTATTTCTGAAGTAACTACCTGTGAGTCGCTGAAGATGATAAGTTTTTGAGCTCAAAACTCCCTAGCCAACTTCAAACCAGCTAGTAGTGCCTCATATTCCGCTTGATTGTTTGAGGCAGGGAACCCGAATTTAAGGGAGAGTTCGATTTAGGTTCCCTGGTTGCTTTCAATTATCACACCCACGCCGCTTCCCATTTTTTTTTTAGGAACCATCCACATAGAGATTCCATTCTGTGGGGATTTACGGTGTGTCCGTGAATTCCGCAATGAAGTCAGCCAGATATTATGATTTGATGGCCATCCGAGCTTCGTATTGAAGATCGAATTCGGACAACTCGACTGCCCATTGCAAGATTCTGCCTGCCAAGTCTGTTTTCTGTAAGATTCCTTTTATGGGCTAGTTGGTCCGAACTTTAATGGTGTGGGCTTGAAAGTATGGATGAAGTCGTCATGATGTTAGTATGAGAGCATAAGAAAATTTTCTATTTTCTGATAGTTTAGCTCAGTTCCTTGTAATGCTTTGCTGATGAAGTATACGGGCTGTTGCCCGCTGTCGTCTTCTCGGACTAGTGCTGAGGCTACCGCTCGGCTTCCTACTGTGAGGTATGAGTGGTTCTCCTTCCCGTGGCCGAGTTAGGATAGGTGGCTTTCCCAGGAACCTTTTGAAATCTTGGAAGACCTACTCGCACTCCATTGTCCATTCAAACTTCTTTCCTTTTCTTAGAGTAGCGTAGAAGGGAAGAGATCTTATTGCCGATCCGGCTAGAAATCTGGAAAAAGCTGCTAACCTCCCATTGAGTTGTTATACCTCTTTGACGCAAGTTGGACTCTTCATGTCAAGTATGGCCCGGCACTTATCCGGATTTGCTTCAATTCCTCTCTGTGTGAGCATAAAACCCAGGAATTTGCCAGCTTCTACTGCGAAGGTGCATTTTGCGGGATTGAGTCGCATGCCATGTCGTCTTATAGTGTCGAACACCTGGGTCACGTTGGACAATAGTGTTTTTTCATTTTGTGTCTTTATTAGCATGTCGTCTACGTAGACTTCCATAATTTTTCCGATGTGATTGGAAAGACCTTATTCATTAATCTCTGATAAGTAGCTCCCGCCTTTTTAAGACCGAAAGGCTTGACGATGTAGCAGTAGTTTGCTTTTGGGGTTAAGAAGGAAGTTTTTTCTGGGTTAGGTGGATACATTGGGATTTGGTTGTATCCCGAATATGCGTCCATGAACGAGAGGTATTTATATCCAGAGTAGGCATCGACCAGTGCATCGAAACTTGGGAGTGGATAAGGATCTTTTGGGCAGGCTTTATTGAGGTCAGTGTAGTCAGTGCACATTCGCCACTTCCTGTTTGATTTTTTCACCAAGACGATGTTAGCAAGCCACAATGGGTATTTGACATCTCTTAAGAAACCTGCATCCAGTAGAGCTTGTACCTGCTCTTCCACATCTTGAGAGTATTCTGGTCCCAGCTTTCTACGCCTCTTTTGAACCGGCCGAGAACCTGGGTAGACTGCTAGCTTGTGGCACATTAGCTTGGGATCTATGCCTGGCATGTCTGCGGCCTTCCACGCAAAGAGGTCGACGTTATCTCGTAGAAACTGTATGAGTGTTTCTTTTACAGCTCCTTTTAAGAGTGTGCCGATATTGGTCGTTTGGTCCGGGGTATCCCCGATCTGGATTTTCTCTATTTCACCTTCAAGTTGTAGGCGGAGTTCTTTCCACCTCTGAACTCCACTGAGCAAGATTGTGTGGACTTCTTTTCCTCCACTTCTGAGGTCTAGAATTTCATTATATAACAGTGGTGTGCCGTCTTCTGATCTACTTTTATTGAAGCTATCCCTTCTGGGGTTGGGAATTTTATGTATAGATGTGGAGTTGAAACTATTGCACTGAGCTGATTTAATGTTGTCCGACCTATTATGGCATTATAGGCTGAGCCTACATCGACCACGATGTAATCTATCTTGAGTGTTCTTGACTGGTTTCCCTTTCCAAAGGTTGTGTATAATGAGATGTATCCCAACGGTTGAACCGGGGCGTCTCCTAGTCTTAACTGGCTGTTCGGATATGCTCTGAGTTCTTTTTCTTCTAAGCTGAATTTGTCAAATGCAGTTTTGAACAAGATGTCAGCGGAATTCCCTTGGTCTATTAATGTGCGATGGAGGTTTGCATTCACCAGTATAACAGTGATGACCATGGGATCGTCGTGTCCTAAGATTATACCCGATGCATCTTCTTTGGTGAAGGTAATTGGGGGATGTCAGGTGCTTCCTCCTTTCCTTCGACATGATATACCTCTTTAAGATATCTTTTGCGAGATGATTTGGAGACTCCTCCTCCCGCAAATCCTTCGTGTATCATGTGGACGTGTCTTTCTGGTGTACGAGGTGACTTCTTGGTTCGTCTGATATCTTTTTCCCTTCTTCTTTTTCTTTGTTCATCTTCCCGGGTGGCCATAAACTGATCTAGCTTCCCCTCTCTTACTAGTTTTTCGATGCCGATTCTTAAGTCAAAACATTCATTGGTGGAATGTCTGCAGATTCGATGGTATTCATAATATTCAGCCCAATTTCCACCTCCTTTTTTGCCTTTGAGTGGTCGAGCTGGGGGTATTCTTTCAGTGTTGCATACTTCTCTGTAGACGTCCACGAGAGATACCCGAAAGACGGTATAATTGTGATATTTTTTACTTTTTTTCCATGTCAATCTTCTTTCTTTTTGGATTCTTTGTCTTTATCCCGGGAGGCGAGTCTAGATTTCGAGGTCTCTCCTAGTCGAGAGTTTTCCTCCATGTTGATATATTTTTTTCTGCTCGTTCTTGTACTTCCTTCAGAGATGTGGGGTGCTTTTTTGATATAGATTGGCTAAAAGGTCCCTCTCGTAACCCGTTGATGAGGCCCATAATGGCAACCTCTGTTGGCAGGTTTTGTATGTCTAGGCATGTTTTGTTGAATCTTTCCATGTAGTTGTGGAAAGTTTCCCGTTCTCCTTGCCTGATTCCCAATAGACTTGGAGCGTGCTTAGCCTTATCTTTTTGGATGGAAAATCTGGCCGAAAACTTCTTAACTAAGTCGTCGAAACTTGAGATGGACCTAGGAGGTAGATTGTCGAACCATCGGATTGCCGTCTTTGTTAAAGTAGTTGGAAAGGCTTTGCAACGAACTGCATCTGAGGCGTCAGTGAGGTACATTCTACTTCTGAAGTTGCTGAGGTGATGGCCGAGATCCGTAGTGCCGTTGTGTAGTGTCATATTTAGAGCTTTAAAGTCTTTAGGGATTTTGATCTTCATAATCTCCCTGGTGAATGGATCTTGTTCCTTGTGGGAGCTGTCCTCGTAAGGGGATCGATTGGCTTCGACTTTTAGGAATTTGTCCTCCAATTTCCGGTGTCACCTTATTTCCTTCTGTAAGTCTTTCTCAGCTTCTCGTTGACGTAGAGCGTCTTCCTCAAGTTGTTTTAGACGATCTTGAAGTATCTCCATGGCTCCCAAGTTTGAATTCTTTTTGTTGTTAAGCTGAGCAGTATTCTCTGTGGTAATGTCCGTGTTTTTATGCGGTATTCTATCTTCCAGGTCTGAATTATGATCGTTGTCATGGTTGTCTGCCATGGTGATGGGATGACTTCTAGGTTCCCCGGCAACGGCGCCAATGTTCCGAGGGTTACCTGAAACTGAAAGTCGATCTCGGACGAGATCTTCTGTGCTGGTCAGAACGGTTGTATCCGATTTGTTGGACATGATGGTGGTGCTGATTCCTTCGTCCCCGGAGGGTGGGGGGTACCTGCAAGGGACTCCGATGCTTAAGTTAGCAAGGGTATTAAGCAGGCATTGAGCAGAATCAGAATATGAGTTATACCTGAGTGCTCCAATGTATTTATAATGGTGTAAAGAGGCCTTCCTTAGATAAGATAAGTTAGGTATCTTATCTTATCTTTATCTTCAAGTGAGGTTAACTTATCTTTAAGGGAACCGCCTTTATCTCTGTAGGCTTGGGCTGCCCTTGGATTCGGGTCGTGTTCCTCTGTTTGGGGCCTTTATTGGGCTTTCCTGGTAGTTTGGCCGAGCTCTTTGAGAAGAGGTCGGGTTGTTCTAACCTGAAGAGGTCGGTCGCTTTGTCGGTAGAACATCCCAGGTCGGACAGCTCGACCCAGTGTATGAACAGTAAGTGTCACTAACGTTCTTGAAGCTTAGGCATGCCCACGTTAGGACCCATGTTAGTTATACTAACGTGAACTCTAACGTAGGGAAAGGGGGCACAAGGAAACATTATTGGAAAAGGTGATTCCCAATAACGTTTGCGAAGGACAAAGAGGCAACATTGGTAGTCACGTTAGTGCCGCTAACTTTGATCATTTTGGGTTGGAACGTTAGTGGAAAAGGTTGTTGTCACTAACATTCTCGAACCTACATCCTCACTTAACGTTAATGCCACTAACGTCCTAATTAACGCCCATGCCTAACTCACACTTTTCTGCAAACAAAGCTGAGCCCACTGAAGATTGTAACTGCTTCAACTCAAGATTAAAGGCCCATATCCAGGACTTGAAGAACTCACTAGAAGATCAAGAAGAGTAGTGTATATAGGAGAAGTTTTGAACTATAAAGAAGCGAAGCACTTTTAGAGAACTACACTCTATGTATTTACTTTTGTGCACTTTTCTAGTCACTGAGGAATGTATTCTGTTCTACCATTTTTCATTTCCATTTCCAGAGCCATGAACAACTAAACCCCTTTCATTGGGTTAGGGAGCTCTGTTGTAATTTGATGGATCAATTATAGTTTTCATTCTTCTTCCTCTTTCTTTTCTCTTGATTTACTAGAAAGCTTTTGATCTTAAGCTAATTGGTTAGTTGACTTGGAAAAGAAACTCTCCATAATTGGATCTCTTCTGAGCCTTAGAAAAGGGATGAGGAGATCATGCTAGAAATGTTTTCTCATGTTGGACAAAATTGGGGTTTGGGCGGATATAGTGACATGTAATCCTCCCAACACTTTGATTTGGAAATACACGTGGTATAATCAGTGACCATACATCATCTCTTCCCATGAGTAATTAAATCAAGGAATTGGGCAATTGTTCAAGCTTAGAGAGATTGGATTGCCAAGGAATTGGGATCCAATCACTTAAGATTACCAAGGAGATCAATGAATGCAATGATTGAGGAAGAGATGAGAATGAACTTGATCCGGAGAATGCAACATCTCCTAAGCCCAATGAATTCCCCATCTCTGACCTTACCCTTTCTCTTTACTTTATGCCATTTATTTCCATGTTCATTTTCCCATATCCCCATTTAAGATTCTGCACTTTATTTTCTGCAATTTACTTTCCCTCCATTTAATTTCCTGCAAATCTCAACTACATTTATGTTTAGTTTAACTAGCACACTCTTCCAACTAAAATTGCGTGACCAATCAATCCCTGTGGGATTTGACCTCACTCTATTGTGAGTTTTTACTTGACGATAATTCAGTATACCTGCCGAAAGGAAATTTGTTGAGAGACAAGTTTTCATGCATCACCCCATTCCCTCCACATAACAAACTCACAGAGAACTTTCCTTCTTCTCTCGTTCTTCTTTTTCTTTATCTTTCTACTTGATTGGGACAATCAAGTGCTAAGTTTGGTGTTGGGGTAAAACTTTGTTTTGCTTATGTTTCTTTGCAACACTCCATTAATATCTCAGAACCCTCAAACTCTCTCTCTCTCTCCACCTAATGGCACCACCAAGATCCTCAACCTCAAAGAGAACAAAGACCAAAGAACCAACCTCAGGTTCCTCAATCTCAAACTTCAATGAGTACAAATTCCTCTCAGTATTCAATCAAAACCAATTCTACGATTGGGTGAGTGAGAGGGAGATCATCCCAGAGGTCGGCTTTCAACTACGAAGGAATGAGCACCTTGAGATCAACATTGAGATCAATAACAGGGGCTGGGTACTGTTCTGCAACCCACTAAAGAAAGTGGTGGAAGGAGTGGTAAGGGAGTTTTATGCCAATTCCGTGCCACAGCCAGGGCAAACTTATGGGTATATTAGCTTTGTGAGGGGGAAGACCATTGACGATAGTCCCTCTAACATAGAAAGGGTGCTGATGGTGAAAAGGGTCAACTCCACTCGAAGTTATGAGGAGAGGATGAAGCAACCAAACCCAGGATTCGATGAAATCCTGAATGAAATTTGTGTACTAAATATGCAGTAGATCAATGATAAAGGTGGAAAACCCAACCAACTAAGGAGAAGGGACTTGAGGCCCCAAGCTAGGGGGTGGTTAGACTTTGTGAGAAGATCTTTGATCCCTACATCAAACACATCAGAGGTGACCAAGGAGAGGGATGTACTTATATACAGTATAATAAAGGGAGAGGACGTGAATGTTGGGGAGTTGAATGCCAACAACATCAACAAGTTACTGAAAAGCACTAACGAGAGCACAAGATTGGCATTCTCCAACATCATACAGGAGCTATGTGATGACGCTGGAGTTGAGAAGGTGATTAATGAGGTGTTGGTGAAGCAAGATAAGCCTATAACTACCAAGAAGATGGCCAAGGTGTTGGCTGTCAATCCACTTCAAAGGGCTACAGAGCATAGAGCTCACGCTCATGTGCCACCACCACAACAACAAGAGGAAGAGGAGTGATGAGCGGATAATTTATACGCTTTTTGGCATTGTTTTTAGGTAGTTTTTAGTAGGATCTAGCTACTTTTGGGGAAGTTTTCATTAGTTTTTATGCTAAATTCACATTTCTGGACTTTACTATGAGTTTGTGTGTTTTTCTGTGATTTCAGGTATTTTCTGGCTGAAATTGAAGGACCTGAGCAAAAATCTGATAGGAGGTTGACAAAGGACTGCTGATGTTGTTGGATTCTGACCTCCCTGCACTCGAAATGGATTTTCTGGAGCTACAGAACTCCAAATGGCGCGCTCTCAATGGCGTTGGATAGTAAACATCCAGAGCTATCCAGCAATATATAATAGTCGATACTTTATTCGAGTTTAGATGACGAAAATTGGCGTTCAACGCCAGTTCCATGCTGCATTCTGGAGTAAAACGCCAGAAACACATCACAAACTAGAGTTAAACGCCAAAAACACGTTACGACATGGCGTTTAACTCCAAGATAAGCCTCTGCACGTGTAAAGCTCAAGCTCAGCCCAAGCACACACCAAAGTGGGCCCCAAAAGTGGGTTTTTGAATTTAGACTTATTTCTGTAAACCCTAGTAACTACTAACTAGTCTAGTATAAATAGGATATTTTACTATTGTATTAGACATCTTTGGATTATTTTTGGATTACCTTATGATCCTTTGATCACGTTTTTGGGGCCTAGCCATTCGGCCATGCCTGGACCTTTATCACTTATGTATTTTCAATGGTGGAGTTTCTACACACCATAGATTAAGGGTGTGGAGCTCTGCTGTACCTCAAGTTTTAATGCAATTACTACTATTTTCTATTCAATTAAGCTTATTCTTGTTCCAAGATATCCGTTGCACTTCAACATGATGAATGTGATGATATATGACACTCATCATCATTCTCACCTATGAACGCGTGATTGACAACCACTTCCGTTCTACCTTAGAATGAGCGCATATCTTTTGGATTCCTTTATCAGAATCTTCGTGGTATAAGCTAGAATTATTGGCGGCCATTCCTGAGAATCCAGAAAGTCTAAACCTTGTCTGTGGTATTCCGAGTAGGATTCAGGGATTGAATGGTTGTGACGAGCTTCAAACTCGTGAATGTTGGGCGTGATGACAAACGCAAAAGAATAAATGGATTCTATTCCGACATGATCGAGAACCGATAGATGATTAGCCGTGCTGTGATAGAGCATTTGGACTATTTTCATTGACAGGATGGGATGTAGCCATTGACAACGGTGATGCCTTATATACAACTTGCCATGGGAAGGAGTATGAAAGATTGAAAGTAAGAAAGCAGTATGTTGCAGGGATTCAACAGGGACAAAGCATTTCCAAACACTTATGTGAAATTCCCGCCAATGATTTACATAAGTATTTCTATATTTATTTTACGCTTTATTTATTATTTATTTCAAAACCACTATAACCATTTGAATCCGCCTAACTGAGATCTACAAGATGACCATAGATTGTTTCATACCAACAATCTCCGTGGGATCGACCCTTACTCACGTAAGGTATTACTTGGACGACCCAGTGCACTTGCTGGTTAGTTGTGCGAAGTTGTGACAAAGTGTGATTCACATTTGAGAGCGCTACCAAGTCTTTGACGCCATTGTTGGTGATCACAATTTCGTGCACCAAGTTTTTGGCGTTGTTGCCGGGATTGTTCGAGTTTGGACAACTGACGGTTCATCTTGTTGCTCAGATTAGGTAATTTTCTTTTCAAAAATTTTTCAAAAATCTTTCAAAAAATTTTTTTTCTTTATTTTCGTTTTCCAAAAAAAATTAATTTTCAAAAAATAAAAAAATTTAAAATAAAATACAAAAAAATCAATAAAATCATAAAAACCAAAAATATTTTGTGTTTCTTGTTTGAGTCTTGTGTCATGTTTTAAGTTTGGTATCAATTGCATGTTCATCTTTTTCTTGCATTTTTCGAAAATTCATGCATTGTATTTTTCGTGATCTTCAAGTTGTTCTTGATGAATTTTTTTGTTTGATCTTCATGTTTTCTTGTTTTGTGTTTTTTGTTGTTTTTCATGTGCATTCTTGCATTCATTGTGTCTAAGCATGAATAATTTCTAGTATGGTGTCTTGCATGTTTTCTTTTCTTGAAAATTTTTTCAAAAATATGTTCTTGATGTTCATCTAGACATTCAAAGTGTTCTTGGTGTTCATCTTGACATTCATAGTGTTCTTGCATTCATTATGTGTTTTGATTCATAATTTTCATGTTGTGAGTCATTTTTTGTGTTTTTCTCTCTCCTCATTTAAAATTCAAAAAAATAAAAAAATATCTTTTCCTTAGTTTGCTCATAATTTTCGAAAATTTGAGTTGACTTAGTCAAAAATTTTTAAAACTTAGCTATTTCTTATAAGTCAAGTCAAATTTTCAATTTTAAAAATCCTATCTTTTCAAAACTTTTTCAAAAATCAAATCTTTTTCATTTTTATTTTATGAATTTCAAAAATTTAAAAATATTTTTCAAACTCTTTTTCTTATCTTTATTTCAAAATTTTGAAAACTTTACTAACAATTAATGTGATTGATTCAAAAATTTGAAGTTTGTTACTTTCTTGTTAAGAAAGGTTCAATCTTTAAATTCTAGAGTCATATCTTTTAGTTTCTTGTTAGTCAAGTAATCAATTTTAATTTTAAAAAATCAAATCTTTTCCAAAATATCTTTTTCAAATTATATCTTTTTCAAAATTGATTTCAAAATTCTTTTCTAACTTCTTATCTTTTCAAAATTGATTTTGAAAACTTTTTCAACTAACTAACTGAGTTTTTGTTTGTTTTTTATCTTTTTCAAAACCACCTAACTACTTTCCTCTCTCTAATTTTCAAAAATTACCTCCCTCTTTTTCAAAATTCTTTTTTTAATAATTGTTTCAAATTTTAATTTTAATTTTAATTCTTCTAATTTTCAAAAATCACTAACCATTTTTTCAAAATTAATTTTCGAAATCCTCTCTCTCATCTTCTTTTATCTATTTATTTATCTACTAACACTTCTCTTTATCTCAAGAATTCGAACCTATCTTCTTTCTTGTGTTTGGATTCTTAACTCTTTTCCTTCTTCTATTCCTTTCTTCTTCTACAAACATAAAGGGATCTCTATACTGTGGCATAGAGGATTCCTCTTCCTTTTCTGTTCTCTTCTTTTTCATATGAGTAGGAACAAGGAAAAAGACATTCTTGTTGAAGCTGGTCCTGAACCTGAAAGGACCCTGAAGAAGAAACTGAGAGAAGCTAAAATACAACAATCCAGAGACACCCTTACTGAAATTTTTGAACAAGAAAGGGATATGGCAGCCGAACCCAACAACAATAATGCAAAGAGGATGCTTGGTGACTATACTACACCCACTTCCAAGTTTAATGGAAGAAGCATCTCAATCCCTACCGTTGAAGCAAACAATTTTGAGCTAAAACCTCAACTAGTTGCTTTAATAGAACAGAACTGCAAGTTCCATGGACTTCCATCAGAAGATCCCTATCAGTTTTTAACTGAGTTCTTGCAAATCTGTGAGACTGTTAAGACTAATGGAGTAGATCCTGAAGTCTACAGGCTCATGCTTTTCCCTTTTGCTGTAAGAGACAGAGCTAGAACATGGTTGGACTCATAACCTAAAGATAGCCTGGACTGCTGGGATAAGCTGGTCACGACCTTTTTGGCTAAGTTCTTTCCTCCTCAAAAGCTGAGCAAATGATGGTGAATCCCTCTATGAAGCTTGGGAAAGATACAAGCAGATGACCAAATGATGTCCTTATGACATGCTTTCAGAGTGGACCATTTTGGATATATTCTATTATGGTCTATCTGAGTTCTCTAAGATGTCACTGGACCATTCTGCAGGTGGATCCATTCACCTAAACAGAACGCCTACAGAAGCTCAAGAACTCATTGACATGGATGCAAATAACCAGTTCATGTACACTTCTGAGAGGAATTCTGTGAATAATGGGACACCTCAGAGGAAGGGAGTTCTTGAGATTGATGCTCTGAATGCCATATTGGCTCAGAACAAAATGTTGACTCAGCAAGTCAACATGATTTCTCAAAGTTTGAATGGATGGCAAAATGCATCCAACAGTACTAAAGAGGCATCTTCTGAAGAAGAAGCTTATGATCTTGAGAACCCTGCAATGGTAGAGGTAAATTACATGGGTGAACCCTATGGAAACACCTATAATTTCTCATGGAGAAATCACCCAAATTTCTCATTGAAGGATCAACAAAGGCCTCAACAAGGCTTTAGTAATGGTGGAAGAAACAAGCTTAGCAATAGCAAGCCTTTTCCATCATCTTCTCAACATCAGACAGAAAATTCTGAGCAGAGCTCCTCTAGCTTAGCAAATATAGTCTCTGATCTGTCCAAGGCCACTTTAAGTTTCATGAGTGAAACAAGGTCATCCATCAGAAATTTGGAGGCACAAGTGGGCCAGCTGAGTAAGAAAATAACTGAAACTCCTCCTAGAACTCTCCCAAGCAATACAAAAGAGAATCCAAAAAGAAAGTGCAAGGCCATTGATATTGTCAATATGGCCGAATTCAAGGAGGAAGGGGAGGCCGTGAATCCCAATAAGGAAGACCTCATGGGACGTCTCCCAGATAAGAAGGAGTTCCCTATTGAGGACCTAAAGGAATTTGAGGCTCATATAGAGACCATAGAGATTCCTTTAAACCTCCTTCTGCCATTCATGAGCTGTGAAAATTATTCTTCCTCTGAAGAGGATGAAGAATTAACTAGAGAGCAAGTTGCTCAATATCTAGGAGCCATCATGAAGCTGAATGCCAAGTTGTTTGGTAATGAGACTTGGGAAAGTGAACCTCCCTTGCTCATTAGTAATCTAGATACATAGGTTCAGCAAACTCTACCTCAAAAGAAATAAGATCCTGGTAAATTCTTAATACCCTATACCATGGGCACCATGACCTTTGAGAAGGCTCTATGTGACCTGGGGTCAGGTATAAATCTTATGCCACTTTCTGTAATGGAGAAGCTTGGGATCTTTGAGGTACAGGCTGCCACATTCTCATTACAGATGGCAGACAAGTCAGTAAGACAAGCTTATGGATTGGTAGAGGACGTGTTAGTAAAGGTTAAAGGCCTTTACATCCCTGCTGATTTCAAAATCTTAGACACTAGGAAGGAAGAGGATGAATGCATCATCCTTGGAAGACACTTCCTAGCCACAGCAAGAGCTGTGATTGATGTTAACAGAGGAGAATTAGTCCTTCAATTGAATGAGGACTATCTTGTGTTTAAAGCTCATGGATATTCTTCTGTAACCATGGAGAGGAAGCATGAAAAGCTTCTCTCATTACAGAGTCAAACAAAGCACCCACAATCAAACTCTAGTTTGGTATTGGGAGGCCATAACCAAACTCTATGTATGGTGTTAAACCCCACATTCAAACTCTAAGTTTGGTGTTGGGAGTCCACAACATTGACCTGATCACCTGTGAGGCTCCATTTGAGCCCACTGTCAAGCTAGTGACATTAAAGAAGCGCTTATTGGGAGGCAATCCAATTTTTATTTATCTAATTCTATTTTTATTTTCATTGTTTTTTTATGTTTTATTAGGTTCATGATCTTGTGGAGTCACAAAACAAATACTAAAATTAAAAATAGAATCAAAAATAGCAGAAGAAACAGTACACCTTGGAGGAAGGGCTTACTGGCGTTTAAATGCCAGTAAGGAACATATGGCTGACGTTCAACGCCAGAACAGAGCATGGATCTGGCGTTGAACGCCAGAAACATGCAGCAATCTGGTATCTAAAAGCCAAGATTGCACCCTAAGGAAAGTTGGCGTTCAACGGCAGAAACATGCTGCAGACTGGCATTGAACGCCCAAAACAAGCATAGAACTAGCGTTTAACGCCAGAAACAAGCATCAATCTGGCGTTAAACGCCAGGATTGCATGCAGAGGGCGTTTTACACGCCCCATTGGTGCAGGGATGATAATCCTTGACACCTCAGGATCTGTGGACCCCACAGGATCATCTCAAGATCTGTGGACCCCACAGGATCCCCACCTACCTCAACTCACCTTCTCTCTTCTTCATCAATCACCTCAATCTCCTTTCCCCATAAACCCTACCTGCCTTCAAATTTCAAAATCTCTTTCCCACCCAAACCCACCCTAAATGACCGAACCTACTACCCTCTCCATCCACTATATAAACCCATCCATCCTTATTCAATTTCGCACATCTCTCCCTCTCCTCCATATCTTCTTTTTCAGCTTCTCTTCTTTCTCTTCTTTTGCTCGAGGGCGAGCAACATTCTAAGTTTGGTGTGGTAAAAGCATAGCTTTTTTGTTTTTTCATAACCATTGATGGCACCTAAGGCCAGAGAAACCTCAAAAAAGAGAAAAGGGAAGACAAAAGCTTCCACCTCCGAGTCATGGGAGATGGAAAAATTCATCTCAAGGGTCCATAGCTCAGTAATAGAGCATTTGACTGCACATCAAGAGAGTCCACTCATGGACCTCAACAAGAGCATGAGAAATTCCCTCATCAAGAAATCCCTGAGATACCTCAGGGGATACAATTTCCTCCACACTATTATTAGGAGCAACTAAGGATAGGAGCACCAAAATCACTAGGGATCAAGCAACAAAGGCAAGGAAGAGACATATAGGAGCTCAAAAAGCACCATTGGTCCTTCAAAAAGGCGCCACCCTCATGAAGGTGGACTGATTCCTTAACTTCCTTGTTCTTATATATCTGTTTTTCGATTTTTGAGCTTCATGTTTGCCTATGTTTGTGTCTTTACTACATGATCATTAGTATTTAGTAACTATGTCTTAAGGCTATGAATAATTCCATGAATCCATTACCTTTCTTAAATGAAAAATATTTTTAATTCAAAAGAACAAGAAGTACATGACTTTCGAATTTTTCCTTGAAATTAGTTTAATTATATCGATGTGGTGACAATACTTATTGTTTTATGAATGAATGCTTGAACAATGCTTATTTTTTGATCTTGTTGTTTATGAATGTTAAAATTGTTGGCTCTTAAAAGAATGATGAACAAGGAGAAATGTTATTGATAATCTGAAAAATCATGAAATTGATTCTTGAAGCAAGAAAAAGCAGTGAAAAAGCAAAAGCTTGCAAAAAAAAGTGGCGAAAAAAATATAAAAGAAAAAGAAAAAGCAAGCAGAAAAAGCCAATAGCCCTTAAAACCAAAAGGCAAGGGTAAAAAGGATCCAAGGCTTTGAGCATCAATGGATAGGAGGGCCCAAGGAAATAAAATCTAGGCCTAAACGGCTAAATCAAGCTGTCCCTAACCATGTGCTTGTGGCATGCAGGTCCAAGTGAAAAGCTTGAGACTGAGTGGTTAAAGTCGTGATCCAAAGCAAAAAGAGTGTGCTTAAGATGCTTTGGACACCTCTAAATAGGGACTTTAGCAAAGCTGAGTCACAATCTGAAAAGGTTCACCCAGTCATGTGTTTGTGGCATTTATGTATCCGGTGGTAATACTGGAAAACAAAGTGCTTAGGGCCACGGCCAAGACTCATAAATGTAGCTGTGTGTAAGAATTAACATACTTAACTATGAGAATCAATTAACACTATCTGAACTCTGAGTTCCTATAGAAGCCAATCATTCTGAACTTCAAAGGAAAAAGTGAGATGCAAAAACTGTTCAGAAGTAAAAAGCTACAAGTCCCGCTAATCTAATTAGAACTAATATTCATTGATATTTTGGGATTTATAAGTATATTCTCTTCTTTTTATCCTATTTGATTTTTAGTTGCTTGGGGACAAGCAACAATTTAAGTTTAGTGTTGTGATGAGCGGATAATTTATACGCTTTTTGGCATTGTTTTTAGGTAGTTTTTAGTAGGATCTAGCTACTTTTGGGGAAGTTTTCATTAGTTTTTATGCTAAATTCACATTTCTGGACTTTACTACGAGTTTGTGTGTTTTTCTATGATTTCAGGTATTTTCTGGCTGAAATTGAGGGACCTGAGCAAAAATCTGATAGGAGGCTGACAAAGGACTACTGATGCTGTTGGATTCTGACCTCCCTACACTCGAAATGGATTTTATAGAGCTACAGAACTCCAAATGGCACGCCCTCAACAGCGTTGGAAATTAGATATCTAGAGCTTTCCTGCAATATATAATAGTCTATACTTTATTCGAGTTTAGATGATGCAAACTGGCGTTCAACATCAGTTCCATGCTGCATTCTGGAATAAAACGCCAGAAACACGTCACAAACCATAGTTAAACGCCAAAAACACGTTATGATTTGGCTTTTAACTCCAAGAGAAGCCTCTGCACGTGAAAAGCTCAAACTCAGCCCAAGCACACACCAAAGTGGGCCTCGGAAGTGGATTTCTGCATTTAGACTTATTTCTGTAAACCCTTGTAACTAGTCTAGTATAAATAGGATATTTTACTATTGTATTAGACATCTTTGGATTATTTTTGGATTACCTTATGATCCTTTGATCATGTTTTTGGGGCCTAGCCATTCGTCCATGCCTGGACCTTCATCACTTATGTATTTTCAACGGTGGAGTTTCTACACACCATAGATTAAGGGTGTGGAGCTCTGCTGTATCTCGAGTTTTAATGCAATTACTACTATTTTCTATTCAATTCAGCTTATTCTTGTTCCGAGATATCCGTTGCACTTCAACATGATGAATGTGATGATCCGTGACACTCATCATCATTCTCACCTATGAATGCGTGATTGACAACCACTTCCGTTCTACCTTAGAACGAGCGCATATCTCTTGGATTCCTTGATCAGAATCTTCGTGGTATAAGCTAGAATTATCGGCGGCCATTCCTAAGTCTATGGTATTCTGAGTAGGATTCAGGGATTGAATGGCTGTGACAAGCTTCAAACTCGTGATTGTCGGGCGTGATGACAAACGCAAAAGAATCAATGGATTCTATTCCGACATGATCGAGAACCGACAAATGGTTAGCCGTCCTGTGACAGAGCATTTGGACCATTTTCACTGAGAGGATGGGATGTAGCCATTGACAACGGTGATGTCCTACATACAGCTTGCCATGGGAAGGAGTATGAAGGATTGAAAGTAAGAAAGCAGTATGTTGCAGGGATTCAACAGGGACAAAGCATCTCCATACACTTATCTAAAATTCCCGCCAATGATTTACATAAGTATTTTTATATTTATTTTACGCTTTATTTATTATTTATTTCGAAACCACTATAACCATTTGAATCCGCCTAACTGAGATTTACAAGATGACCGTAGATTGCTTCATACCAACAATCTCCGTGGGATCGACCCTTACTCACGTAAAGTATTACTTGGATGACCCAGTGCACTTGCTGGTTAGTTATGCGAAGTTGTGACTAAGTGTGATTCACGTTTGAGAGTGCTACCAAGTCTTTGGTGCCATTGTAAGATAATTCTTTGGATTCGGGTTCATACATTGATCATGGTTCCTAGTGATCCATGCATTGGCATAGAACTCTTTAACCATTAGGATTTCAACTTGTTGAATGGGGTTGGTCAGAACTTCCCAACCTCTTCTTTGGATCTCATGTCGGATCCCGGGATACTCATTTTTCTTGAGCTTGAAAAGGACCTCAGGGATCACCTTCTTCTTGGCCACAACTTCATATAAGTGGTCTTGATGGACCTTTGAGATGAATCTTTCCATCTCCCATGACTTGAAGGTGGAAGCTTTTATCTTCCTGATGCCAGGGCATCTAGGCCAGTTTCACTGACCTTTTCTTTACTATTTTAAGGTAGTTTCATGCATTTTCTTAGTGAATAAGGCAAGTTTTGGATGAAAATACACTTACACCTTGATTCAAGCAACTATTGTGAATTTCACATGATTTTATGAGGATTTTTCTAGAATTGAATGATAAATTGATGATGCATAATCTCATGACTTTGGCTAGAGCTTTGATGCACTTTATTTGCTTGATTTCAGGACAAAAGAAGCAAGGAAGGACCACGTTAGTACTCATGTTAATCTAGTTAACGTGACCACTAACGTAGAATGGTAAATAGCTTGCAACGTTAAGGAGAAAAGTGATCACCAATAACGCCCGCGAAGCCATCATAAGCCCACGTTAATTGCCACGTTAACTAAGTTAACTTGGTAGTTAACGTGGAGACAAAAGAAAGCTCCAACGTTAGTGGTAAATGTGAACACCACTAATGTTCCAAGAATTGGCAATGAGCCACGTTAAAAGTCACGTTAACTTAGTTAACGTGAACTCTAACGTGGAAAAGAGGAACAGTGCCAACGTTAATGACACTCACCTTTGTCACTAACGTTGGATCAACTAGCATTGCCCACGTTAGTGGTCACATTAAGACCACTAATGTGAAAGTTAACGTAGAGCTGAGATTGATAGGCCAACGTTAGTGACACTCACCTTTGTCACTAACGTTGGAAGATGGCATTACTACCACGTTAGTGGCCACGTTAACTTAGTTAACGTGAGCTCTAACGTGGAGAGTAGAGGCACTTTGAGCGTTAGTGACAAAGGTAAGTGTCACTAACACTCTCAAAGGTGAGGCATAACCACGTTAAGAGCCACGTTAGTTACACTAACGTGAACTCTAACGTAGGGACAAAGGGTTATAAGCCAACGTTATTGGAAAACGTGAGTCCCAATAATGCTGGCGAAGATTTACAAGGCAACGTTAGTGGTCACATTAGTGCCACTAACGTTGGAGTTAACGTATGCTATATGGGGTTGGAACATTAGTAAAAATTGTGATTGCCACTAATGTTCTCGAACACACAATGTCACTTAACATTAACTTCACTAACGCCCATGCCTAATTCATACTTCTCTACAAGCTGGGCACACTAAAGATTGGAACTCCTTCAACTCAAGATCCAAAGCCCACATCCAAGACTTGAAGAACTCACTAGAAGATCAAGAGGAGTAGTATATATAGGAGTAGTTTTGAACTATAGAGAAGCTTGGCACTTTAGAGAACTACACTCTGTATATTTACTTTTCTGCACTTTTAGCTGGGATGTATTATTTTCTGCCATTTTCCATTTCTAGAGCTATGAACAACTAAACCCCTTTCATTGGGTTAGGGAGCTCTATCGAAATTTGATGGATCAATTATTGTTTTCATTATCTTCTTCTTTCTTCTCTTTTGATTTACTAGAAAGCTTTCGATCTTAATTCAATTGGTTAGTTGTCTTGGAAAAGAAACTCTCCATAATTGGATCTCCTCTGAGCCTTGGAAAAGGGATGAGGAGATCATGCTAGAAATGCTTTCTCATGTTGGACCAAATTGGGGTCTGGGCGGATATAGTGACATGTAATCCTCCCAACACTTTGATTTGGAAATACATGTGGTATAATCAGTGACCATACTTCATCTCTTCCCATGAGCAATTAAATCAAGGAATTAGGCAATTGTTCAAGCTTAGAGAGATTGGATTACCAAGGAATTGGAATCTAATCACCTAAGATTGCCAAGAAGATCAATAGATGCATTGATTGAGGAAGAGATGAAAATGAACTTCATCCGGAGAATACAACATCTCCTGAGCCCAATGAATTCCCCATTTCTGATCTTACCCATTCTCTTTATTTTCTGTCATTTATTTTCATGCTCATTACCCCAAATCCCCATTTAAGATTCTGCACTTTATTTTCTGCTATTTACTTTTCCGTCATTTAATTTTCTGCAATTCTCAAACTACACTCTGTTTAGTTCAACTAGCATACTCTTCCAACTAAAGCTGCTTGACCAATCAAACCCTGTGGGATTTGACCTCACTCTATTGTGAGTTTTTACTTGATGACAAATTCGGTATACATGCCGAAGGGAAATTTGTTGAGAGACAAGTTTTCGTGCATCAAGTTTATGGCGCCGTTGTCGGGATTGATTTTGTATCAACAATGATTAAGTTGGAAGCTCACTAGATTGAGCATTTTTCTTTGGTTGGTTTACTTTATTCAGTCATTTATTCCCACTTTGTTTAACTTCTTCCTCATCCTCTATACCCTCTCTGTTTTTCTTTCTTTCTTTGTTATTATCTACAATTCTGCTCACTAACCCACTAACTATTTGATAATTTGCATTACTCACACTAACAAACACTCTAACAAGAATAACCTCTTCATTTTATCTCTTGCTACGTGTTTTGTTAGTTGTATGACAGGGAGAAGAGGGGGAACCTCAACTTCCTTCGATTTAGAACCTGAGAGAACCCTCTGGAGATTAAAGAGGGAAGCAAGAGGGAAAGGAGTTATTGGTGCTGAGGAAGAGGAAGAGTACTTTGAACCCAACATGGAAGAGAACTTGGAAAATAATCATGACGAAGAAGCTCACAACCATGCTAGAGAAGGCCTTGCAAATCATGCTGGGCAAGAAAGGAGAGTTCTAGGCTCCTACATCAATCCAAATCCAGTAAACTGTGGAAATAGCATCCAGAAGCCCACCATACATGCCAACAACTTTGAACTAAAACCCCAGCTCATCGCCCTTGTTCAGAACAACTGCTCATTTAGAGGAAGTGCTCAAGAAGACCCCAATCAACATCTAACCACCTTCCTGAGAATTTGTGACACTGTGAAGTCTAATGGAGTCCACTCAGATGTCTATAGGCTGCTGTTGTTCCCTTTTTCACTCAGGGACAAGGCATCCAAGTGGCTCGAATCCTTTCCAAAGGAAAGTTTGACAAATTGGGAAGATGTGGTGAACAAATTTTTGGCAAGATTCTATCCTCCTCAAAGAATTAACAGGCTGAGAGCTGAGGTGCAGACTTTCAGGCAATAAGATGGTGAGACTCTCTATGAGGCATGGGAGAGGTTCAAGGACTTAACAAGAAGATGCCCACCAGAAATGATCAATGAATGGGTTCAACTTCACATTTTCTATGAAGGTCTTTCCTATGAGTCAAAGAAGGTTGTAGATCATTCATCAGGGGGCTCTCTAAACAAGAAGAAAACCATTGAAGAAGCCATAGTTGTCATTAAAACAGTAGCTGAGAATGACTACTTCTATGTCTCTGAAAGAAGTAACACTCGAGAAGTAATGGAGCTGAACCACATGGATGAATTGCTAGCTCAAAATAAGGTGATCACCAAGCAGCTAGCAGATCTCAACCAAGAAGGTGGAGGAAAACTAAGTTGCAGCAGTCATCACTTCATCACCAACTCAAGAAGGAGTGAATATAGGAAAAGAAGGTGACTGGGAACAAGCCAACTATGTTGGAAACTCACCTAGACAAATCCATGACCTATAATCCAAAACCTACAACTCTAGATGGTGAAATCACCCCAACTTTGGTTGGGGAAATCAACAAGACCAAGGTAAAGACCAGAGACGCCACAACTTCAACTCCAACAACAATGCAACTCACCAACATACGTCACAGAGATCCTATCAACACCCACCTAACCCCAATCCTTCATCACTAACAGAGGATAGACTTTCAAAGATTGAGACTCTACTTGAAGATTTATGCAGAGAAGTCCAAGACAACAAGGTGTTTAAGGAATAAGTGCGAGCCAATATCAAAAACCAGAGAGAAAACATCAAGAGACTGGAGTCCCAAGTAGGGTATCTATCTCAACAAGTTCCCAAACCCACTGATGGATTTCCTAGTGACACGGAGAAGAATCCAAGAGGAGAAACAAAGAAAGTAGGGTGGGAAGAATGTAAGATGATCACCACAAGTGATGAGAGGAGTATGAATGATGTAGAACACCTCCAAGACAATCAAAAGGGAAACCAGGAAGAAAAGAGCCATACACCTCAACCCACACTAAAGGAAAAGCTGAAGAAGAAGGAGATATTTAACCCATATGCACCCTTTCCCCAAAGGCTTAAAAGTGGTGTAGCAGGGAGGATGTATTCAAGATTCCTCGACATGTTTGCATCTCTTGATGTAAATATACCATTCATTAAAGCCCTCCAGCAAATGCCTTCCTACATAAAGTATATAAAGGAGCTATTAGCTAGAAAGAGTTCTTTGAAAGGTGGACAAACAATAAAGATGAATAGGGATTGCAGTGCTCTCATTCAACCAGGGCCATCCACAAAGAGGAAGGATCCAGGGAGTTTCTATATTCCCTGTACCATAGGAGAAACAATGATTGATAAAGGACTCTGTGACCTGGGAGCGAGCATCAACTTAATTCCTCTATTCCTCATGAAAAAGCTTCAAATCAATGAGCTAACACCCATAGATGTAATCATTAAGTTGGCTGACAAAACTCAAAAACAGGCAATAGGAGTGGTTGAGAATGTGCTAGTGAAGGTTGGGAACTACTTCCTCCCCACAGACTTTGTTGTCCTGGAAATAGATGAGAACCCCATTTACCCCATCATTCTGGGAAGACCATTCTTAGCCACAGCCAGAGCACTCATAGATGTGGAACGAGGAGAGCTAGTGTTGAGAATACATGATGATCAGCTCACTTTCAATGTTTTCAACCTCTCACAAGAAGCAGACCATGATAACAAAGAGCTGATGGAGGAGCCAAACAAGGAAGCACAAGCACCACACATAAGGACTCCTATGGTTAACAACCAATGTGTTCAAAAGGAGCAACAGCCAAGCGTAATCCATAAGGAACCAGACCCACCAGAATCACATGAAATAGACAACAAAACCATTCTCAAAAGGAAACCACAAGGAATAAGTTGGCATCAACGAACAAAAAAAAAGGTTCCAAGGGGATGGAAAAAGAAGAAAATCCCTACAGAAGATTTCTCGCCAATAGATGAAGTGGTCTTTACATACTTCCCATCTATACCACCTCACCTCCCCACTATTCCATCCCAGCTACATCCAGTCTACACCATTAATAAAATCTTGTCCTTAGAGCATATGGAGCTTATTAACAAGGCCAATGGACATAGGTTCACTGCAAGGGGGGAAGATTTCAAGCACTATCAGCCACCTTGACAAGGACCAAACGTCAAGCTAATGATGCAAAAGAAGCACTTCATGGGAGGCAGCCCATGTTCTATACCTTCTCCTTTAATTTCTAATAGAAGTAATAAGGCAAATTTCATGGATTTATGAGGTAAAATTATTCCCCAAACCTGTTGCATCATATGATCACAAACAAGTTTGGTGTACCAACGTTGCATGCATGGGAAATTTAGTGGTTGATTGATTTGCATTCATGGAAAGCATTTAGTCATTTAAAAACAAAAGAAAAAGATATTTTTTTGCTAGTTCACACCTTAAGTTTTCCCACCGAAAATTCAAATTAACCATTTGCATTCTTTTTTTTTCGTGTATAGGGAATCAAAAGGGACATTGATGGTACTTGATAGGACAATTAAGGAAGGGAGATTCGGCCACTATACCAAGGAAATCTCACACTTGTCTTCAAGGGAAATATCTTTGGAAGTGTTGCCATGCAACATTGGGAGTTGGATAGCTTGGGAGACCGAACCAACACCCTCAAAAAAGAGGTGATTGATGAGCGGATAATTTATACATTTTTTGGCATTGTTTTTAGTATATTTTAGTTAATTTTTATTATATTTTTATTAGTTTTTAGTTAAAATTCACTTTTCTGGACTTTACTATGAGTTTGTGTATTTTTCTGTGATTTCAGGTATTTTCTGGCTGAAATTGAGGGACCTAAGCAAAAATCTGATTCAGAGGCTGAAGAGGACTGCAGATGTTGTTGGATTCTGACCTCCCTGCACTCGAAGTGGATTTTCTAGAGCTACAGAGGCCGAATTAGCGCGCTCTCAGTTGCGTTAAAAAGTAAATATTCTGGGCTTTCCAGCAATATATAATAGTTCATACTTTGCCCGAGATTTGATGGCCCAAATCGGCGTTCTAAGTCAGCTCAAGAATTCTGGCGTAAAACGCCGGAACAGGCACAAGAATGGGAGTTAAACGCCCAAACTGGCATAAAAGCTGGCGTTTAACTCCAAGAAAAGTCTATACACGAAAATGCTTCAATGCTCAGCCCAAGCACACACCAAGTGGGTCCGGAAGTGGATTTTTATGTCATTTACTCATCTTTGTAAACCCTAAGCTACTAGTTCTCTACAAATAGGACCTTTTGCTATTGTATTTTCGTCTTTTGATCACTTGAATCTTTTGATCATGTTTTTGTGATTGAACCCTCTTTGGGAGGCTGGCCATTCGGCCATGCCTAGACCTTGTTCTTATGTATTTTCAATGGTATAGTTTCTACACACCATAGATTAAGGTGTGAAGCTCTGCTGTACCTCGAGTATTAATGCAATTACTATTGTTCTTCTATTCAATTTAGCTTATTCTTGTTCTAAGATATCATTTGTTCCTCAACTTGATGAATGTGATGATCCGTGACACTCATCATCATTCTCACCTATGAACGTGTGCCTGACAAGCACCTCCGTTCTACATTAGATTGAGTGGATATCTCTTGGATTCCTTAATCAGAATCTTCGTGGTATAAGCTAGAATTGATGGTGGTATTCTTGAGAATCCGGAAGGTCTAAACCTTGTCTGTGGTATTCTGAGTAGGATTCAAGGATTGAATGACTGGGACGAGCTTCAAACTCGCGATTGTGGGGCGTTAGTGACAGACGCAAAAGAATCACTGGATTCTATTCCGACATGATCGAGAACCGACAGCTGAATAGCCGTGCTGTGACAGAGCGCGTTGAACATTTTCACTGAGAGGATGGGAGGTAGCCATTGACAACGGTGAAACCCTACATACAGCTTGCCATGGAAAGGAGTAAGAAGGATTGGATGAAGACAATAGGAAAGCAGAGAGACGGAAGGGACAAAGCATCTCCATACGGTTATCTGAAATTCTCACCAATGAATTGCATAAGTATCTCTATCTTTACTTTATGTTTTATGTTATCCTCCATAACCATTTGAGTTCGCCTGACTGAGATTTACAAGATGATCATAGCTTGCTTCATACCAACAATCTCCGTGGGATCGACCCTTACTCGCGTAAGGTTTATTACTTGGACGACCCAGTGCACTTGCTGGTTAGTTGTGCAAAGTTGTGATAAAGAGTTGTCGCCATTGATGATCACAATTTTGTGCACCAAGTTTTTGGCACCGTTGTCGGGGAATTAAATGTCCTAACTACAGTTTCACATTTGTTCCTTGCAATAACAGTGCCAAGTTTTGATCCAGCAACAACACCATGTTTTTGGCGCCGTTGCCAGGGATTGTTCGAGTTTGGACAACTAACAGTTCATCTTGTTGCTTAGATTAGGTATTTTTCAGAATTTTTAAGAATGAATTCTAGTGTTTCAAGGTGATGTTTTCATCATCACCAAAGCTGATTGATTCTCATCAATTTAGCTCTTGAATGCAATGTCCTGCTGAAGCTTCGCTAGCCATGTCTAATTTCTTTAGACTAAAGCTTTAGACTAACATTGCATGATTCCTGGAATTCTCATTAAGAATTTTGATATCCTTATTTTCTTATCCACATAAATTTTGAAAAATCCAAAAAAATTACAAAATCATAAAAACCAAAAATATTTTATGTTTCTTGTTGAGTCTAGTGTCTCATTTTAAGTTTGGTGTCTTGCATGCATTGTTTATTTGATCTTAGTTTCATTTGGATTATTCCTCATTACTAAAAAAATCAAAAAAAATTTTTAATTTGTGTCTTTTCAAGTCAATAATATAGAGAATTGAAGATTCAGAACATACAGCAGAGGAATTACACAAAAAAAGCTGGGCATTCAAAATGCCCAGTGAGGAAGGAAAACTAGCGTTTAAACGCCAGCCAAGATACCTGGCTGGGCGTTTAACGCCCAAAAGGGTAGCATTTTGGGCGTTAAACACCAGAATGTATACCATTCTGGGCGTTTAACGCCAGGATGGCACAAGAGGGAAGATTTTGTTTTTAATTCAATTTTTTTTTCAAGTTTTCATAGTTTTTCAAAATCAAATCTTTTTCAAATCATATCTTTTCAATCATATATTTTCAAAATCAATTTCTTTCCATTTTCAAAAATACTTGCTAACAATTAATGATTTGATTCAACATTTCAAGTATGTTGCCTTTTCTGTTGAGAAAGGTTTAATGTTTGAATCATATCTTTTCTTGTTAGCCAAGTCATTGATTTTAAAAAATCAAATCTTTTTAAATTGTCTTTCAATCATATCTTTTTAATCACATCTTTTTCAAAATAGTTTTCAAATCATATCTTTTTTATTTCTAATTTCAAAGTCTTTTTTAAAAATCACTTTATTTCCCCCCCAATCATATTTTTCGAAAATCATTCTTCAATTTTTCAAAATGTTTTTAAAATGTTTTTAATTTATTTTCGAAAATTTCTTCCCCTCTTCTCACATCCTTCTATTTATGGACTAACACTCCTCCACCATCAACAATTCAAACTCCATCTCTCTTGATAAGTTCGAATTCTTCTACCTTCTCCTTCTATTCTTCTTTTTCTCTGACATCTTAAGGAATCTCTATACTGTGACATAGAGGATTCCATATTTTCTTTTTCTCTTCTCTTTCATATGAGCAGGAGCAAAGACAAAAGCATTCTTGTTGAGGCTGACCCTGAACCTGAAAGGACCTTGAAGCGAAAGCTAAGAGAAGCTAAAGCACAACTCTCTGTAGAGGACCTAACAGAATTCTTCAAAGAAGAAGACATGGCAGTCGAAAACAACAACAATGCCAACAATGCAAGGAAGGTGCTGGGTGACTTTACTGCACCTACTCCCAACTTCTATGGGAGAAGCATCTCTATTCCTGCCATTAGAGCAAACAACTTTGAGCTTAAGCCTCAATTAGTTTCTCTAATGCAACAGAATTGCAAGTTCTATGGACTTCTATTGGAAGATCATCATCAGTTTTTAGCCGAATTCTTGCAAATCTGTGACACTGTCAAGACTAATGGGGTTAACCGTGAGGTCTACAGGCTTATGCTATTCCCTTTTGCTGTAAGAGACAGAGCTAGGATATGGTTGGACTCACAACCTAAAGAAATCCTAACTCTTGGGAAAAGCTAGTCAATGCCTTCTTGGCAAAGTTCTTTCCACCTCAAAAATTGAGTAAGCTTAGAGTGGAAGTCCAAACCTTCAGACAGAAGGAAGGTGAATCCCTCTATGAAGCTTGGGAAAGATACAAAAAATTGATCAAAAAGTGTCCTTCTGACATGCTTTCTGAGTGGAGCATTGATGACAAGTCATCATATACCCATTTTTCAAGCTAATTTCACTTGTTTTATTAATCTTTATGCACTTTCTTGCATCCTAAGTAAGTGATTTGGAGTGAAAATGCATAACTTCTTGAAATCAAACAACCACCATGAAATTAATGTTAACTCATGAGGTTTAAGCTAATTTTAATTGAATTTTAATTGATTTATAAGCCTTGTGGATTTAGTGATACTTGGAGTGGTTGTTTTGGTTTATTGTAGGTGAAGAAAAGAATAAAAGAGAAAAGCGTGGCCTAAGAAAGTGTGGCCAAAGGAGAAAAAGGCGTGGCTTATGAAGGAGGGAAGCAAGCATTGCCCTCCACAAGGGCACACTGCCCTCTAGGAGGGCAACATAAGGGAACAAAGCATGAAAGGCAACTCTGCCCTGCCCACTACAAGGGCGCAGCACAAATATGTGCCTTGGGATCAAGAAGAACAAAATGTTGCCCTGCCCTCCTCAAGGGTAGTGTTGGGCTCACCAAGGGAAGAAAATCAAAGGAAAATGCCTACAATGCTTGCCACAAGAGTTGAACACGGGACCATGAGGAAGCAAGGAATTAAGCCTCACTTTTGTACCAAGAAAGCCAAGGAAAATGGGTAGCGTGTGTAGCATCCAAGTTTCGAACGCGGGACTTCATGTTGAAAACACTGCCCTGCCCTCCGCGAGGGCAGGGCAGCATTTTGTTGTGGCACGGCCAGCACACAAATCTGGCGCACCAAAGTAACATTCGGCAGCACCAGCAGTGCACCAAGGCACCAATCTGGCGCACCAATTTTTTCTGCCCTGCCCTCAGCGAGGGCAGGGCAGCATCCTGCGCACCAAGCCGCACCACGCCCACACCACACACGCACCACACATCAATTTTCTGCCCTGCCCTCCACGAGGGCAGGGCAGCCTCCTGGAAGCTATTATTTTTGGGCTAAAATTGGATTAAAAATCCAATAAAATTCATTTTCTTCACCAAATCAAAAGCCCATCCAAATCCCAAGATCCAAGAATAGAAAGTGTATAAATAGGAGCTAGTTTGATGTAATTAGGACTTTTGGGCTTGACTTTTGAATTTTGCACTTTCTTTGAGCTTTGAATTTTTGCAACTTTTCTTGAGAGACTGAACCGAGATTTCAGAGAATTGGGGAGGAGAATTGATCTCTCTTCTTCCTCGTTCTTGCTTGGGCATTTTTCATTTCCTTGTTTTCAGTTTTGGGTGTGAAGAATTGAGGAAATTCTGTCTCAATTTCCATTCAAAATCTCTTTAAACATTTTTCTGCATAATTGAGTTCAATTTACATTCCCCTTTATTGCTTCTTCTTCAATTTCTTGTCAGTTGCTTTGAGAACTTGGATCTAGGAAGGCAATTGAGATCTAGGCTCTGCTACCTAGTCTCTGGAGTCCTGAGATCCCAATTTCCTTTTGGTTCTTCTATGAACCTTTGCTGCACTTAATTTCTTTACTGTTTGAGTTCTAATTGCTTCTAATTCAATTTCTGCTCTATTAACTGTAGCAATTCAATTTCTCTTTGTTTAGATTCTGCAATCCCAGCCCTCAATTCCCCTTTTATATTCAAGCAATTTACATTTCTTGCACTTTAAGTTTCTGCAATTTACATTTCTTGCACTTTAAGTTTCAGTCATTTACATTCTTGTTCTTTACAATTCAGCAAGTTTACTTTCCTGCTCTTTAATTTACTGCAATTTCCCCCTCTCCCTTTACATTCCAAGCAATTTAGCTTCTGTTAAATACAACCCACTCAACCAAAACTTGATTCGTTTGACTAAATCAACCACTAAACTAAAATTGCTCAATCCTTCAATCCCTGTGGGATCAACCTCACTCATGTGAGTTATTATTACTTGATGCGACCCGGTACACTTGCCGGTGAGTTTTGTGTTGGATCGTTTTCCACACATCAAGTTTTTGGCGCCGTTGCCGGGGATTGAAATAGATTGACAATGATTAAGTGAAGTGGAGATCTAGATCAAGCACTTTTTCTTTTCTGTTATTTTAACTTTGACTAACACACTAACTGTTTGAATTTTTGCTTAAACTAACTAAAACTTCATTCTAGCTATAGATTGAAGTTTCATTGGTTTTCTGGATCTGTGTGTTTATTGTTGTGTGTTTGTATGTCAGGTACAGGAAGATCTTCCCCTATCCTCTCTGAAATTGACCAAAGAACTCTTTGAAGAATAAGAAGAGCTGAAAGAGGGAAGAACGTTATTGGTGAGGAAGAATCTTAGGAGGAATTCCAAGAAATGGAAGGAGATCCATCAAATCTCAATCAACCAGGAGGAGGGGCCAACAATAACCAACAACAAAGAAGAGTCCTGGCTTCATACACATTTGCAAATGCTAGACACTGTGGAAGTAGCATTCTTACTCCTAATGTCAATGCAAACAATTTTGAACTAAAGCCACAACTCATCACTTTGGTTCAAAACAACTGTTCTTTTGGAGGAGGACCATTGGAGGACCCAAATCAACACCTATCTACCTTCTTGAGGATTTGTGACACTGTGAAAACCAATGGTGTGCCTCCTGACAGCTACAAGTTGTTGCTCTTTCCATTTTCTCTCAGAGACAAAGCCACTCAATGGCTAGAGACATTTCCAAAGGAGAGCATCAACACTTGGGATGACTTGGTGAGCAAGTTTCTTGCCAAATTCTATCCCCTTCAAAGAATCCTAAGATTGAAGACTGAGGTGCAGACATTCACTCAAATGGAAGCTGAAAATTTATATGAAGCATGGGAAAGATATAAGGCACTATTGAGGAAATGTCCACCAGAGATGTTCACTGAGTGGGACAAGTTGCAGAACTTCTATGAGGGGCTCACTCTTAAGGCTCAACAAGCACTTGATCATTCAGCTGGAGGCTCTTTGCAACTCATGAAAACTACAGAGGAAGCTCAAAACCTCATTGATATGGTGGCCAATAACCAATATTTCTTTGCTCATCAAAGACAACGCCAACCATCACAAAGAAGAGGAGTAATGGAGTTGGAAGGAATGGATTCAATTCTAGCTCGAACAAGATAATGCAGCAGCAGATTCAACAACAATTTGAGCAAATGGCCAAAAGGATTGATGGCCTGCAAGTTGCATCAGTAAGTACCACAAGCCAACCATCAACTACTTGGGGTCAGAATGAAGAAATTCAAGAGGAGCAACAGCAAGAGCAAGTCCAATACATGCATAACCAAAATCTTGGAACTAATGAAGTCTATGGTGATACTTACAATCCATCTTGGAAGAACCATTGATGACAAGTCATCATATACCTATTTTTCTATGCTTTTTCATACAAGAAATTGAAGATTAGTGCTTAAATATTGCATTCTTTTGTACTTAAATGATATATTTTCTTGATATTTTAATTTTATAAATCTTGTAGAAAATAAGAAGAAAAAGAAGCAAAGAAGCACAAAAAAAGGAGAAAAAAGAGCTTTGGGGTACACTTTGAAGTTGGGGTACACTTTGGAGCCTTAGGCCACGCTTTTAAAAGCGTGGCCCATGACCAAAAGAAAGAAAGAAGCAGCCAGCACGCACACTGCCCTGCTCTTGCCAAGGGCAGGGCAGAATCGTGATGCAAAGTGAGGTTGGAAGCAAGAATTTTCGCTAAGTTAAAATCTGGCCGCACACAGCATGACCATGCCTACTTCAAAGGGCTATAACTTGAGCTACAGACGTCCAATTGATGTGCTTCCAGTTGCGTTGGAAAGCTGACATTCAGAGCTTTCCAACGATATATAGCAATCCATATTTGGCATACAATTGAGGCAGGAACGGAAGGCATCTTTAAGGGCCAAAAATAAGCAAAAATAAACCAAGGAAAAGAAGTAGCGTGTGCATCCACCAAGTCTCGAACACGGAGCTTCATTTTTGGAAACACTGCCCTGCCCTCCGCGAGGGCAGGGCAGCATTTTGTTGTGGCACGGCCAGCACACCAAACTGGCGCACCAAGGCATCCTTCGGCAGCACCAGTAGCACGCACAAGCACCAAATTGGCGCACCAGATTTTTCTACCCTGCCCTCCGCGAGGGCAGGGCAGCATCCTGCGCACTAAGCTCGCACGCCACGCCCGCACCATGGCCGCACGCACCAAATCCTGCCCTGCCCTCCACAAGGGCAGGGCAGCCTCCTGGGAGCAACATATGGGCCAACTTTCATATAAATTCAATTCCTCACCAAATTAAATCAAGGCCATCCAAGACCCATTTTCCCTCAAATCCAAAGCAAGAAAAGCCCACTCAACATGACTCAAAGGCACACAGAGAAGCTAGATTAGGAATTTCATTTTGTGAATTTGTTTTTAATTTCAATTTCATTTTATTTTCATTTTGTAAAAAGCCTATATAAAGGCATCACTCTCATTTCAAAAGAGGAGCTCCATTAGAAAAAGGCTAGCTCACTAGGGAGCATTAGTATTTGAAATCTCTCTCTCTTAGTTTTCTTTTCTGTTTTGAATCTTGAGTGAGATTGGAGGAATTCTGTTTCATTCTCACTTTGAGAATTCTCTTTGTTTACTTTCTGCAGATTTCTAAGAAATTGAGGATTGAATTTGAGTCTTCACTGATTGCTTCTCTCTTTTCTTCTGCAATTATTCTCTGTTGGATCAAGGAAGGGATTGAGATCTAGACTTGTTTTCTAGTCTCCTCCACCCCTGAGATCTTCAACTTTCCCTTAGCTATTGAAATTGAGCTGCACTTTACTTTCTGTTTCATTCCTCTTCTGCTACGTTTACTTTTCTGCAATTTCCTTTCCTGCATTCTGCACTTTCACATCTTTGTTCACATTGAGCTTGATTTAATTTCCTGCACATTTACATTTTCTGCAATTTAAATTTCCAGTTGCTTAATCTATTGCTTTCTTTAATTTCCAGCACCCAACCCCTTTACTTTTGATGCAATTTACGTTTCTTGCAATTTAAGTTTCAGCAATTTAATTATTCTGCACTTTTAATTCCCTGCCATTTACTTTCTGTTGGCTACATTTCATCCAAATTCACTTCAATGTTATCTTGACTAAACTAATCACCCACTAAAGTTGCTTGATCCATCAATCCCTGTGGGATCGACCTCACTCTAGTGAGTTATTATTACTTGATGCGACCCGGTACACTTGCCGGTTAGTTATGTGTGTTGGAAATTCGTTTTTCCACAAAAACACACATCAAGTTTTTGGCGCCGTTGCCGGGGATTGATTAGATCAACAATGATTAAGTGGGTGAGAAGTCTAGATCAAGCATTTTTTTTGTTTTTGTTCTCTGTTTTAAAGTGAAACCAAGGTGTTTGAGTTTTTGCCTCACTAAGAAATTCTCATCTCTGATATGAGTAATTTCAATTTTTCTTGGTGTTGTGTTTTCCAAAATTTAAATGGAGTTCAACTCATCTTATGATCAAACAAATTTTATGGGATATTACCCACCATCACCAATCTCTAATGGTGGTTGGGAATATCACCAAGAAATCACAGATTCTGAGCACTCCAATCCATGGAGATTTGCTTCACAGACACAAGATGAGCAAGAAAATCATATGGTATATTTTCTTCCACCACAAAATGATGGTAGTCATGATTCTAATGGTGGCTGGGAAGGAAATTCTAATGCTCCATATGATATTCATCCAAAGATATCATCACTTGACCATGCTTCAACAGAAAGCCTCTATCAAAATTCACCACCCACACAAACTTCCATGAACCAAAGCCTCTCAAAGCTTGAGACCATGATTGAAAAATATGAGAGGGAGGCACAGATATCCTGGAACGAGCAAGAGAATTCATTCAAAAACATGGAAATAATGTTAGCTCAATTGGTGAGTGCAACAAGGAAAGAGGAAAAACAAGAGGAAGAGGCTACTAAGTCAAGTGAATCTTTAGTGAAGAAGGAAGAGGTGGTGGAAATATTTGAACCTGAAACTGCCCTTGAGATGACAAGAGCACATGACAACTCACAACTCTCACAAACTTCCCTGGACCAAAACGCCTCAACACCTGAATCCATGATTGAAAGGTATGAAGAGGAGATGAAGAAAGCTTGGGAAGATCAACAAACCTCCTCCATGAAAGAGCTATTAAAGCAAATGTTGAGTGTAAAAGAGGAAGTGGAAGAACAAGCTAGTGAGGAGGATAATCAAGAACGTCCAAACTCAAGGGAAACAGAGAGGCACATGAAGGACAAGCTCATTGAACCACCAATTCAAAAAGCTCTGGATGAATACAAAACTCCAAAAATCACATAACAACCATGTCTTAACATCAAAGAAGTGAAGGCAACTAACAAGAGCACCAATTCTGTCCCTAAGTCAGCAAGCAAGCTCAACCAAGCCAATTTCAAAAGAAAGCTTGCTGAGAAGAAACCAAGAAAGGGGACAAAAGCTGAAACTTCTCCCCCCTTGAAGTCATTCCTCTTAATCAATTGGAAGAAGAGGAAGAAAGTGAAGAACAACATGTCAAGCTAATGACACTAAAAGAGCACTTGTTGGGAGGTAACCCAACCGTAGGTATAATTTCTTCTCTGCTTTGTTTTCGTTCTTTACTTTGTTTAAATTCAATAAATGGGCATATGGTTACATTCTAAGTTGGTGTTGCCTTGCAACAAATTGTTTTCAATCTTTTTGGATGATTGCATCAAATCAAAAATGAAAGTGACACACCAAGATTTTAAGTTTGGTGTGCCACTTATTTTTCTATGCAATTCATTCAAGCAACACCACTTGTTTACATAATCATAATGCCGATGCAGTGTTATTTTTTTAGTTAGACAATTTTAGTTTTCTTGATTGTTTTAGTCATTTCCTTGTTTTTAATGCTTTCTTTTATTAACTATGTTTGTTAATACATCACCCAAACATCCTTACTCATGATAGATTCTTCACTTGGTGATTGTATTCAACAAATAACAGTTTCTTTTGTTTAGTTTTAGTTCAAATAAATTGGCATATGATTGCATTCTAAGTTTGGTGTTGCTATGCAACAAAATTTGGTTCCAATGCTTACTAGATACTTGCATTAATTTCAAGTGAAAGTGTCACACTATGTTTGGTGTGCCACTTATTTTTATGCAATGTATCATGCACACCCTCTTATGTTTGCAATCAAAATGTCTTTGTCTCTTGTGCCTTGATTGTTATCTTTAATTTTGCTTGCTTAAAACACATGTGCTACTAACATATCATTGTGTAAGACATTCATGATCCTTCTTAGGCCCATAGCCATTGTTCTAATTGTTGCTTGAGGATGAGCAAGCATTCTGAGTTGGTATGGGAAGGAGAAGAATGAGAGGAAAATGACAACAATAGAGAAGATGAATTGCAAGGTTGTAAAGTTCCTTTTCCTCTCATTTATTTCCAGTGCTTTAAATTGCATGATTGTCTTTATATTTTTTGTATACATGTGTGGTATGACTAAGCATAGCTTGAATTTGATTTGAAATATGTTGTTGTGACATTATGACTACCAACTTGAGTTTTGTGAATTCAAAAGCAAAAAAGCATCATGATCATAAACAAACAAGGAATTAAAGAAGAATTTAGCATGTGCATACAAGTATTGGAACGCTAGTGTGATTGATTGTTGCTCAATTGCATTGGATTTTATTTAATTGAAGTTTTTCATCTAGTACATTTTGTGAAATCTTTTGAAATCATGAAAACCTTGAAGAAGCAAATACAATTAAAGCAAGAAAAGAAAAAGGGAAGGAATGAGAAAGCTGAAGGCTCTGAGTACCAATGGCAATTTATTTGCTAAGTGCTTGTGGTGTTTATGTATCAAGCCAAATGCTTGAAAACAAAACACTTAGAAGTCAAGGCTAGGCTCAAGTGCAAAAGCACTCCCTCAAAGCTCAAGGCTCTGAGCATCAATGATTAGAGAGTCAAGAAAAGAAAAGAAAAATGAGCTTAATGAAGTCCTCTAATTAAATGCTTGTGGTGCTTATGTATCAAGTGGTAATACTTGAAAACAAAGCATTTAGAAGTCGTAGCTTTGTTATTAACTCATGGGGCAAAGCACCCAAAAGGAGAAAAAAAAATCAAAAGCTTGTTTCAAGGAAGAATTATAAGAAAAAGATTTCATAAAATAAGCTAGATAGAAGCATCAATCATTTACATCTCTTTTGTAATTGTAGCATGCATAGAAAACTAGCTTGCCATGAACATTAACTTGCTACTCTTCTTACCTTGGATTGTCAATTTTTATTGCATGATTCTTTTCTTGCTTGGGGACAAGCAAGGTTTAAGTTTGGTGTTGTGATGACAAGTCATCATATACATATTTTTCTATGCTTTTTCATACAAGAAATTGATGATTAGTGCTTAAATATTGCATTCTTTTGTACTTAAATGATATATTTTCTTGATATTTTAATTTTATAAATCTTGTAGAAAATAAGAAGAAAAAGAAGCAAAGAAGCACAAAAAAAGGAGAAAAAAGAGCTTTGGGGTACACTTTGAAGTTGGGGTACACTTTGGAGCCTTAGGCCACGCTTTTAAAAGCGTGGCCCATGACCAAAAGAAAGAAAGAAGCAGCCAGCACGCACACTGCCCTGCTCTTGCCAAGGGCAGGGCAGAATCGTGATGCAAAGTGAGGTTGGAAGCAAGAATTTTCGCTAAGTTAAAATCTGGCTGCACACAGCATGACCATGCCTACTTCAAAGGGCTATAACTTGAGTTACAGACGTCCAATTGATGTGCTTCCAGTTGCGTTGGAAAGCTGACATTCAGAGCTTTCCAACGATATATAGCAATCCATATTTGGCATACAATTGAGGCAGGAACGGAAGGCATCTTTAAGGGCCAAAAATAAGCAAAAATAAACCAAGGAAAAGAAGTAGCGTGTGCATCCACCAAGTCTTGAACACGGAGCTTCATTTTTGGAAACACTGCCCTGCCCTCCACGAGGGCAGGGCAGCATTTTGTTGTGGCACGGCTAGCACACCAAACTGGCGCACCAAGGCATCCTTCGGCAGCACCAGCAGCACGCACAAGCACCAAATTGGCGCACCAGATTTTTCTACCCTGCCCTCCGCGAGGGCAGGGCAGCATCCTGCGCACTAAGCTCGCACGCCACGCCCGCACCATGGCCGCACGCACCAAATTCTGCCCTGCCCTCCACAAGGGCAGGGCAGCCTCCTGGGAGCAACATATGGGCCAACTTTCATATAAATTCAATTCCTCACCAAATTAAATCAAGGCCATCCAAGACCCATTTTCCCTCAAATCCAAAGCAAGCAAAGCCCACTCAACATGACTCAAAGGCACACAGAGAAGCTAGATTAGGAATTTCATTTTGTGAATTTGTTTTTAATTTCAATTTCATTTTATTTTCATTTTGTAAAAAGCCTATATAAAGGCATCACTCTCATTTCAAAAGAGGAGCTCCATTAGAAAAAGGCTAGCTCACTAGGGAGCATTAGTATTTGAAATCTCTCTCTCTTAGTTTTCTTTTCTGTTTTGAATCTTGAGTGAGATTGGAGGAATTCTGTTTCATTCTCACTTTGAGAATTCTCTTTGTTTACTTTCTGCAGATTTCTAAGAAATTGAGGATTGAATTTGAGTCTTCACTGATTGCTTCTCTCTTTTCTTCTGCAATTATTCTCTGTTGGATCAAGGAAGGGATTGAGATCTAGACTTGTTTTCTAGTCTCCTCCACCCCTGAGATCTTCAACTTTCCCTTAGCTATTGAAATTGAGCTGCACTTTACTTTCTGTTTCATTCCTCTTCTGCTACGTTTACTTTTCTGCAATTTCCTTTCCTGCATTCTGCACTTTCACATCTTTGTTCACATTGAGCTTGATTTAATTTCCTGCATATTTACATTTTCTGCAATTTAAATTTTCAGTTGCTTAATCTATTGCTTTCTTTAATTTCCAGCACCCAACCCCTTTACTTTTGATGCAATTTACGTTTCTTGCAATTTAAGTTTCAGCAATTTAATTATTCTGCACTTTTAATTCCCTGCCATTTACTTTCTGTTGGCTACATTTCATCCAAATTCACTTCAATGTTAGCTTGACTAAACTAATCACCCACTAAAGTTGCTTGATCCATCAATCCCTGTGGGATCGACCTCACTCTTGTGAGTTATTATTACTTGATGCGACCCGGTACACTTGCCGGTTAGTTATGTGTGTTGGAAATTCGTTTTTCCACAAAAACACACATCAACCATCCCAACCTCAGATGGGGAGACAACCATAATCAAAACCAACAGCCATGGCAAAGGAACTCAACTCAAAACAATTGGAAAAACACAAACAACAACCAGCCAAACACTAGCCAGAACACATACAGAAAACCACAAAATACTTATCCCAACTCCAACCATTATCCACCCAATAACCACCCAACAAACCAAAACACCTATCATCATCCATCAACACCCCAAAACCAACCAATCTCACAAGACTCTCAGAGGATCACTAATCTAGAGATGCTCATGGAAAAGATGATGAAGAACCAAGAATTGACAACAAAGAACCAAGAAGCTTCCATGAAGAACTTAGAAAGGCAAATTGGGCAAATCTCCAAACAGATTTCTGTTGAAAAACCATCAAGCTCACTACCAAGTGACCCCATTCCCAACCCAAAGGAAGAATGCAAGGTCGTGCAACTAAGAAGTGGAAAATGTTAGTGGATGGTAACCAAGGGGCAACCAAGAATAATGACAATGAGCCAACAAAGAATAATGAAGCCATCAACAAGGACATGATAAGCAAGAATGACCAAGAAAAACTCACAGAGGAAAACAACGAACCACAGAATCTAAAGAAAGGAAAGCAGATCAGGGAAGAACCAAATCTAAAACAACATCAAGTGGAGAAGAGCTCAACACCACCACTGCCTTATCCACAGAGATTTCACAAAGAGACAAAGGATCAGCATTTCCACAAATTTCTTGAGACTTTCAAGAAGCTGGAAATCAACATACCTTTAGCTGAGGCATTGGAGCAAATGCCTCTGTATGCCAAGTTTTTGAAGGAGCTCATCAATAAGAAAAGAAGTTGGAATGAGAAGGAGACTGTAATGCTCAGTGAAGAATGTAGTGCACTGATCAAAAAAGGGCTCCCTCCCAAGGTTGAAGATCCTGGAGGCTTCTTCCTACCCTGCACTATTGGAAGCCTATTCATCAAAAAGGGGATGTGTGACTTAGGAGCAAGCATAAATCTAATCCCATCATCCTTAGTGAAAAAGCTTGGCATAGAAGAGTTGAAACCAATACAGATGACCTTGGAACTGGTGGATCAATCAGTAGTATATCCTAAAGGGTTGATTGAGAACCTTTTAGTTAAGGTTGACAAGTTCATCTATCCGGCAGATTTTGTGATCCTGGATTCATCAGAAAATGGAAATGACTCCATAATACTTGGTCGACCATTTTTGGCCACTGCTAGAGCCATTGTGGATATAGAGCAGGGAGAGTTAACCCTCAGGATGCATGAGGAGAGCATCACCTTGAAAGTCTTTCCAGAATTACAAAGGAATGAAGAAACAAGCAAAACAAGTGGTGACTTCCTTCCAAAGCAAGCAACCGACAAGGCAGTAGAACAGAAAAACAAGCAGCTACAAGAAGAAAAAGGAATTCAAAAGGAAGCAGGGGTGATAAACAAGAAGGAAGGTATCACAACCCAAGTCACTGTCAAGAAAGAAAGATCAACAAGAAAGAAAAAGATGAAGAAAATCCCAACTGAAGGATTTTCTAAAGGTGATAAGGTGCAACTAGTATATCAACAGCTGGGAACAGAAGATTATTACACTGTCAACCAAGTACTTTCTCTTGAGCATATGGAAATTGAGCATCAAGGCACAAAGAGAAAGCTGACAGTGAGAGGTGACAAGTTGAGACATCACCAACATCAACCACCCTAAAGGGAGTTCAATGTCAAGCTAGTGACAATAAAAGAGTGCTTCATGGGAGGCAACCCATGATTTAAGATTTCTGTCCTATCTTTCATTTAATAAGCTATGATTCCTCTGAGTATGATTTTGAACTTTCATGCCTGATAAATGCACACAGTGCCTTAGAGCATAAGTCAAACTTTTAAGTTTGGTGTTCCTTAAGGCACACTCAACTTTTGCTTTTCAAAAAGAAAGGGGGCTATTCTTAGAACATATGAAAGGTCATCTTGCTAAAGCATACGACCAAACACTAAGTTTGGTGTCTACATATGTAATATTGTTCTACAGATTAGTTCCCTATTTACGGAATTAAAACCATACAGAAAGGGATCATGCATCAAGTTTTTATCATAAAACACATCAATTGTGAAGAATGGCTTGCATTGATAAGCCGTCCCCTCAACAAGAGATAAGTTTGGTGTTCACCAACTTTTAGCATTTTTATTTAGGGACACAATTGATCACAAAAAAATCAAATAACAATTAAACAAAACAGAACAATTTTTTTATTTACAAGTCAATGGCTAACGTTTATATTAATATCTAAGGCTAGCTGTTTTGGTTTATGTAGATCTCGACAAAAGCAAGGAGGGGCCACGGCTAGGACAAGCTAAGAGAGGAATGGTCACATGTGCCTAGGGAGATGTGCCCCTTGGGAAGCAGAACATGCATGCATGCATCATTGAACGCCTAAATGCATGCAGCCAATGGGAGGAGGATCCTCGTCAAAGCCTCAACACTGCATGCAGACCGTCCATTCCATGAACCCCTTAGATGAACAACTCAATCTCAACCCTTCATGAGCACCAACGAGCTCCTTCTTCATTCATTGTGGTTTTGTTGGAAAGCTTGAAGAATCTGCCTATTAATAGCCGTAGCACTAAACGGTTCACACACTCATTCAAGCTACCTTCATATGAAAACCATAATCCCCTCTACTCCCAAAACCAACATAATTCCCTTATCTCACACAACAGAACCGAACCAAAACTCATCCCAAACACAACACATACTTCTTTTATTCTCACTTTTCCTTTCTTCTCACCTCAAATCCAATGGCCTCCTCAAGTTCAAAAAGAAGGCCGGGAAAGGAACCTATGGTAGCCGAACCTCCATCATTTGATGCAAACAAATTTGGATCCAAATTCCATGAAGGGAGATATCATAGGTTCATGAAGACAAAGAATGTAATCTATGAGAAAGGCCTTGAGTTGAGAGACGGGAAATACCCCATCATGAGGCAAATCACTAAAGAAAGAAGGTGGGAACTTTTATGTGCTCCTCTTGTTGACATCAGTGCAGTCATGATCAGGGAGTTCTATGCAAATGCTGTAAAAGATAGTGCCCCTTACACAAGTTATGTCAGAGGAGTTGAAGTGAGTTTTAGCCCAGCTGCCATCACAAGGGCCCTCAAGTTGAGAACCATAACTTATGCAGAGCCCAGTTATGAAACCAGATTGCAGATGGAAAACAATCCTGATGAGATCTTGCAAGGGTTATGTGTGGAGAATACAGATTGGGAAAGAGATTCAAAGGGATTTCCAAGTCACTTGAGAAGGATAAATCTTACTCCTGTGGCCAAGGGATGGTATGAAATAGTGAGGAGATCTATCCTTCCTACTGGAAACGCCTCTTGGGTCACAATCAAACGAGCACTCTTGACATACTGCATCTTACATGGAGGTGAAATCAACCTCGCACAACTCATAGCCGACAGTATTCAAGAGATGGCCAATAGCACAAGCAAATCAAGTGGTCTTGGACATCCAAGTACCATCCTCAGGCTATGTGACAAAGCTAGAGT
The DNA here is from genome assembly GCF_003086295.3 of Arachis hypogaea. NCBI lineage: Eukaryota > Viridiplantae > Streptophyta > Magnoliopsida > Fabales > Fabaceae > Arachis > Arachis hypogaea. The sequence goes on along the minus strand of NC_092038.1, from coordinate 86,178,980 downwards.
AATCTTTGAAGATGAGGACACAAAAAGTGAAAAAGGGAAAAGGAATCACCAAGAAGAGTATGGAGGGAATGAATGAAGAAGAAGATCAAGAAGGGGTGGTAGCTCCTAGACAAAGGAGATCACAAAGAGAGGAAGGACGAAATCAAGCTCATGATGCCATAGACATGAGCCAATTACAAAGATCAATTGAAGAACTATCTCAGCAACTCATGCAGGCTCAACAAGGCCAAAATTAGGGGGGCCAAGAGAAATATCTAGAGCCCTATCCAGAATTTAGAGAGCAATATTTGAAAGATAAAGAGGAACGAGAAGCTTGGCAGCATCAAATGGAGGAGAAACAAGAGAGATGGCAACAACAAATGATGACTCAGCAGCAAGAATTTCAAGCACAGATTCTTGAAGGACAAAAAGAGCAATATAAAGAATTCAAAGAATCATATGATAAGCTGTATTTTAGTCAAGCTAAAGCAGGGGAATATAGTCACAACCTGTATCAATGGAAGAATATTCATCACACCATGGGAGAAGTTAGATATGCACAAAGAATGGAGAATGATGAAAACATGCAAGCAAGGTTGGAGTACTTGACCCATAATTTGCCAACACTCAATCCTCAAATCAAGCCATTTGAGCAATGCCCTGAATTTGTAGCCAAGCAACAGGCAAGGTCTCATCACTATACTGAGACAACTTTTAAAAGATTGGAAGAAGTTGGGCTCTCGGGACTCTTAGATTCTGTTTGGGGTAGAAGATGTCCTGGTGAAGAGATCCGAGATTATTCCAAGCTAGGGAAGAGAAAGAAGAAAAAGGGAGAATCAAGCAGCAGCCACGATCATTAGAAGGTGGCAAAGTTCTTTCATACTTCCTCTTTCATGTCTATAATAAGGAGATGCATGTCTGAAACATGATATGCCTCCATCGTTTATGCCTTTTTACTTCATGCAACTTTTGTTCCTTGTTTTTATTTTAAGTCATTTAATAAATAGCTAGAAAAATGCTAAATCTGCATAATGCTTGTTATCCATCACTTAGCTTGAAATTTTGTTTTGTTTCCCACATGCTTAAATAAAAGAGATTTTGTTTGAATTGAAAAGTGAAATATCCAATGTTGTATAAGTAAGAATGGAAGTTAATGGTGGTATATGTGTTTGATTAAATGCATGACTCATGAAATAATTGTTGCATAATATCACTCTCATTCAAGTGTGAGTTAGCTTGCTGTTGTAAAGACTCTCATCAATACAGAAAAAGCCCTTGAGAACAAAAACAGAAAGAAAAGGAAGAAGAAAAAGCCAAAATGGCAAGAAAAACAAAGAATAAAGGTTGGACACCAATAGCTTGGACCCTAGGACATATGCCTGTGATGTTCTTGTACTGAGATATGCTTGGATGAGTAAATTCTAAGGGGTATTTTAAAACCCGGTCACTTAGATCAACTGATTTGGGATGGCCAATTGAAAGTCCACAATAAAGAGCAACTTAGATACAGAACATTTAGTTATCCAAAGAGATGCTGGGCATCAATGATCCTAGGAAGAATTAGTGAGCCATGTGTCTGTGGTGGAAAGATGTGAGCAAAAAAAAAAAAATAAAGCCAAAGGCTACTACTGCAACATTTGAAACCAAACCTCCAAAAGAATAATAAGCTTGTTAAGCATTATAAGAAAGAAAAGTTAGCAAGGGAGTAATTAAAAAGTATGTCTTATAACAGCAAGTTTAGCAAACCTTTGAGGAAAGATGTATATTATGTAACAACAACAATAATTGAGTTATCATTGTCTGCATAAAGATCCCATAAATCAAGTTCTGCTATATGCCTAATAAGGATATGTGTTCTTTTCTTAATTCATTTCAATTGCTCTTAATTTTGATGCTTGCTTGGGGACAAGCAAGATTTAAGTTTGGTGTTGTGATGACAAGTCATCATATACCCATTTTTCAAGCTAATTTCACTTGTTTTATTAATCTTTATGCACTTTCTTGCATCCTAAGTAAGTGATTTGGAGTGAAAATGCATAACTTCTTGAAATCAAACAACCACCATGAAATTAATGTTAACTCATGAGGTTTAAGCTAATTTTAATTGAATTTTAATTGATTTATAAGCCTTGTGAATTTAGTGATACTTGGAGTGGTTGTTTTGGTTTATTGTAGGTGAAGAAAAGAATAAAAGAGAAAAGCGTGGCCTAAGAAAGTGTGGCCAAAGGAGAAAAAGGCGTGGCTTATGAAGGAGGGAAGCAAGCATTGCCCTCCACAAGGGTACACTGCCCTCTAGGAGGGCAACATAAAGGAACAAAGCATGAAAGGCAACTCTGCCCTACCCACTACAAGGGCAGAGCACAAATCTGTGCCTTGGAATCAAGAAGAACAAAATGTTGCCCTGCCCTCCTCAAGGGCAGTATCGGGCTCACCAAGGGAAGAAAATCAAAGGAAAATGCCTACAATGCTTGCCACAAGAGTTGAACACGGGACCATGAGGAAGCAAGGAATTAAGCCTCACTTTTGTACCAAGAAAGCCAAGGAAAATGGGTAGCGTGTGTAGCATCCAAGTTTCGAACGCAGGACTTCATGTTGAAAACACTGCCCTGCCCTCCGCGAGGGCAGGGCAGCATCCTGTGCACCAAGCCGCACCACGCCCGCACCATGCACGCACCACACATCAATTTTCTGCCCTGCCCTCCACGAGGGCAGGGCAGCCTCCTGGAAGCTATTATTTTTGGGCTAAAATTGGATTAAAAATCCAATAAAATTCATTTTCTTCACCAAATCAAAAGCCCATCCAAATCCCAAGATCCAAGAATAGAAAGTGTATAAATAGGAGCTAGTTTGATGTAATTAGGACTTTTGGGCTTGACTTTTGAATTTTGCACTTTCTTTGAGCTTTGAATTTTTGCAACTTTTCTTGAGAGACTGAACCGAGATTTCAGAGAATTGGGGAGGAGAATTGATCTCTCTTCTTCCTCGTTCTTGCTTGGGCATTTTTCATTTCCTTGTTTTCAGTTTTGGGTGTGAAGAATTGAGGAAATTCTGTCTCAATTTCCATTCAAAATCTCTTTAAACATTTTTCTGCATAATTGAGTTCAATTTACATTCCCCTTTATTGCTTCTTCTTCAATTTCTTGTCAATTGCTTTGAGAACTTGGATCTAGGAAGGAAATTGAGATCTAGGCTCTGCTACCTAGTCTCTGGAGTCCTGAGATCCCAATTTCCTTTAGGTTCTTCTATGAACCTTTGCTGCACTTAATTTCTTTACTGTTTGAGTTCTAATTGCTTCTAATTCAATTTCTGCTCTATTAACTGTAGCAATTCAATTTCTCTTTGTTTGGATTCTGCAATCCCAGCCCTCAGTTCCCCTTTTATATTCAAGCAATTTACATTTCTTGCACTTTAAGTTACTGCAATTTACATTTCTTGCACTTTAAGTTTCAGTCATTTACATTCTTGTTCTTTACAATTCAGCAAGTTTACTTTCCTGCTCTTTAATTTACTGCAATTTCCCCCTCTCCCTTTACATTCCAAGCAATTTAGCTTCTGTTAAATACAACCCACTCAACCAAAACTTGATTCGTTTGACTAAATCAACCACTAAACTAAAATTGCTCAATCCTTCAATCCCTGTGGGATCGACCTCACTCATGTGAGTTATTATTACTTGATGCGACCCAGTACACTTGCCGGTGAGTTTTGTGTTGGATCGTTTTCCACACATCAAGCATCATAGGTATCTTCTATGATGGTCTGTCTGAACTGTCCAAGATGTCATTGGATAGCTCTGCTGGAGGATCTCTTCATCTGAAGAAGACGCCTGCAGAAGCTCAAGAACTCATTGAAATGGTTGCAAATAACCAATTCATGTACACTTCTGAAAGGAATCCTGTGAACAATGGGACAAATCAGAAGAAATGAGTTCTTGAGATTGATACTCTGAATGTCATATTGACTCAGAACAAAATATTGACTCAGCAAGTCAATATGATCTCTCAAAGTCTGTCTGGAATGCAAGCTGCACTAGGCAGTACTAAGGATGCTTCATCTGAAGAAGAAGCTTATGATCCTGAGAACCCATCAATGGAAGAGGTGAATTACATGGGGGAACCCTATGGAAACACCTATAATCCTTCATGGAGAAATCATCCAAATCTCTCATGGAAAGATCAACAGAGACCTCAACAAGGTTTCAACAACAATAATGGTGGAAAAAACAGGTTTAGCAATGGCAAGCCTTTTCCATCATCTTCTTAGCAACAGATAGAGAATTCTAAGCAGAGCAACTCTGACTTAGCAACCATGGTCTCTGATCTAATCAAAACCACTCAAAGTTTCATGACTGAAACAAGGTCCCCCATTAGAAACTTGGAGGCACAAGTGGGTCAGCTGAGTAAGAAAGTTACTAAACTCCCTCCTAGTACTCTTCCAAGCAATACAGAAGAGAATCCAAAAGGAGAGTGCAAGGCCATCAACATGGCCGAATTTGGAGAGGAGAAAGAGGCAGTGAACGCCACTGAGGAAGACCTCAATGGACGTCCACTGGCCTCCAATAAGTTCCCTAATGAGGAACCATGGGAATCTGAGGCTCACACTAAGACCATAGAGATTCCATTGGATTTACTTCTGCTATTCATAAGCTCTGATAAGTATTCTTCCTCTGAAGAGGATGAAGATGTCACTGAAGAGCAAGTTGCTAAATACCTTGGAGCAATCATGAAGTTAAATGACAAGTTATTTGGTAATGAGACTTGGGAGGATGAACCTCCTTTGCTCACCAAAGAACTGGATGACTTGTCTAGGCAGAGATTACCTCAAAAGAGACAGGACCCTGGGAAGTTCTTAATACCTTGTACAGTAGGCACCATGACCTTCAAGAAGGCTCTATGTGACCTAGTGTCAAGCATAAACCTCATGCCTCTCTCTGTAATGGAGAAGCTAGGGATCTTTGAGGTACAAGCTGCAAGAATCTCACTAGAGATGGCAGACAATTCAAGAAAACAAGCTTATGGACTTGTAGAGGATGTTCTGGTAAAGGTTGAAGACCATTACATCCCTGCTGATTTCATAGTCCTAGAGACTGGGAAGTGCATGGATGAATCCATCATCCTTGGCAGACCCTTCCTAGCCACAGCAAAGGCTGTGATTGATGTTGACAAAGGAGAATTGATCATTCAAGTGAATGAAGAAACCCTTGTGTTTAAGGCTCAAGGATAACCCTCTGTAAACATGGATAGGAAGCATGAAGAGCTGCTCTCAAAACAGAGTCAAACAGAGCCCCCACAGTCAAACTCTAAGTTTGGTGTTGGGAGGCCACAACCAACTTCTAAGTTTGGTGTTGAAGCCCCACATTCAAACTCTAAGTTTGGTGTTGGGAGGTTCCAATGTTGCTCTGAGTATCTGTGAGGCTCCATGAGAGCCCACTGTCAAGCTACTGACATTAAAGAAGCGCTTGTTGGGAGGCAACCCAATGTTATATTTATCTATTTTCCTTTGTTATTTTATGTTTTCTATAGGTTGATGATCATGGGAAGTCACAAAATCAATTGAAAAAGCAAAAATAGAATAAAAAACGGAAAGAAAAATAGCACACCCTGGAGGAAAACTTGTTGGCGTTTAAACGCCAATAAGGGCAGCAAATGGGCGTTTAACGCCGAGTCTGGCACCATTCTGGGCGTTTAACGCCAGAAATGGGCACCAGACTGGCGTTAAACGCCAGGAAGGGGCAAGAAGTTGGCGTTAAATGCCAGAAATGGGCACCAGCATGGCTTTTAATGCCAGAATTAGCAGAAGAAGCATTTTTGCTCGCCACTTGGTGCAGGTATGAATTTTCCTTGACACCTCAGGATCTGTAGACCCCACAGGATCCCCACCTAACCCACCATTCTCTCTCTTCTTCACCCATTCACCAATCACTTCAACACCTCTTCCCCAAAAACCCCTCACATATCAAATCCCACTATTCTTTTCACCACTCACATCCATCCTTCATAAAACCCCACCTACCTCACCATTCAAATTCAAACCACTTTCCCTCCCAAAACCCACCCATTATGGCCGAACCATACACCCCCTCTCCACTCCTATATAAACCCATCTTTACTCCTTCATTTTCACACAACCTAAACACTACTTCTCCCCATTGGCCGAACCACAAAGCCATCTCCATCTCCTCTATTTCTTCTTCTTCTACTCTCTTCTTTCTTCTTTTGCTCGAGGATGAGCAAACCTTCTAAGTTTGGTGTGGTAAAAGCATTGCTTTTTGTTTTTCCATAACCATTTGTGGCATCTAAGGCCGGAGAAACCTTTAGAAAGAGGAAAGGGAAGGCAAAAGCTTCCACCTCTGAGTCATGGGAGATGGAGAGATTAATCTCAAGGGTGCATCAAGACCACTTCTATGAAGTTGTGGCCATGAAAAAGGTGATCCCCGAGGTCCCTTCCAAACTCAAAATGAGTGAATATCCGGAGATCCGACATGAGATCCGAATGAGAGGTTGGGAAGTTCTTACCAACACCATTCAACAAGTCGGAATCTTAATTGTTCAAGAGTTCTATGCCAATGCATGGATCACCAAGAACCAAGATCAAAGTATGAACCCGGACCCAAAGAATTGGCTTACAATGGTTCGGGGGAAATGCTTAGATTTTAGTCCGAAAAATGTAAGGTTGGCATTCAACTTACCTATGATGCAAGAAGATGAACACCCTTACACTAGAAGGGTCAACTTTGATCAAAGGTTGGACCAAGTCCTCATAGAAATTTGTGAAGATGGCGCTCAATGGAAGAGAGATTCAAGAGGGAAGCCGGTTCAACTGAGAAGGCATGACCTCGAGCCCGTGGCTAGAGGATGGTTGGAGTTTATCCAACGCTCAATCATTCCCACTAGCAACCGGTCCGAAGTTACTATAGACCGGGCTATCATGATTCATAGCATCATGATTGGAGAGGAAGTAGAAGTTCATGAGGTTATATCCCAAGAACTTTATAAGGTGGCGGACAAGTCCTCTACCTTGGCAAGGTTAGCCTTCCCTCACCTCTGTTATTCAGTCCGAATTGACATAGAGGGAGACACCCTCATTGATGAGGACAAGCCCATCACTTAGAAAAGGATGGAGCAAACAAGAGATCCCACTCATCATGAAATCCCTGAGATGCCTCAAAGGATGCACTGTCCTCCACAAAACTATTGGGAGCAAATCAACACCTCCCTAGGAGAATTGAGTTCCAACATGGGACAACTAAGGGTGGAGCACCAAGAATATTCTATTCTCCTCCATGAAATTAGAGAAGATCAAAGAATCATGAGAGAGGAGCAACAAAGACAAGGAAGAAACATTGAGGAGCTCAAGCACTCCATAAGATCTTCAAGAGGAAGAACAAGCCGCTATCACTAAGGTGGACCCGTTCTTTAATCTCCTTGTTCTTTATTTTCCTGTTTTTCAAAAATTATGCTTACATTTATCTATGTTTGTGTCTTATGGTCATTAGTGTCTTAGTGTCTATGCCTTAAAGTTATGAATGTCCTATGAATCCATCACCTTTCTTAAATGAAAAATGTTCTTAATTGAAAAAGAGAAGAATTGCATGAATTTTGAATTTTATAACAGATTAATTATTTTGATGTGGTGGCAATACTTTGACTTCTGAATGAATGCATGAACAGTGCATATGTCTTTTGAATTTGTTGTTCACGAATATTGGCTCTTGAAAGAATGATGAAAAAGGAGACATGTTAATGAGGATCTGAAAAATCATAAAAATGATTCTTAAAGTAAGAAAAAGCAGTGAATACATAAAAAAAGAAAAAAAGAAAGAAAGAGAGGAAAAAGAAAAAGAAAAAAATAAATTCATGATCCAAGGCAAAAAGAGTGTGCTTAAGAACCTGGTGGACGAAATTGTGATAAAAGAGTTCCAGGCACTGTTAGAGAAGCTCACAACTCCGTTCAACTTAACCAGCAAGTGTACTGGGTCATCCAAGTAATACCTTACGTGAGTGAGGGTCGATCCCACAGAGATTGTTGGTATGAAGCAAGCTATGGTCACCTTGTAAATCTCAGTTAAGCAGATTAAATGGTTATGGGTTTCGAAAATTAATAATAAATAGAAAATAAAAAGGGACAGAAATACTTATGTAAATCAATAGTGGGAATTTCAGATAGGCGTGTGGAGATGCTAGAATCCTTTCGAATCTCTACTTTCTTATTGCTTTCATCCAATCCTTCTTACTCCTTTCCATGGCAAGCTGTATGTAGGGCTTCACCATCATCAATGGCTACTTTTAATCCTCTCAGGAAAATGGTCCTCTGCACTGTCACTGCATGGCTAATCGTCTGGAGGCATCACCCTTGTTGATAGCTACATCCCATCCTCTCAGTGAAAATGGTCCAATTGCTCTGTCACAGCACGGCTAATCATCTGTCGGTTCTCAATCAGGTTGGAGTAGAATCCATTGATTCTTTTGCGTTTGTCATCACGCCCAGCCTTCATGAGTTTAAAGCTCGTCACAGTCATTCAATACCGGAATCCTACTCGGAATACCACAGACAAGGTTAGACTTTCCGGATTCCCGGGATTCTACTCGGAATACCACAGACAAGGTTAGACTTTCCGGATCCCCATGAATGCCGCCATCCATCTAGCTTATACCACGAAGATTCTGTTGGGGAATCTAAGAGATATGCGCCCGGCCTAGAGTAGAACGGAAGTGGTTGTCAATCACGTGCGTTCATAGGTGAGAATGATGAGTGTCATGGATCATCACATTCATCAAAGTGTTGTGCAACGTATATCTTGGAATAAGAATAAAAGAGAATTGAATAGAAAGTAATAGTGATTGTATTGAAACTTGAGGTACAGCAGAGCTCCACACCCTTAATCTATGGTGTGCAGAAACTCCACCATTGAAAATACATAAGTGAAAGGTTCAGGCTTGGCCAAATGGCCAGCCCCCATGGTCTAAGGACTAGGCGTCCAGAGATGTCTAATACACTAGTAAAAAGTCTTATTTATACTAAACTAGCTACTAGGGTTTACATGAGTAAGTAATTGATGCATAAATCCACTTCTGGGGCCCACTTGGTGTATGTTTGGGCTGAGCTTGATCTATCCACGAGCTGAGGCTTTTCTTGGAGTTGAACGCCAAGTTATAACATGTTTTGGGCATTCAACTCCGGATCATGACGTGTTTCTGGCGTTTAACTCCAGACAGCAGCATGTACTTGGCGTTCAACGCCAAGTTACGTCATCAATTTCCGAATAAAGTATGGACTATTATATATTTCTGGAAAGCTCCGGATGTCTACTTTCCAACGCCTTTGAGAGCGCGCCATTTGGAGTTCTGTAGCTCCAGAAAATCCATTTCGAGTGCAGGGAGGTCAGATTCCAACAGCATCAGCAGTCCTTTTGTCAGCCTTTTTCAGAGTTTTGCTCAAGTACCTCAATTTCAGCCAGAAATTACCTGAAATCACAGAAAAACACACAAACTCATAGTAAAGTCCAGAAATGTGAATTTAACATAAAAACTAATGAAAACATCCCTAAAAGTAGCTTGAACTTACTAAAAACTACCTAAAAACAATGCAAAAAAGCGTATAAATCCGCTCATCAGAACCCTGGACATCTCTAACTGGGGACTCTAGCAAAGCTGAGTCACAATCCGAAAAGGTTCACCCAGTTATGTGTCTGTGGCATGTATGTATCCGGTGGTAATACTGGAAGACAGAGTGCTTTGGGCCATGGCCAAGACTTATAAAGTAACTATGTTCAAGAATCATCATACTTAACTAGGAGAATCAATAACACTATCTGGATTCTGAGTTCCTAGAGAAGCCAATCATTCTGAATTTCAAAGGATAAAGTGAGATGCCAAAACTGTTCAGAGGCAGAAAGCTAAAAGCCCCGCTCATCTAATTAATACTGAACTTCATAGATGTTTTTGGAATTCATTGCATATTCTCTTCTTTTTATCTTATTTGATTTTCAGTTGCTTGGGGACAAGCAACAATTTAAGTTTGGTGTTGTGATGAGCAGATAATTTATACGCTTTTTGGCATTGTTTTTAGTATGTTTTTAGTATGTTTTAGTTAGTTTTTATTATATTTTTATTAGTTTTTAGTTAAAATTCACTTTTCTAGACTTTACTATGAGTTTGTGTGTTTTTCTGTGATTTTAGGTATTTTCTGGCTGAAATTGAGAGACCTGAGCAAAAATCTGATTCAGAGGCTGAAAAGGACTGCAGATGTTGTTGGATTCTGACCTCTTTGCACTCGAAGTGGATTTTCTGGAGCTACAGAAGCCTAATTGGCGCGCTCTCAATTGCGTTGGAAAGTAGACATCCTGGGCTTTCCAATAATATTTAATAGTCCATACTTTGCCCGAGATTTGATGGCCCAAACCGGCGTTCCAAGTCAGCTCAAGAATTCTGGCGTAAAACGCCGGAATTGGCACAAGAATGGGAGTTAAACGCCCAAACTGGCATAAAAGCTGGCGTTTAACTCCAAGAAAAGTCTCTACTCAAAAATGCTTCAATGCTCAGCCCAAGCACACACCAAGTGGGCCCGGAAGTGGATTTTTATGTCATTTACTCATCTTTGTAAACCTTAAGCTACTAGTTCTCTACAAATAAGACCTTTTGCTATTGTATTTTCGTCTTTTGATCACTTGAATCTTTTGATCATGTTTTTGTGATTGAACCCTCTTTGGGAGGCTGGCCATTCGGCCATGCCTAGACCTTGTTCTTATGTATTTTCAACGGTGGAGTTTCTACACACCATAGATTAAGGTGTGGAGCTCTGCTGTACCTCGAGTATTAATGCAATTACTATTGTTCTTCTATTCAATTCAGCTTATTCTTGTTCTAAGATATCACTTGTTCTTCAACTTGATGAATGTGATGATCCGTGACACTCATTATCATTCTCACCTATGAACGTGTGCCTGACAAGCACCTCTGTTCTACCTTAGATTGAGTGGATATCTCTTGGATTCCTTAATCAGAATCTTCGTGGTATAAGCTAGAATTGATGGCGGCATTCTTGAGAATCCGGAAGGTCTAAACCTTGTCTGTGGTATTCTGAGTAGGATTCAAGGATTGAATCACTGTGACAAGCTTCAAACTCGCAATTGTGGGGCGTTAGTGACAGACACAAAAGAATCACTGGATTCTATTCCGACATGATCGAGAATCGACAGCTGAATAGCCGTGCTGTGACAGAGCGCGTTGAACATTTTCACTGAGAGGATGGGAGGTAGCCATTGACAATGGTGAAACCCTACATACAGCTTGCCATGGAAAGGAGTAAGAAGGATTGGATGAAGACAATAGGAAAGCAGAGAGACGGAAGGGACAAAGCATCTCCATACGCTTATCTGAAATTCTCACCAATGAATTGCATAAGTATCTCTATCTTTACTTTATGTTTTATGTTATCCTCCATAACCATTTGAGTCCGCCTGACTGAGATTTACAAGATGATCGTCGCTTGCTTCATACCAACAATCTCCGTGGGATTGACCCTTACTCGCGTAAGGTTTATTACTTGGACAACCTAGTGCACTTGCTGGTTAGTTGTGCGAAGTTATGATAAAGAGTTGAGATTGCAATTGTGCGTACCATGTTGATGGCGCCATTGATGATCACAATTTCGTGCACCAGTGATCCTTGTGCTCATTCAATACCAAACCCCAACCGTTCACTATCAAACAATACTATCAATCCACACCCTTCAATCATTTGCCATCTTCCTATATAAACCCCTTCACACAACCTCTCCGTACACAGTTCTTACTCTCATTCCTGTCCCTTTCTTTTCTCAGATACACACACTTCATCCTCCTCCAAGAAGTTTCACACACAATCTCCTAGCCACGTCTAGTGAACCGCAACCACTCATCAACCATCTTGCATGGCATCATCAAGTTCCAAGAGGCGAAAAGCCAAGACAAACGCCTTCAGGAACTCAACCAATGCCAGATGGCTCAGATGAAAGCATCCAATGAATTTAGTGTACTCAATGAAGGAAGGCAACTGCATCGAGAAGAATTCAGCATAAACACTCAGGCCAAGTTAAACTATATGACTGGGCATATGCATAACTTGCACCCTGCCATCCCAAGTTATGAGGCAGTCCGCAAGGACTTAACAGAGCAAGAAGAGAGGAAGGTGAAAGAGCAAAAGGAAGCATTAAAGAAGAAGATGGAAGATGCTGGCTTCTGGAAAAAGCTGATAGGAAAGCGAAAGGGGAATGGGGACTCAAGCAATCAAGGAAGATCCCAAGACAAAGGAACATGATCATTTCAGGTGGTGGAGTCCTTTTTCTATCTAATTCACAACTTTGAATAAGGAAAATCATGTATGAAATAGAACATGCTTCCATGGTAGCTTAGGATTTTTAATTCTGCATTTAAGTTTTTCATTGCTTAGGTTTATGTTTATTGAGCTTAATGTCTCTAGTGTTCACTTCTACCTTTCTTACTTGTATGCTTGTCCTTTAAGTTAATCAAAAAGAAAATGCTATGAAAAGAACAAGAGTGGAGTTATTTCGTGAAGTAGGTTCTGAATGTCTGTGGTAGGATGATTAGTAAGCTAAGTTGGTTCACCAAACAAGGAAAGAAGGCAACTATCTACCCTGAATCCTATGCTTGAAACACATCCTATGAGACTAACTAAATAACAAGATCCCAATAAGAAAAGAGAAAGAGCAATAAAAGTAAAAAGGAAAGAAACACAATAAGAAACAATGCTAGGCACCAAGGGTTTTAAGATTGAGGCATGTGTCTGTGGTGTTCATGTGCAAGGGATATGCTTGGGTGAATAAGCTCTTAGGGGTGCCTCATCACTTGGTAACTTGGATTAACTAATCTGGGATTATCAGCTGAAAGTCCACTATCAAGAGTGACCCTTGGTACAGAACACTTAGTAACCCAAAGAGGTGCTGGACACCAAGGTCTCAAGAAAGAAAAATAACAAACCATGTGCCTGTGGTGTGTATGTATGAGGGAAAGAGACTTGGGGGAGTAAGTCCGTAGGGGTGTCTTAACACCTAGCACCTTGAGCCAACTGGTTCGGGAGTGTTGACTGAAAGCTTATCATAAAGAGTCGCCCTCTTACAGAGCACTTAGCCAAAAGAATTATGTAATAAACCTTGGACAAGAAGGAATGATCAACAATTAAGAAGTCTCAAAGGATGTAATCAAGAGAGTGACCAAGGATTTGATAAAGGCCTGAAACATAGTAAAGGAAAGAACCTAAGTTGCTATGCATGAAACCCCATAAACCAGGAATTCTACTTCTATATTATCTTCTTGCTCCTTCATTCATTCTTCCTATGTTTCATTACTTGCTTAGGGACAAGTGATGAGCGGATAATTTGTACGCTTTTTGGCATTGTTTTTAGTATGTTTTTAGTATGATCTAGTTAGTTTTTAGTATATTTTTATTAGTTTTTAGTTAAAATTCACTTTTCTGGACTTTACTATAAGTTTGTGTGTTTTTCTGTGATTTCAGGTATTTTCTGGCTGAAATTGAGGGACCTGAGCAAAAATCTGATTCAGAGACAAAAAAGGACTGCAGATGCTGTTGGATTCTGACCTCGCTGCACTCGAAGTGGATTTTCTGGAGCTACAGAATCCCAATCGGCGCGCTCTCAACGGCGTTGGAAAGTAGACATCCTGGGCTTTCCAGCAATATATGATAGTCCATACTTTGCCCAAGATTTGATGGCCCAAACCGGCGTTCAAAGTCACCCTCAGGAATTCCAGCGTTAAACGCCAGAACTGGCACAAGAATGGGAGTTAAACGCCCAAACTGGCACCAAAGCTGGCGTTTAACTCCAAGAGGAGTCTCTACACGAAAATGCTTCAATGCTCAGCCCAAGCACACACCAAGTGGGCCCGAAAGTGGATTTTTATGTCATTTACTCATCTCTGTAAACCTTAGGCTACTAGTTCTCTATAAGTAGGACCTTTTACTATTGTATCTTGGGATCTTTGGATCATTTTAGATCTTTTGATCATCTTTGGACATCTAGTTCTTAGATCATTGGGAGGCTGGCCATTCGGCCATGCCTAGACCTTGTTCTTATGTATTTTCAACGGTGGAGTTTCTACACACCATAGATTAAGGTGTGGAGCTCTGCTGTACCTCTAGTATTAATGCAATTACTATTGTTCTTCTATTCAATTCCTCTTGTTCTTGTTCTAAGATATCACTTGTTCTTCAACTTGATGAATGTGATGATCCGTGACACTCATCATCATTCTCACCTATGAACGTGTGACTGACAACCACCTCCGTTCTACCTTCGATTGGGTGAATATCTCTTGGATTCCTGATACACGATGCATGGTTGATCGCCTGACAACCGAGTGCTCGCCTGACAAACGAGCCAGCCATTCCGTGAGATCAGAGTCTTCGTGGTATAGGCTAGAACTGATGGCGGCATTCAAGAGAATCCGGAAGGTCTAACCTTGTCTGTGGTATTCTGAGTAGGATTCAATGATTGAATGACTGTGACGTGCTTCAAACTCCTGAAGGCGGGGCGTTAGTGACAGATGCAAAAGAATCACTGGATTCTATTCTGGCCTAATCGAGAACCGACAGATGGATAGTCGTGCCGTGACAGGATGCGTTGAACATTTCCACTGAGAGGATGGGAGGTAGCCACTGACAACGGTGAAACCCTTGCTTGAGCTTGCCATGGAAAGGAGTAAGAAGGATTGGATGAAGACAGTAGGAAAGCAGAGAGACGGAAGGGAAGGCATCTTCACACGCTTATCTTAAATTCCTACCAATGAATTACATAAGTATCTCTATCTTTATCTTTATGTTTTATTCATCATTCATAACCATTTGAGTTTGCCTGACTAAGATTTACAAGGTGACCATAGCTTGCTTCATACCAACAATCTCTGTAGGATCGACCCTTACTCGCGTAAGGTTTATTACTTGGACGACCCAGTACACTTGCTGGTTAGTTGTGCGAAGTTGTAGTGATCACAATTTCGTCCACCAAGTTTTTGGCGCCGTTGCCGGGGATTGTTGAGTTTGGACAACTGACGGTTCATCTTGTTGCTTAGATTAGGTATTTTTCTTCAGAGTTCTTAAGAAATAATTCTAGTGTTTCAAGGTGATGTTCTTATCATCACCAAAGCTGATTGATTTTCATCAATTTAGCTCTTGAATGCAATGTCCTGCTGAAGCTTGGCTAACCATGTCTAATTCCTTTAGACTGAATCTTTAGACAAGCATTGCATGATTCCTGGAGTTCTCATTAAGAATTTTGATACCTTTATCTTCTTTTTCCACTTAATTTTCGAAAATCACTAAAAAAAAATTTACAAAGTCATAAAATCCAAAAATATTTCTTGTTTGAGTCTAGTGTCTCATGTTAAGTTTGGTGTCAATTGCATGCATTCATTCATGTGTCTTAGTGATCTTCAAGATGTTCTTGATGATTTCTTACTCTAATCTTTAAATTCTCTTGACTTGAGTGTTTTGTGTGTCTCATATGCATTCTCATTAGTGTCAGTAGTATACAAACTGCTAAGTTTGGTGTCTTGCATGCATTGTTATGTGATTCTTGTTGCATTTTGATTTTTCCTTATTAATAAAAATCCAAAAATATTTTTAATTTGTGTCTTCTCAAGTCAATAATACAGAGAATTGAAGATTCAGAACATACAGCAGAGGAATTACACAGAAAAAGCTGGGCGTTCAAAACGCCCAGTGAAGAAGGACAGACTGGCGTTTAAACGCCAGCCAGGGTACCTGGTTGGGCGTTTAACGCCCAAAAGGGTATAGTTTTGGGCATTAAACGCCAGAATGTGCACCATTCTGGGCGTTTAATGCCAGGATGGCACAAGAGGGAAGATTTTGTTTTTAATGCAGATTTTTTTTCAGTTTTCAAACTTTTTCAAAATCAAATCTTTTTCAAATCATATCTTTTCAATCATATGTTTTCAAAATCAATTTCTTTCTATTTTTAAAAAAATACTTGCTATCAATTAATGATTTGATTCAACATTTCAAGTATGTTGCCTTTTCTGTTGAGAAAGGTTTAATGTTTGAATCATATCTTTTCTTGTTAGCCAAGTTTTTAATTTTCAAAATCAAATCTTTTTAAAATGTTTTTCAAATCATATCTTCTCAATCACATCTTTTTAAAACTAATCATATCTTCTTAACCACATCTTTTTCAAAATAGTTTTCAATCAAATCTTTTTTATTTCTAATTTCAAAATCTTTTTCAAAAATCACTTAATTTCTTTTCCACTTTCATTTTCGAAAATCAATTAGTGTTTTTCAAAAATGTTTTCAAAATCTTTTACTTAATTTTCGAAAATTACTTCCCTTCTTCTCACATCCTTCTATTTATGGACTAACACTGTTCCTTAATGCAAAATTCGAACTCCATCTTCTTTGATAAGTTCGAATTTTCTACTTCTGTCTTCTACTTTTCTTTTCCTCTGACACCTAAAGGAATCTCTATACTGTGACATAGAGGATTCCACATTTTCTTGTTCCCTTCTCTTTCTTATGAGCAGGAGCAAGGACAAAAGCATTCTTGTTGAGGCTGATCCTGAACCTGAAAGGACCGTGAAGAGAAAGCTAAGAGAAGCCAAAGCACAACTCTCTGTAGAGGACCTAACAGAAATCTTCAAAGAAGAAGAACCTATGGCAGCCGAAAACAACAACAATGCCAACAATGCAAGGAAGGTGCTGGGTGACTTTACTGCACCTACTCCCGAATTTTATGGGAGAAGCATCTCTATCCCTGCCATTGGAGCAAACAACTTTGAGCTTAAGCCTCAATTAGTTTCTCTAATGCAACAGAATTGCAAGTTCCATGGACTTCCATTAGAAGATCCTCATCAGTTTTTAGCTGAATTCTTGCAAATCTGTGACACTGTCAAGACTAATGGGGTTGACCCTGAGGTCTACAGACTTATGCTATTCCCTTTTGCTGTAAGAGACAGAGCTAGGACATGGTTGGACTCACAACCTAAAGAAAGCCTGGACTCTTGGGAAAAGCTAGTCAATGCCTTCTTGGCAAAGTTCTTTCCACCTCAAAAATTGAGTAAGCTTAGAGTGGAAGTCCAAACCTTCAGACAGAAGGAAGGAGAATCCCTCTATGAAGCTTGGGAAAGATACAAACAATTAATCAGAAAGTGTCCTTCTGATATGCTTTCTGAATGGAGCATCATAGGTATTTTCTATGATGGTCTCTCTGAACTATCCAAAATGTCTTTGGATAGCTCTGCTGGAGGATCTCTTCATCTGAAGAAGACGCCTACAGAAGCTCAAGAGCTGATTGAAATGGTTGCAAATAACCAATTCATGTACACTTCTGAAAGAAATCCTGTGAACAATGGGACTAGTCAGAAGAAAGGAGTTCTTGAGATTGACACTCTGAATGCCACATTGGCTCAGAACAAAATATTGACTCAACAAGTCAATATGATTTCTCAAAGTCTGTCTGGAATGCAAAATGCACCAAGCAGTACTAAGGAGGCTTCATCTGAGGAAGAAGCTTATGATCCTGAGAACCCTTCAATGGAAGAGGTGAATTACATGGGAGAATCCTATGGAAACACCTATAATCCTTCATGGAGAAATCATCCAAATCTCTCATGGAAGGATCAACAGAGACCTCAACAAGGTTTCAACAATAATAATGGTGGAAGAAACAGGTTTAGCAATAGCAAGCCTTTTCCATCATCTTCTCAGCAACAGACAGAGAGTTCTAAGCAGAATACCACTGACTTAGCAACCATGGTCTCTGATCTAATCAAAACCATTCAAAGTTTCATGACTGAAACAAGGTCCTCCATTAGAAACTTGGAGGCACAAGTGGGTCAGCTGAGCAAGAGAATTACTGAACTCCCTCCTAGTACTCTCCCAAGCAATGCAGAAGAAAATCCAAAAGGAGAGTGCAAGGCCATCAACATGGCCGAATTTTGGGAGGAAGGAGAGGCAGTGAACGCCACTAAGGAAGACCTCAATGGACGTCCACTGGCCTCCAATGAGTTCCCCAATGAGGAACCATGGGAATCTGAGGCTCAAAATGAGACCATAGAGATTCCATTGGACTTACTTCTGCCATTCATGAGCTCTGATGAGTATTCTTCCTCTAAAGAGGATGAGTATGTCACTGAAGAGCAAGTTGCTAAATACCTTGGAGCAATCATGAAGCTAAATGACAAGTTATTTGGAAATGAGACTTGGGAGGATGAACCCCCTTTGCTCATCAAAGAACTGGATGACTTGTCTAGGCAGAAATTACCTCAAAAGAGACAGGATCCTGGGAAGTTTTCAATACCTTGTACCATAGGCACCATGACCTTTAAGAAGGCCTTGTGTGACTTAGGGTCAAGTGTAAACCTCATGCCTCTCTCTGTAATGGAGAAGCTAGGGATCTTTGAGGTACAAGCTGCAAAAATCTCACTAGAGATGGCAGACAACTCAAGAAAACAGGCTTATGGACTTGTAGAGGATGTTCTGGTAAAAGTTGAAGACCATTACATCCCTACTGATTTCATAGTCCTAGAGACTGGGAAGTGCATGGATGAATCCATCATCCTTGGCAGACCCTTCCTAGCCACAGCAAAGGCTGTGATTGATGTTGATAGAGGAGAGTTGATCATTCAAGTGAATGAAGAATCCTTTGTGTTTGAGGCTCAAGGATATCCCTCTGTCACCATGGAGAGGAAGCATGAAGAGCTTCTCTCAAAACAGAGCCAAACAGAACCCCCACAGTCAAACTCTAAGTTTGGTGTTGGGAGGCCACAACCAAACTCTAAATTTGGTGTTGAACCCCCACATTCAAACTCTAAGTTTGGTGTTGGGAGGTTCCAACATGGCTCTGAGCATTTCTGAGGCTCCATGAGAGCCCACTGTCAAGCTACTGACATTAAAGAAGCGCTTGTTGGGAGGTAACTCAATGTTATATTTTGACTATTTTCCTTTGTTATTTTATGTTTTTTGTAGGTTGATGATCATGAGAAGTCACGATTTCAATGAAAAAAGCAAAAACAGAATGAAAAACAGGAAGAAAAATAGCACACCCTGGAGGAAGAACTTACTGGCGTTTAAACGCCAGTAAGGCTAGCTGTTGGGCGTTTAACGCCCAGTCTGGCACCATTCTGGGCGTTTAACGCCAGAAAGAGGCACCAGACTAGCGTTAAACGCCAGAAAAGGGCAAGAAGCTGGCGTTAAACGCCAGAAATGGGCACCAGCCCAGCGTTTAACGCCAGAAATGGCTAAAAACGCATTTTTGCATGCCATTTGGTGCAGGGATGACTTTTCCTTGACACCTCAGGATCTGTGGACCCCACAGGATCCCTACCTACCCCACCACTCTCTCTCTTCTTCACCCATTCACCAATCACCTCAACACCTCTTCCCCAAAAACCCTTCACCTATCAAATCCCATCTTTCTCTTCACCACTCACATCCATCCTTCACAAAACCCCACCTACCTCACCATTCAAATTCAAACCACTTTCCCACCCAAACCCACCCTCAATTAACCAAACCCTACCCTTTCCCCACTCCTATATAAACCCTCCTTCACTCCTTCATTTTCACACAACCTAAACACCACTTCTCCCCCCTTTGGCCGAACACAAAGCCATTCCCTTCTTCCTCATTTCTTCTTCTTCTACTCTCTTCTTTCTTCTTTTGCTCGAGGACGAGCAAACCTTTTAAGTTTGGTGTGGTAAAAGCATTGCTTTTTGTTTTTCCATAACCATTTATGGCATCCAAGGCCGGAGAAACCTCTAGAAAGAGGAAAGGGAAGGCAAAAGCTTCCACCTCCGAGTCATGGGAGATGGAAAGATTCATCTCAAGGGTGCATCAAGACCACTTCTATGAAGTTGTGGCCTTGAAGAAGGTGATCCCCGAGGTCCCTTTTTCACTCAAAAAGAGTGAATATCCGGAGATCCGACATGAGATCCGAAGAAGAGGTTGGGAAGTTCTTACCAACCCCATTCAACAAGTCGGAATCTTAATGGTTCAAGAGTTCTATGCCAATGCATGGATCACCAAGAACCATGATCAAAGTGTGAACCCGGATCCAAAGAATTATCTTACTATGGTTCGGGGGAAATACTTGGATTTTAGTCCGGAAAATGTAAGGTTGGCATTCAACTTGCCCATGATGCAAGGAGATGAACATCCTTACACTAGAAGGGTCAACTTTGATCAAAGGTTGGACCAAGTCCTCACAGTCATATGTGAAGAGGGCGCCCAATGGAAGAGAGATTCAAGAGGGAAGCCGGTTCAATTGAGAAGGCATGACCTCAAACCCGTTGCTAGAGGATGGTTGGAGTTTATCCAACGCTCAATCATTCCCACTAGCAACCGGTCCGAAGTTACTATAGACCGGGCTATCATGATTCATAGCATCATGATTGGAGAAGAAATAGAAGTTCATGAGGTTATAGCTCAAGAACTTTATAAGGTGGCGGACAAGTCCTCTACCTTGGCAAGGTTAGCCTTTCCTCACCTCATTTGTCACCTCTGTTATTCGTTGGATTTGACATAGAGGGAGACATCCCCATTGATGAGGACAAGCCCATCACTAAGAAGAAGATGGAGCACACAAGAGACCCCACTCATCATGAGATCCCTGAGATTCCTCAAGGGATGCACTTTCCTCCACAAAACTATTGGGAGCAACTAAACACCTCCCTAGGAGAATTGAGTTCCAACATGGGACAACTAAGGGTGGAGCATCAAGAACACTCCATCATCCTCCATGAAATTAGAGAAGATCAAAGAATCATGAGAGAGGAACAACAAAGACAAGGAAGAGACATTGAGGAGCTCAAGCACTCCATAGGATCTTCAAGAGGAAGAAAGAGCCGCCATCACTAAGGTGGACCCGTTCTTTAATTCCCTTGTTCTTTATTTTCCTGTTTTTCGAATTTTATGCTTATGTTTATCTATGTTTGTGTCTTGTGATCATTAGTGTCTTAGTGTTTATGCCTTAAAGTTATGAATGTCCTATGAATCCATCACCTTTCTTGAATGAAAAATGTGCTTAAATTGAAAAAGAAAAGAATTGCATGAATTTTGAATTTTATAACAGTTTAATTATCTTGATGTGGTGGCAATACTTTTGTTTTCTGAATGTATGCTTAAACAGTGCATATGTCTTTTGAATTTGTGGTTCATGAATATTGGCTCTTGAAGGAATGATGAAAAAGGAGACATGTTACTGAGGATCTGAAAAATCATTAAAATGATTCTTGAAGCAAGAAAAAGTAGTGATTCAAAAAAAAAAGAAAGAAAAAGAAAGAAAAAGAAAGAAAAAGAAAGAAAAAGAAAGAAATAAAGTTGTGATCCAAGGCAATAAGAGTGTGCTTAAGAACCCTGGACACCTCTAATTGGGGACTCTAGCAAAGCTGAGTCACAATCTGAAAAGGTTCACCCAATTATGTGTCTGTGGCATGTATGTATCCGGTGGTAATACTGGAAGACAGAGTGCTTTGGGCCACGGCCAAGACTCAATAAGTAGCTGTGTTCAAGAATCATCATACTTAACTAGGAGAATCAATAACATTATCTGGATTCTGAGTTCCTAAAGAAGCCAATCATTCTGAATTTCAAAGGATAGAGTGAGATGCCAAAACTGTTCAGAGGCAAAAAGCTAAAAGCCCCGCTCATCTAATTAATACTGATCTTCATAGATGTTTTTGGAATTCATTGCATATTCTCTTCTTTTTTATCTTATTTGATTTTCAGTTGCTTGGGGACAAGCAACAATTTAAGTTTGGTGTTGTGATGAGCGGATAATTTGTACGCTTTTTGGCATTGTTTTTAGTATGTTTTTAGTATGATCTAGTTAGTTTTTAGTATATTTTTATTAGTTTTTAGTTAAAATTCACTTTTCTGGACTTTACTATGAGTTTGTGTGTTTTTCTGTGATTTTAGGTATTTTCTGGCTGAAATTGAGGGACCTGAGCAAAAATCTGATTCAGAGACTAAAAAGGACTGCAGATGCTGTTGGATTCTGACCTCCCTGCACTCGAAGTGGATTTTCTGGAGCTACAGAAGCCCAATCGGCGCGCTCTCAATGGCGTTGGAAAGTAGACATCCTGGGCTTTCCAGCAATATATGATAGTCCATACTTTGCCCAAGATTTGATGGCCCAAACCGGCGTTCAAAGTCACCCTCAGGAATTCCAGCGTTAAACGCCAGAACTGGCACAAGAATGGGAGTTAAACGCCCAAACTGGCACCAAAGCTGGCGTTTAACTCCAAGAGGAGTCTCTACACGAAAATGCTTCAATGCTCAGCCCAAGCACACACCAAGTGGGCCCGAAAGTGGATTTTTATGTCATTTACTCATCTCTGTAAACCTTAGGCTACTAGTTCTCTATAAGTAGGAACTTTTACTATTGTATCTTGGGATCTTTGGATCATTTTAGATCTTTTGATCATCTTTGGACATCTAGTTCTTAGATCATTGGGAGGCTGGCCATTCGGCCATGCCTAAACCTTGTTCTTATGTATTTTCAACGGTGGAGTTTCTACACACCATAGATTAAGGTGTGGAGCTCTGCTGTACCTCGAGTATTAATGCAATTACTATTGTTCTTCTATTCAATTCCGCTTGTTCTTGTTCTAAGATATCACTTGTTCTTCAACTTGATGAATGTGATGATCCGTGACACTCATCATCATTCTCACCTATGAACGTGTGACTGACAACCACCTCCGTTCTACCTTCGATTGGGTGAATATCTCTTGGATTCCTGATACACGATGCATGGTTGATCGCCTGACAACCGAGTGCTCGCCTGACAAACGAGCCAGCCATTCCGTGAGATCAGAGTCTTCGTGGTATAGGCTAGAACTGATGGTGGCATTCAAGAGAATCCGGAAGGTCTAACTTTGTCTGTGGTATTCTGAGTAGGATTCAATGATTGAATGACTGTGACGTGCTTCAAACTCCTGAAGGCGGGGCGTTAGTGACAGACGCAAAAGAATCACTGGATTCTATTCCAGCCTGATCGAGAACCGACAGATGGATAGCCGTGCCGTGACAGGGTGCGTTGAACATTTCCACTGAGAGGATGGGAGGTAGCCACTGACAACGGTGAAACCCTTGCTTGAGCTTGCCATGGAAAGGAGTAAGAAGGATTGGATGAAGATAGTAGGAAAGCAGAGAGACGGAAGGGAAGGCATCTTCATACGCTTATCTGAAATTCCTACCAATGAATTACATAAGTATCTCTATCTTTATCTTTATGTTTTATTCATCACTCATAACCATTTGACTTTGCCTAACTAAGATTTACAAGGTGACCATAGCTTGCTTCATACCAACAATCTCTGTGGGATCGACCCTTACTCGCGTAAGGTTTATTACTTGGACGACCCAGTACACTTGCTGGTTAGTTGTGCAAAGTTGTAGTGATCACAATTTCGTCCACCAACAAGCAAGCTTTAAGTTTGGTGTTGTGATGCCAGGGCATCTAGGCCAGTTTCACTGACATTTTCTTTACTATTTTAAGGTAGTTTCATGCATTTTCTTAGTGAATAAGGCAAGTTTTGGATGAAAATAAACTTACACCTTGATTCAAGCAACTATTGTGAATTTCACATGATTTCATGAGGATTTTGCTATAATTGAATGATAAATTGATGATGCATAATCTCATGACTTTGGCTAGAACTTTGATGCACTTTATTTGCTTGATTTCAGGACAAAAGAAACAAGGAAGAACCACATTAGTACTCACGTTAATCTAGTTAACGTCACCACTAACGTGGAATGGTAAATAGCTTGCAACGTTAAGGAGAAAAGTGATCACCAATAACGCTCGCGAAGCCATCATAAGCCCACGTTAACGTGGCAATTAATGTGGAGACAAAAGAAAGCTCCAATGCTAGTGGTAAATGTGAACACCACTAACGTTCCAAGAATTGGCAATGAGCCCGTTAAGAGTCACGTTAACTTAGTTAACGTAAACTCTAACGTGGAAGAGAGGAACAATGCCAACTTTAGTGACACTCACCTTTGTCACTAACGTTTGATCAACTAGCATTGCCCACGTTAGTGGTCACGTTAAGACCACTAACGTGAAAGTTAATGTAGAGCTGAGATTGATGAGCCAACGTTAGTGACACTCATATTTGTCACTAACGTTGGAAGATGGCATTACTACCACATTAGTGGCCATGTTAACTTAGTTAACGTGAGCTCGAACGTGGAGAGTAGGGGCACTTTGAGCGTTAGTGACAAAGGTAAGTGTCACTAACGCTCTCGAAGGTGAGGCATAACCACATTAAGAGCCACGTTAGTTACACTAACGTGAACTCTAACGTAGGGACAAAGGGTTATAAGCCAACGTTATTGGGAAAGGTGAGTCCCAATAACGCTAGTGAAGATTTACAAGGCAACGTTAGTGGTCACGTTAGTGCCACTGACGTTGGAGTTAACGTAGGCTATATGGGGTTGGAATGTTAGTGAAAATTGTGATTGCCACTAATGTTCTCGAACCCACAATGTCACTTAACATTAACTTCACTAACGCCTATGCCTAATTCATACTTCTCTGCAAGCTGGGCCCACTAAAGATTGGAACTACTTCAACTCAAGATCCAAAGCCCACATCCAAGACCTGAATAACTCACTAGAAGATCAAGAGGAGTAGTATATATAGCAGTAGTTTTGAACTATAGAGAAGCTTGGCACTTTGGAGAATTACTCTTTGTATATTTACTTTTCTGCACTTTTAGCTGGGATGTATTATTTTCTGCCATTTTTCATTTCTAGAGCTATGAACAACTATTCCCCTTTCATTGGGTTAGGGAACTCTGTTGTAATTTGATAGATCAATTATAGTTTTCATTCTCTTCTTCATTCTTCTCTTTTGATTTACTAGAAAGCTTTCGATCTTAATTCAATTGGTTAGTTGTCTTGGAAAAGAAACTCTCCATAATTGGATCTCCTCTGAGCCTTAGAAAAGGGATGAGGAGATCATGCTAGAAATGCTTTTCCATGTTGGACCAAATTGGGGTCTGGGCAGATATAGTGACATGTAATCCTCCCAACACTTTGATTTGGAAATACATATGGTATAATCAGTGACCATACTTCATCTCTTCCCATGAGCAATTAAATCAAGGAATTGGGCAATTGTTCAAGCTTAGAGAGATTGGATTACCAAGGAATTGGAATCTAATCACCTAAGATTGCCAAGGAGATCAATAGATGCATTGATTGAGGAAGAGATGAAAATGAACTTGATCCGGAGAATACAACATCTCCTGAGCCCAAAGAATTCCCCATTTCTGATCTTACCCATTCTCTTTATTTTCTGTCATTTATTTTCATGCTCATTACCCCAAATCCCCATTTAAGATTCTGTACTTTATTTTCTGCTATTTACTTTTTTGTCATTTAATTTTCTGCAATTCTCAAACTACACTCAGTTTAGTTCAACTAGCATACTCTTCCAACTAAAGTTGCTTGACCAATCAATCCCTGTGGGATTCAACCTCACTCTATTGTGAGTTTTTACTTGACGACAAATTTGGTATACTTGCCGAAGGGAAATTTGTTGAGAGACAAGTTTTCGTGCATCACTTCCCTTTTCCTTTTCTAGAGGTTTCTCCGACCTTAGGTGCCATAAGTTGTTATGGAAAAACAAAAAAGCTATGCTTTTGCCACGCCAAACTTATAATATTGCTCGCCCTCGAGCAAAGGAAAAAAAAGAGAAGAAGAAGAAGAAGAAGAGGATACGGAGGAAAGGGAGAGTTGTGTGGTTTCGGCTAAGGTGAAGAAGAGAGGGTTGTGGTGTGTGAAAATGAAGAAGGATAGAGGGGTTTATATAGTGAAGGGAGAGAAAGTAGGTTCAGCCATTTAGGGTGGGTTTGGGTGGGAAGGATGGATGGATGTGAGTGGTGAAGAGGTGATGGGGAAGAGAGATTGACGTGATTGGTGAAGAAGAGAGAAGGTGAGTTGAGGTAGGTGGGGATCCTGTGGGATCCACAGATCCTGAGGTGTCAAGGATTTATCATCCCTGCACCAATTAGGCGTGTAAAATGCCCTCTGCATGCAATCCTGGCATTTAACTCCAGATTGATGCTTATTTCTGGCATTAAACGCCAGTTCTATGCTTGTTTTGGGCGTTCAACGCCAGTCTGCAGCATGTTTCTGGCGTTGAACGCCAGTTCCATGCTTGATTTTGGCGTTTAATGCCGGCTTCCCTCAGTGTGCAATCCTGGCATTTAAACGCCAGAATGCTGCTTGTTTCTGGCGTTCAACGCCAGAAAGATGAGCTGTTCTGGCGTTGAACGCCAGAAAGATGCTCCTTACTGGCGTTTAAACGCCAGTAAGCTCTTCCTCCAAGGTGTGCTGTTTCTTCTGCTATTTTTGATTTTGTTTTTAATTTTAGTATTTGTTTTGTGACTCTACATGATCATGAACCTAATAAAACATAAAAGATAAAATAAAATAAAAATAAAATTAGATAAATAAAAATTAGGTTGCCTCCCAATAAGCGCTTCTTTAATGTCACTAGCTTAACAGTATGCTCCCATGGAGCTTCACAGGTGATCAGGTCAATATTGTGGACTCCTAACACCAAACTTAGAGTTTGAATGTGGGGGTTTAACACCAAACTTAGAGTTTGGTTGTGGCCTCCCAACACCAAACATAGAGTTTGATTATGGGGGCTTTGTTTGACTCTGTATTGAGAGAAACGTTTCATGCTTCCTCTCCATGGTTACAGAGGAATATCCGTGAGCTTTAAACACAAGGTAGTCCCCATTCAATTGAAGGAGTAATTCTCCTCTGTTAACATCAATCACA
The DNA here is from genome assembly GCF_003086295.3 of Arachis hypogaea. Classification (NCBI taxonomy): domain Eukaryota; kingdom Viridiplantae; phylum Streptophyta; class Magnoliopsida; order Fabales; family Fabaceae; genus Arachis; species Arachis hypogaea. The sequence continues at coordinate 86,152,170 of NC_092038.1, read as the reverse complement.
GCTCCTGCTGTGGCTAGGAAGGGTCTTCCAAGGATGATGCATTCATCCTCTTCCTTCCTAGTGTCTAAGATTATGAAATCAGCAGGAATGTAAAGGCCTTTAACCTTTACTAACACGTCCTCTATGATGGTGTTTTTGTGGAAAAACGAATTTCCAACACACATATCCAACCGGCAAGTATATCGGGTCGCATCAAGTAGTAATAACTCACAAGAGTGAGGTCGATCCCACAGGGATTGATGGATCAAGCAACTTTAGTGGGTGATTAGTTTAGTCAAGCTAACATTGAAGTGAATTGTGTGAAGTTGATCAACAGAAAGTAAATTTGCAAGGAATTTAAAAGATGCAGAAAATAAAATTGCAGGAAACTTAAAGAACAAGAAAGTAAAAGAGCTGAAACTTAAATTGCACGAAATGTAAATTGCATTAAATGTAAAGGGGATTGGGTGCAGGAAAATTAAAATTCAACAAGAAAATGTAAAGAGCAATCAAGTAGAGGAGTAAAAGATGAAACAAGTGCAGCAGATTTAAACAGAAATGGAAAATTACTTGAAGAAGCAACACAGAATGTAACTCAGCTCAATTGTGAAATTTAAAGAGACAAGATCTCAGGGAATCGATGAGACTAGAAAACAAGTCTAGATCTCAATTCCTTCCTTGATCAAAGTAGAAAGCAGATTGAAGAAGAAAGAAAGATAGAAGCAGTAAATGAGAACGTAGATTCAACTTTCAATTCTTAGAAATTATGCAGAAGATGAACAAAGATGGATTTCAGATTAAAGGTTGAAACAGAATTCCTCCAACCTCAACCCAAAATTTCAAAATAGAAATGAAAACTAAGAGAGAGAGCTCTCAAATCCTAATACTCCCTAGTGGAGCTAGCCTTCCTCCAATCGAGCTCCCCCGTTGATGCCTTTATATAGGCTTTTCAAAGTGAAAATGAAAATGAAATTAAAACAAATTACAATTAAAATAAAAATCCTAATCTAATTTATCCATGTGCCTTTGAGTGATGATGTGGGCTTTGCTTGCTTTGGATTTGAGGAGAGATGGGTCTTGGATGGCCTTGGTTCAATTGGTGAAGATTTGAGTTCAAAGGGAATTCGAATTGAATTTTGGCCCATGGGTGTTCCCAGGAGGCTGCCCTGCTCTTGTGGAGGGCAGAGCAGGAAAGTTGTGTGAGGAATCATGTCGTGTGCCAAGTGTGGGAGAGACCTTCAGAATGCTGCCCTGCCCTTGTGGAGGGCAGGGCAATGTTGCTTTGGTGCGCCTTGCCTCCCTGCCCGTGCGTCCAAGCTGTTGGCCGAAGCTCCCTTGCTGCGCATCAATTGTGCGTGCTGGCCGTGCCAAGGATGTGCGTGCCATGCACCACGGAATGCTGCCCTGCCCTCATTGTGGGCAGCGCAAGCTTTCCTTGGGGAGTGCCAAGTTCGAATCCCATGGAGTGCATTGCTTGGCTTTTTCTTCTTGGCACCTAATTCACGCCTAAGGCTTGGCTTCCTAGAGGTCTTGTGTTCGAAACTTGGTGGAGGAAGTTGTTGCAATTTTTCCTTGAATTTTCATGAAGAGAACATGACATTGCCCTCCAAGAGGGCATTCTGCTCTCCTTGTGGGCAGACTTCCTTGGTTTCCTTGTGTCTCCCTCTTTGAGCCTTGATGGAAGCATTTTGGTTTATTTTCGCTTGTTTTTGGCCCTTAAAGATGCCTTTCGTTCCTGCCTTAGTTGTACGCCAAATATGGATTGCTATATATCGTTGGAAAGCTCTGAATGTCAGCTTTCCAATGCAACTGGAAGCACATCAATCGGACTTTAGTAGCTCAAGTTATAGCCCTTTGAAGTAGGCATGGTCATGTTGTGAGCGGCCAGATTTTAACTAAGCGAAAATTTGCTCCAACCTCACTTTGTTTCATCATGATTCTGCCCTGCCCTTGCCAAGGGCAGGGCAGTGTGCGTGCTGGTTGTTTTCTTCTTTAATTTGGTCATGGGCCACGCTTTTAAAAGCGTGGCCTAAACCTCCAAAGTGTGCTCCAACTTCAAAGTGTGCTCCAAAGCTCTTTTTTTCCTCTTTTTTTGTGCTTCTTTGCTTCTTTTTCTTCTTATTTCCTACAAGATTTATAAAATTAAAAGATCAAGGAAATCTTCCAATTAAGCACAAAAGAATGCAATATTTAAGCACTAATCATCAATTTCTTGTATGAAAAAGCATAGAAAAATAGGTATATGATGACATGTCATCACAACACCAAACTTAAACCTTGCTTGTCCCCAAGCAAGAAAAGAATCATGCAATAGAAATTGACAATCCAAGGTAAGAAGAGTAGCAAGTTAATGTTCATGGCAAGCTAGTTTTCTATGCATGCTACAATTACAAAAGAGATGTAAATGATTGATGCTTCTATCTAGCTTATTTTATGAAATCTTTTTCTTATAATTCTTCCTTGAAACAAGCTTTTGATTTTTTTTTTACCTTCTCCTTTTGGGTGCTTTTTCCCATGAGTTAATAATAAAGCTACGACTTCTAAATGCTTTGTTTTCAAGTATTACCACTTGATACATAAGCACCACAAGCATTTGAATTAGAGGACTTCATTATGCTCATTTTTTTTTCTTTTCTTGACTCTCTAATCATTGATGCTCAGAGCCTTGAGCTTTGAGGGAGTGCTTTTGCACTTGAGCCTAGCCTTGACTTCTAAGTGTTTTGTTTTCAAGCATTTGGCTTGATACATAAACACCACAAGCACTTAGCAAATAAATTGCCATTGGTACTCAGAGCCTTCAGCTTTCTCATTCTTTCCCTTTTTCTTTTCTTGCTTTAATTGTATTTGCTTCTTCAAGGTTTTCATGATTTCAAAGGATTTCACAAAATGTACTAGATGAAAAAATTCAATTAAATAAAATCCAATGCAATTGAGCAACAATCAATCATACTAGCTTTCCAATACTTGTATGCACATGCTAAATTCTTCTTTAATTCCTTGTTTGTTTATGATCATGATGCTTTACTGCTTTTGAATTCACAAAACTCAAGTTGGTAGTCATAATGTCACAACAACATATTTCAAATCAAATTCAAGTTATGCTTAGTCATACCACACATGTATACAGAAAATATAAAGACAATCATGAAATTTAAAGTGCTGGAAATAAATGAGAGGAAAAGGAACTTTACAACCTTGCAATTCTTCTTCTCTATTGTTGTCATTTTCCTCCCATTCTTCTCCTTCCCATACCAACTCAGAATGCTTGCTTATCCTCAAGCAACAATTAAAACAATGGCTCTGGGGCTAAGATGGATCATGAATGTCTTACACAATGAAATGTTAGTAGCACATGTGTTTTAAGCAAGCAAAATTAAAGATAATAATCAAGGCACAAGAGACAGAGACATTGTGATTGCAAACTTAAGAAGGTGAGCACAATACATTGCATAAAAGATAAGTGGCACACCAAACTTAGTGTGACACTTTCACTTGGAATCAATGCAAGTATCCAGTAAAGATTTAAAGCAAATTGTGTTGCATATCAACACCAAACTTAGAATGCAATCCTATGTCCACTTATTTGAATTAAAACTAAGCAAATGAAACTGTTATTTATTAAGTACATTCACCAAGCTAAGAATCTGTCATTAATAAAGCTCTCTTGGTAATGTATTAACAAACACAGTAAATAAGCAAACTAAAATGAAAGCATTAAAAACAAAGAATTAACTAAAGTAAACAGAATAACAAAATATCAAACCAAAAGAAAATTAACACTGCAAAGACATTATGGTTATGTAGACAAGCGGTGTTGCTGAATGATTTGCATAGAAAAATAGGTGGCACACCAAACTTAGAATCTTGGTGTGTCACTTTCATTTTTTTGATTTGATGCAATCATCCAAAAAGATTGAAAACAATGTGTTGCATGGCAACACCAAACTTAGAATGTAACCATATGCCAATTTATTGAAATTTAAACAAAGCATGGAGAAGAAATGTACCTACGGTTGGGTTACCTCCCAACAAGTGCTCTTTTAGTGTCATTAGCTTGACATGTTGCTCTTACTTTCTTCCTCTTCTTCCAGTTTGTTAAGAGGAATGACTTCAAGGAAGGAGAAGTTTCAGCTATTATGCCCTGTCTTGGTCTCCTTTCAGCAAGCTTTCTTTTGAAATTGGCTTGATTGAGCTTGCTTGCTTGATCAGGGGGGGATTGTTTGCAGTTGACCTTTTCTTGAATGTTGTCCTTGATCTCTTGGTCACAATCCTCTTCTTGGTGTTTTTGTCAATTGCCTTCACTTCCTTGAGTCCAAGTCTTGGTGGTTGTGTAATTGTTGGAGTTTTGTCTTCATCAAGAGTTCCTTGCAGTGATGGTTCAATGACCCCTTCCTTCATGTGATTTTCTGCTTCACTTGAGTTTGACTTCTCTTGAGTGTCTTCCTCCCTTTCTTTTTTATGATATTCCATTAATGCCTCTGGGAGGGAATCTTTATGTTTCATTGTCACCTCAAGTGGCTCTTGTGAATGTAAAAGTTCAGGATCAAATGCCTCCTCCACCTCATTTTTCATTAAAATTTTGCTTGACACAGAGGCTTCCTCATCTTGTCTTTCCACTTTCTTCGTTGCACTCAACAATTGAGCTATGTGCACTTCCATGTTTGTGAAGAAGTTATCTTTTCTTTTCCAGAATTTCTTTTCCTCCTCCCAACATCTTTTGAGCATGGACTCAATCCTTGAGAGTCCTTGGCTTGTGGAAGTTTGTGTTGGTTGTGAGTCATGGGATGGATTTTGTGTTGAGGCATAGTTAATTGATGAAGAATTTTCAAATGAGAAACTGGGAAGTGAGGGTGGATAATTTTTCATGTGATTTGACTGCTCAGAATTTGCAGTTTCTTGGTGATACTCCCATCCACCATGAGGATAATGATATGAATCATTTTGTGGTGGTGGTTGGTATCCCTCATAATTCTCTTGCTCATCTTGGGGTTCTGAGGCAAATCTCCATGGATTGGAGTGCTCAGAATTTGTGTCTTCCTGGTGATATTCCCAACCATAATTAGAATACTGACTTGAATCATATTGTGATGGTGGGCAATATCCCATGAAGTTTGTTTGACTAAAAGATGAGGTGAACTCCATTTGAATTTTGCAAAACACAACACCATTGAAAATTGAAAGTCATGTCACAGAGATAGAATTTCTTAGTGAGGCAAAAACACAAACACCTTGGTTTCAACTTAGAACAGAGAACAAAAACAAAGAAAATGCTTGATCTAGACTTCTCACCCACTTAATCATTGTTGATCTAATCAATCCCCAGCAACGGCGCCAAAAACTTAATGGTGTTTTTGTGGAAAAACGAATTTCCAACACACATATCCAACCGACAAGTATACCGGGTCGCATCAAGTAGTAATAACTCACAAGAGTGAGGTCGATCCCACAGGGATTGATGGATCAAGCAACTTTAGTGGGTGATTAGTTTAGTCAAGCTAACATTGAAGTGAATTGTGTGAAGTTGATCAACAGAAAGTAAATTTGCAAGGAATTTAAAAGATGCAGAAAATAAAATTGCAGGAAACTTAAAGAACAAGAAAGTAAAAGAGCTGAAACTTAAATTGCACGAAATGTAAATTGCATTAAATGTAAAGGGGATTGGGTGCAGGAAAATTAAAATTCAACAAGAAAATGTAAAGAGCAATCAAGCAGAGGAGTAAAAGATGAAACAAGTGCAGTAGATTTAAACAGAAATGGAAAATTACTTGAAGAAGCAACACAGAATGTAACTCAGCTCAATTGTGAAATTTAAAGAGACAAGATCTCAGGGAATCAATGAGACTAGAAAACAAGTCTAGATCTCAATTCCTTCCTTGATCAAAGTAGAAAGCAGATTGAAGAAGAAAGAAAGATGGAAGCAGTAAATGAGAATGTAGATTCAACTTTCAATTCTTAGAAATTATGCAGAAGATGAACAAAGATGGATTTCAGATTAAAGGTTGAAATAGAATTCCTCCAACCTCAACCCAAAATTTCAAAAAAGAAATGAAAACTAAGAGAGAGAGCTCTCAAATCCTAATACTCCCTAGTGGAGCTAGCCTTCCTCCAATCGAGCTCCCTCGTTGATGCCTTTATATAGGCTTTTCAAAGTAAAAATGAAAATGAAATTAAAACAAATTACAATTGAAATAAAAATCCTAATCTAATTTATCCATGTGCCTTTGAGTGATGATGTGGGCTTTGCTTGCTTTGGATTTGAGGAGAGATGGGTCTTGGATGGCCTTGGTTCAATTGGTGAAGATTTGAGTTCAAAGGGAATTTGAATTGAATTTTGGCCCATGGGTGTTCCCAGGAGGCTGCCATGCTCTTGTGGAGGGCAGAGCAGGAAAGTTGTGTGAGGAAGCATGTCACGTGCCAAGTGTGGGAGAGACCTTCAGAATGCTGCCCTGCCCTTGTGGAGGGCAGGGCAATGTTGCTTTGGTGCGCCTTGCCTCCATGCCCGTGCGTCCAAGCTGTTGGCCAAAGCTCCCTTGCTGCGCATCAATTGTGCGTGCTGGCCGTGCCAAGGATGTGCGTGCCATGCACCACGGAATGTTGCCCTACCCTCATTGTGGGCAGCGCAAGCTTTCCTTGGGGAGTGCCAAGTTCGAATCCCATGGAGTGCATTGCTTGGCTTTTTCTTCTTGGCACCTAATTCACGCCTAAGGCTTGGCTTCCTAGAGGTCTTGTGTTCGAAACTTGGTGGAGGAAGTTGTTGCAATTTTTCCTTGAATTTTCATGAAGAGAACACGACATTGCCCTCCAAGAGGGCATTCTGCTCTCCTTGTGGGCAGACTTCCTTGGTTTCCTTGTGTCTCCCTCTTCGAGCCTTGATGGAAGCATTTTGGTTTATTTTTGCTTATTTTTTGCCCTTAAAGATGCCTTTCGTTTCTGCCTCAGTTGTACGCCAAATATGGATTGCTATATATCGTTGGAAAGCTCTGAATGTCAGCTTTCCAACGCAACTAGAAGCACATCAATCGGACGTCTGTAGCTCAAGTTATAGCCCTTTGAAGTAGGCATGATCATGTTGTGAGCGGCCAGATTTTAACTTAGCGAAAATTTGCTCCAACCTCACTTTGTTTCATCATGATTCTGCCCTGCCCTTGCCAAGGGCAGGGCAGTGTGCGTGCTGGTTGTTTTCTTCTTTAATTTGGTCATGGGCCACGCTTTTAAAAGCGTGGCCTAAACCTCCAAAGTGTGCTCCAACTTCAAAGTGTGCTCCAAAGCTCTTTTTTTCCTCTTTTTTTGTGCTTCTTTGCTTCTTTTTCTTCTTATTTCCTACAAGATTTATAAAATTAAAAGATCAAGGAAATCTTCCAATTAAGCACAAAAGAATGCAATATTTAAGCACTAATCATCAATTTCTTGTATGAAAAAGCATAGAAAAATAGAAATTGAAGTAAAAATTGAGCAAAAATCAATTGAGCAACAATCAATCATACTAGCTTTCCAATACTTGTATGCACATGCTAAATTCTTCTTTAATTCCTTGTTTGTTTATGATCATGATGCTTTACTGCTTTTGAATTCACAAAACTCAAGTTGGTAGTCATAATGTCACAACAACATATTTCAAATCAAATTCAAGTTATGCTTAGTCATACCACACATGTATACAGAAAATATAAAGACAATCATGAAATTTAAAGTGCTGGAAATAAATGAGAGGAAAAGGAACTTTACAACCTTGCAATTCTTCTTCTCTATTGTTGTCATTTTCCTCCCATTCTTCTCCTTCCCATACCAACTCAGAATGCTTGCTTATCCTCAAGCAACAATTAAAACAATGGCTCTGGGGCTAAGATGGATCATGAATGTCTTACACAATGAAATGTTAGTAGCACATGTGTTTTAAGCAAGCAAAATTAAAGATAATAATCAAGGCACAAGAGACAGAGACATTGTGATTGCAAACTTAAGAAGGTGAGCACAATACATTGCATAAAAGATAAGTGGCACACCAAACTTAGTGTGACACTTTCACTTGGAATCAATGCAAGTATCCAGTAAAGATTTAAAGCAAATTGTGTTGCATATCAACACCAAACTTAGAATGCAATCCTATGTCCACTTATTTGAATTAAAACTAAGCAAATGAAACTGTTATTTATTAAGTACATTCACCAAGCTAAGAATCTGTCATTAATAAAGCTCTCTTGGTAATGTATTAACAAACACAGTAAATAAGCAAACTAAAATGAAAGCATTAAAAACAAAGAATTAACTAAAGTAAACAGAATAACAAAATATCAAACCAAAAGAAAATTAACACTGCAAAGACATTATGGTTATGTAGACAAGCGGTGTTGCTGAATGATTTGCATAGAAAAATAGGTGGCACACCAAACTTAGAATCTTGGTGTGTCACTTTCATTTTTTTGATTTGATGCAATCATCCAAAAAGATTGAAAACAATGTGTTGCATGGCAACACCAAACTTAGAATGTAACCATATGCCAATTTATTGAAATTTAAACAAAGCATGGAGAAGAAATGTACCTACGGTTGGGTTACCTCCCAACAAGTGCTCTTTTAGTGTCATTAGCTTGACATGTTGCTCTTACTTTCTTCCTCTTCTTCCAGTTTGTTAAGAGGAATGACTTCAAGGAAGGAGAAGTTTCAGCTATTATGCCCTGTCTTGGTCTCCTTTCAGCAAGCTTTCTTTTGAAATTGGCTTGATTGAGCTTGCTTGCTTGATCAGGGGGGGATTGTTTGCAGTTGACCTTTTCTTGAATGTTGTCCTTGATCTCTTGGTCACAATCCTCTTCTTGGTGTTTTTGTCAATTGCCTTCACTTCCTTGAGTCCAAGTCTTGGTGGTTGTGTAATTGTTGGAGTTTTGTCTTCATCAAGAGTTCCTTGCAGTGATGGTTCAATGACCCCTTCCTTCATGTGATTTTCTGCTTCACTTGAGTTTGACTTCTCTTGAGTGTCTTCCTCCCTTTCTTTTTTATGATATTCCATTAATGCCTCTGGGAGGGAATCTTTATGTTTCATTGTCACCTCAAGTGGCTCTTGTGAATGTAAAAGTTCAGGATCAAATGCCTCCTCCACCTCATTTTTCATTAAAATTTTGCTTGACACAGAGGCTTCCTCATCTTGTCTTTCCACTTTCTTCGTTGCACTCAACAATTGAGCTATGTGCACTTCCATGTTTGTGAAGAAGTTATCTTTTCTTTTCCAGAATTTCTTTTCCTCCTCCCAACATCTTTTGAGCATGGACTCAATCCTTGAGAGTCCTTGGCTTGTGGAAGTTTGTGTTGGTTGTGAGTCATGGGATGGATTTTGTGTTGAGGCATAGTTAATTGATGAAGAATTTTCAAATGAGAAACTGGGAAGTGAGGGTGGATAATTTTTCATGTGATTTGACTGCTCAGAATTTGCAGTTTCTTGGTGATACTCCCATCCACCATGAGGATAATGATATGAATCATTTTGTGGTGGTGGTTGGTATCCCTCATAATTCTCTTGCTCATCTTGGGGTTCTGAGGCAAATCTCCATGGATTGGAGTGCTCAGAATTTGTGTCTTCCTGGTGATATTCCCAACCATAATTAGAATACTGACTTGAATCATATTGTGATGGTGGGCAATATCCCATGAAGTTTGTTTGACTAAAAGATGAGGTGAACTCCATTTGAATTTTGCAAAACACAACACCATTGAAAATTGAAAGTCATGTCACAGAGATAGAATTTCTTAGTGAGGCAAAAACACAAACACCTTGGTTTCAACTTAGAACAGAGAACAAAAACAAAGAAAATGCTTGATCTAGACTTCTCACCCACTTAATCATTGTTGATCTAATCAATCCCCAGCAACGGCGCCAAAAACTTAATGGTGTTTTTGTGGAAAAACGAATTTCCAACACACATATCCAACCGACAAGTATACCGGGTCGCATCAAGTAGTAATAACTCACAAGAGTGAGGTCGATCCCACAGGGATTGATGGATCAAGCAACTTTAGTGGGTGATTAGTTTAGTCAAGCTAACATTGAAGTGAATTGTGTGAAGTTGATCAACAGAAAGTAAATTTGCAAGGAATTTAAAAGATGCAGAAAATAAAATTGCAGGAAACTTAAAGAACAAGAAAGTAAAAGAGCTGAAACTTAAATTGCACGAAATGTAAATTGCATTAAATGTAAAGGGGATTGGGTGCAGGAAAATTAAAATTCAACAAGAAAATGTAAAGAGCAATCAAGCAGAGGAGTAAAAGATGAAACAAGTGCAGTAGATTTAAACAGAAATGGAAAATTACTTGAAGAAGCAACACAGAATGTAACTCAGCTCAATTGTGAAATTTAAAGAGACAAGATCTCAGGGAATCAATGAGACTAGAAAACAAGTCTAGATCTCAATTCCTTCCTTGATCAAAGTAGAAAGCAGATTGAAGAAGAAAGAAAGATGGAAGCAGTAAATGAGAATGTAGATTCAACTTTCAATTCTTAGAAATTATGCAGAAGATGAACAAAGATGGATTTCAGATTAAAGGTTGAAACAGAATTCCTCCAACCTCAACCCAAAATTTCAAAAAAGAAATGAAAACTAAGAGAGAGAGCTCTCAAATCCTAATACTCCCTAGTGGAGCTAGCCTTCCTCCAATCGAGCTCCCTCGTTGATGCCTTTATATAGGCTTTTCAAAGTAAAAATGAAAATGAAATTAAAACAAATTACAATTGAAATAAAAATCCTAATCTAATTTATCCATGTGCCTTTGAGTGATGATGTGGGCTTTGCTTGCTTTGGATTTGAGGAGAGATGGGTCTTGGATGGCCTTGGTTCAATTGGTGAAGATTTGAGTTCAAAGGGAATTTGAATTGAATTTTGGCCCATGGGTGTTCCCAGGAGGCTGCCATGCTCTTGTGGAGGGCAGAGCAGGAAAGTTGTGTGAGGAAGCATGTCACGTGCCAAGTGTGGGAGAGACCTTCAGAATGCTGCCCTGCCCTTGTGGAGGGCAGGGCAATGTTGCTTTGGTGCGCCTTGCCTCCATGCCCGTGCGTCCAAGCTGTTGGCCAAAGCTCCCTTGCTGCGCATCAATTGTGCGTGCTGGCCGTGCCAAGGATGTGCGTGCCATGCACCACGGAATGTTGCCCTACCCTCATTGTGGGCAGCGCAAGCTTTCCTTGGGGAGTGCCAAGTTCGAATCCCATGGAGTGCATTGCTTGGCTTTTTCTTCTTGGCACCTAATTCACGCCTAAGGCTTGGCTTCCTAGAGGTCTTGTGTTCGAAACTTGGTGGAGGAAGTTGTTGCAATTTTTCCTTGAATTTTCATGAAGAGAACACGACATTGCCCTCCAAGAGGGCATTCTGCTCTCCTTGTGGGCAGACTTCCTTGGTTTCCTTGTGTCTCCCTCTTCGAGCCTTGATGGAAGCATTTTGGTTTATTTTTGCTTATTTTTTGCCCTTAAAGATGCCTTTCGTTTCTGCCTCAGTTGTACGCCAAATATGGATTGCTATATATCGTTGGAAAGCTCTGAATGTCAGCTTTCCAACGCAACTAGAAGCACATCAATCGGACGTCTGTAGCTCAAGTTATAGCCCTTTGAAGTAGGCATGATCATGTTGTGAGCGGCCAGATTTTAACTTAGCGAAAATTTGCTCCAACCTCACTTTGTTTCATCATGATTCTGCCCTGCCCTTGCCAAGGGCAGGGCAGTGTGCGTGCTGGTTGTTTTCTTCTTTAATTTGGTCATGGGCCACGCTTTTAAAAGCGTGGCCTAAACCTCCAAAGTGTGCTCCAACTTCAAAGTGTGCTCCAAAGCTCTTTTTTTCCTCTTTTTTTGTGCTTCTTTGCTTCTTTTTCTTCTTATTTCCTACAAGATTTATAAAATTAAAAGATCAAGGAAATCTTCCAATTAAGCACAAAAGAATGCAATATTTAAGCACTAATCATCAATTTCTTGTATGAAAAAGCATAGAAAAATAGGTATATGATGACATGTCATCACAACACCAAACTTAAACCTTGCTTGTCCCCAAGCAAGAAAAGAATCATGCAATAGAAATTGACAATCCAAGGTAAGAAGAGTAGCAAGTTAATGTTCATGGCAAGCTAGTTTTCTATGCATGCTACAATTACAAAAGAGATGTAAATGATTGATGCTTCTATCTAGCTTATTTTATGAAATCTTTTTCTTATAATTCTTCCTTGAAACAAGCTTTTGATTTTTTTTTTACCTTCTCCTTTTGGGTGCTTTTTCCCATGAGTTAATAATAAAGCTACGACTTCTAAATGCTTTGTTTTCAAGTATTACCACTTGATACATAAGCACCACAAGCATTTGAATTAGAGGACTTCATTATGCTCATTTTTTTTTTCTTTTCTTGACTCTCTAATCATTGATGCTCAGAGCCTTGAGCTTTGAGGGAGTGCTTTTGCACTTGAGCCTAGCCTTGACTTCTAAGTGTTTTGTTTTCAAGCATTTGGCTTGATACATAAACACCACAAGCACTTAGCAAATAAATTGCCATTGGTACTCAGAGCCTTCAGCTTTCTCATTCTTTCCCTTTTTCTTTTCTTGCTTTAATTGTATTTGCTTCTTCAAGGTTTTCATGATTTCAAAAGATTTCACAAAATGTACTAGATGAAAAAATTCAATTAAATAAAATCCAATGCAATTGAGCAACAATCAATCATACTAGCTTTCCAATACTTGTATGCACATGCTAAATTCTTCTTTAATTCCTTGTTTGTTTATGATCATGATGCTTTACTGCTTTTGAATTCACAAAACTCAAGTTGGTAGTCATAATGTCACAACAACATATTTCAAATCAAATTCAAGTTATGCTTAGTCATACCACACATGTATACAGAAAATATAAAGACAATCATGAAATTTAAAGTGCTGGAAATAAATGAGAGGAAAAGGAACTTTACAACCTTGCAATTCTTCTTCTCTATTGTTGTCATTTTCCTCCCATTCTTCTCCTTCCCATACCAACTCAGAATGCTTGCTTATCCTCAAGCAACAATTAAAACAATGGCTCTGGGGCTAAGATGGATCATGAATGTCTTACACAATGAAATGTTAGTAGCACATGTGTTTTAAGCAAGCAAAATTAAAGATAATAATCAAGGCACAAGAGACAGAGACATTGTGATTGCAAACTTAAGAAGGTGAGCACAATACATTGCATAAAAGATAAGTGGCACACCAAACTTAGTGTGACACTTTCACTTGGAATCAATGCAAGTATCCAGTAAAGATTTAAAGCAAATTGTGTTGCATATCAACACCAAACTTAGAATGCAATCCTATGTCCACTTATTTGAATTAAAACTAAGCAAATGAAACTGTTATTTATTAAGTACAATCACCAAGCTAAGAATCTGTCATTAATAAAGCTCTCTTGGTAATGTATTAACAAACACAGTAAATAAGCAAACTAAAATGAAAGCATTAAAAACAAAGAATTAACTAAAGTAAACAGAATAACAAAATATCAAACCAAAAGAAAATTAACACTGCAAAGACATTATGGTTCTGTAGACAAGCGGTGTTGCTGAATGATTTGCATAGAAAAATAGGTGGCACACCAAACTTAGAATCTTGGTGTGTCACTTTCATTTTTTTGATTTGATGCAATCATCCAAAAAGATTGAAAACAATGTGTTGCATGGCAACACCAAACTTAGAATGTAACCATATGCCAATTTATTGAAATTTAAACAAAGCATGGAGAAGAAATGTACCTACGGTTGGGTTACCTCCCAACAAGTGCTCTTTTAGTGTCATTAGCTTGACATGTTGCTCTTCACTTTCTTCCTCTTCTTCCAGTTTGTTAAGAGGAATGACTTCAAGGAAGGAGAAGTTTCAGCTATTATGCCCTGTCTTGGTCTCCTTTCAGCAAGCTTTCTTTTGAAATTGGCTTGATTGAGCTTGCTTGCTTGATCAGGGGGAGGATTTTTTGTAGTTGACCTTTTCTTGAATGTTGTCCTTGATCTCTTGGTCACAATCCTCTTCTTGGTGTTTTTGTCAATTGCCTTTACTTCCTTGAGTCCAAGTCTTGGTGGTTGTGTAATTGTTGGAGTTTTGTCTTCATCAAGAGTTCCTTGCAGTGATGGTTCAATGACCCCTTCCTTCATGTGATTTTTTGCTTCAGTTGAGTTTGACTTCTCTTGAGTGTCTTCCTCCCTTTCTTCTTTATGATATTCCATTAATGCCTCTGGGAGGGAATCTTTATGTTTTATTGTCACCTCAAGTGGCTCTTGTGAATGTAAAAGTTCAGGATCAAATGCCTCATCCACCTCATTTTTCATTAAAATTTTGCTTGACACAGAGGCTTCCTCATCTTGTCTTTCCACTTTCTTCGTTACACTCAACAATTGAGCTATGTGCACTTCCATGTTTGTGAAGAAGTTATCTTTTCTTTTCCAGAATTTCTTTTCCTCCTCCCAACATCTTTTGAGCATGGACTCAATCCTTGAGAGTCCTTGGCTTGTGGAAGTTTGTGTTGGTTGTGAGTCATGGGATGGATTTTGTGTTGAGGCATAGTTAATTGATGAAGAATTTTCAAATGAGAAACTGGGAAGTGAGGGTGGATAATTTTTCATGTGATTTGACTGCTCAGAATTTGCAGTTTCTTGGTGATACTCCCATCCACCATGAGGATAATGATATGAATCATTTTGTGGTGGTGGTTGGTATCCCTCATAATTCTCTTGCTCATCTTGGGGTTCTGAGGCAAATCTCCATGGATTGGAGTGCTCAGAATTTGTGTCTTCCTGGTGATATTCCCAACCATAATTAGAATACTGACTTGAATCATATTGTGATGGCGGGCAATATCCCATGAAGTTTGTTTGACTAAAAGATGAGGTGAACTCCATTTGAATTTTGCAAAACACAACACCATTGAAAATTGAAAGTCATGTCACAGAGATAGAATTTCTTAGTGAGGCAAAAACACAAACACCTTGGTTTCAACTTAGAACAGAGAACAAAAACAAAGAAAATGCTTGATCTAGACTTCTCACCCACTTAATCATTGTTGATCTAATCAATCCCCAGCAACGGCGCCAAAAACTTAATGGTGTTTTTGTGGAAAAACGAATTTCCAACACACATATCCAACCGACAAGTATACCGGGTCGCATCAAGTAGTAATAACTCACAAGAGTGAGGTCGATCCCACAGGGATTGATGGATCAAGCAACTTTAGTGGGTGATTAGTTTAGTCAAGCTAACATTGAAGTGAATTGTGTGAAGTTGATCAACAGAAAGTAAATTTGCAAGGAATTTAAAAGATGCAGAAAATAAAATTGCAGGAAACTTAAAGAACAAGAAAGTAAAAGAGCTGAAACTTAAATTGCACGAAATGTAAATTGCATTAAATGTAAAGGGGATTGGGTGCAGGAAAATTAAAATTCAACAAGAAAATGTAAAGAGCAATCAAGCAGAGGAGTAAAAGATGAAACAAGTGCAGTAGATTTAAACAGAAATGGAAAATTACTTGAAGAAGCAACACAGAATGTAACTCAGCTCAATTGTGAAATTTAAATAGACAAGATCTCAGGGAATCGATGAGACTAGAAAACAAGTCTAGATCTCAATTCCTTCCATGATCAAAGTAGATAGCAGATTGAAGAAGAAAGAAAGATGGAAGCAGTAAATGAGAATGTAGATTCAACATTCAATTCTTAGAAATTATGCAGAAGATGAACAAAGATGGATTTCAGATTAAAGGTTGAAACAGAATTCCTCCAACCTCAACCCAAAATTTCAAAAAAGAAATGAAAACTAAGAGAGAGAGCTCTCAAATCCTAATACTCCCTAGTGGAGCTAGCCTTCCTCCAATCGAGCTCCCCCGTTGATGCCTTTATATAGGCTTTTCAAAGTGAAAATGAAAATGAAATTAAAACAAATTACAATTAAAATAAAAATCCTAATCTAATTTATCCATGTGCCTTTGAGTGATGATGTGCGCTTTGCTTGCTTTGTATTTGAGGAGAGATGGGTCTTGGATGGCCTTGGTTCAATTGGTGAAGATTTGAGTTCAAAGGGAATTTGAATTGAATTTTGGCCCATGGGTGTTCCCAGGAGGCTGCCATGCTCTTGTGGAGGGCAGAGCAGGAAAGTTGTGTGAGGAAGCATGTCATGTGCCAAGTGTGGGAGAGACCTTCAGAATGCTGCCCTGCCCTTGTGGAAGGCAGGGCAATGTTGCTTTGGTGCACCTTGCCTCCCTACCCGTGCGTCCAAGCTGTTGGCCAAAGCTCCCTTGCTGCGCATCAATTGTGCGTGCTGGCCGTGCCAAGGATGTGCGTGCCATGCACCACGGAATGCTGTCCTGCCCTCATTGTGGGTAGCACAAGCTTTCCTTGGGGAGTGCCAAGTTCGAATCCCATGGAGTGCATTGCTTGGCTTTTTCTTCTTGGCACCTAATTCACGCCTAAGGCTTGGCTTCCTAGAGGTCTTGTGTTCGAAACTTGGTGGAGGAAGTTGTTGCAATTTTTCCTTGAATTTTCATGAAGAGAACACGACATTGCTCTCCAAGAGGGCATTCTGCTCTCCTTGTGGGCAGACTTCCTTGGTTTCCTTGTGTCTCCCTCTTCGAGCCTTGATGGAAGCATTTTGGTTTATTTTTGCTTGTTTTTGGCCCTTAAAGATGCCTTTCGTTCCTGCCTCAGTTGTACGCCAAATATGGATTGCTATATATCGTTGGAAAGCTCTGAATGTCAGCTTTCCAACGCAACTAGAAGCACATCAATCGGACGTCTGTAGCTCAAGTTATAGCCCTTTGAAGTAGGCATGATCATGCTGTGAGCGGCCAGATTTTAACTTAGCGAAAATTTGCTCCAACCTCACTTTGTTTCATCATGATTCTGCCCTGCCCTTGCCAAGGGCAGGGCAGTGTGCGTGCTGGTTGTTTTCTTCTTTAATTTGGTCATGGGCCACGCTTTTAAAAGCGTGGCCTAAACCTCCAAAGTGTGCTCCAACTTCAAAGTGTGCTCCAAAGCTCTTTTTTTCCTCTTTTTTTGTGCTTCTTTGCTTCTTTTTCTTCTTATTTCCTACAAGATTTATAAAATTAAAAGATCAAGGAAATCTTCCAATTAAGCACAAAAGAATGCAATATTTAAGCACTAATCATCAATTTCTTGTATGAAAAAACATAGAAAAATAGGTATATGATGACATGTCATCACTCTACCAATCCATAAGCTTGTCTTACTGACTTGTCTGCCATCTGTAATGAGAATGTGGCAGCCTGTACCTCAAAGATCCCTAACTTCTTTATTACAAAGAGTGGCATAAGATTTATACCTGACCCCAGGTCACACAGAGCCTTCTCAAAGGTCATGGTGCCCATGGTACAGGGTATTAAGAATTTACCAGGATCTTGTTTCTTTTGAAGTAGAGTTTGCTGAACCCACGTATCTAGTTCACTAATTAGCAAGGGAGGGTCACCTTCCCAAGTCTCATTACCAAACAACATGGCATTCAACTTCATGATGGCTCCTAGATATTGAGCAACTTGCTCTCCAGTTACATCTTCATCCTCTTCAGAGAAAGAATAGTTTTCAGAGCTCATGAATGGCAGAAGGAGGTTTAAAGGAATCTCTATGGTCTCTATACGAGCCTCAGATTCTTTTAGGTCCTCAACAGGAAACTCCTTCTTGTCTGGGAGACGTCCCATGAGGTCTTCCTTATTGGGATTCACGGCCTCCTCTTCCTCCTTAATTCGGCCATATTGACAATATCAATGGTCTTGCACTCTCTTTTTGGATTCTCTTCTGTATTGCTTGGGAGAGTACTGGGAGGAGTTTTAGTGATTTTCTTACTCAGTTGGCCCATTTGTGCCTCTAAATTTCTGATGGATGACCTTGTTTCACTCATGAAACTTAAAGTGGCCTTGGATAGATCAGAGACTATATTTGCTAAGCTAGAGGAGCTCTACTCAGAATTTTCTGTCTGTTGCTGAGAAGATGATGGAAAAGGCTTGCTATTGCTAAGCCTATTTCTTCCACCATTACTAAAGCCTTGTTGAGGCCTTTGTTGATCCTTCCATGAGAAATTTGGTGATTTCTCCATGAGGAATTATAGGTGTTTCCATAGGGTTCACCCATGTAATTTACCTCTACCATTGCAGGGTTCTCAGGATCATAAGCTTCTTCTTCAGAAGATGCCTCTTTAGTACTGTTGGATGCATTTTGCCATCCATTCAGACTTTGAGAAATCATGTTGACTTGCTGAGTCAACATTTTGTTCTGAGCCAATATGGCATTTAGAGCATCAATCTCAATAACTCCCTTCCTCTGAGGCGTCCCATTATTCACAGAATTCATCTCAGAAGTGTACATGAATTGGTTATTTGCAACCATGTCAATGAGTTCTTGAGCTTCTGCAGCCGTTTTCTTTAGGTGAATGGATCCACCTGCAGAATGGTCCAGTGATATCTTAGAGAACTCAGATAGACCATAATAGAATATATCCAAAATGGTCCACTCTGAAAGCATGTCAGAAGGACATCTTTTGGTCATCTGCTTGTATCTTTCCCAAGTTTCATAGAGGGATTCACCATCTTTTTGTTTGAAGGTCTGAACATCCACTCTAAGCTTGCTCAGCTTTTGAGGAGGAAAGAACTTAGCTAAGAAGGCTGTGACCAGCTTATCCCAGGAGTCCAAGCTATCTTTAGGTTGTGAGTCCAACCATGTTCTAGCTCTGTCTCTTACAGCAAAAGGGAAAAGTATGAGCCTGTAGACTTCAGAATCTACTCCATTAGTCTTAACAGTCTCACAGATCTGCAAGAACTCAGTTAAAAACTGATAGAGATCTTTTGATGGAAGTCATGGAACTTGTAGTTCTGTTGCATTAGAGCAACTAGTTGAGGTTTCAACTCAAAATTGTTTGCTCCAATGGCAGGGATTGAGATGCTTCTTCCATAAAACTTGGAAGTGGGTGTAGTGTAGTCACCAAGCATCCTCCTTGCATTATTGTTGTTGGGTTCGGCTGCCATATCCTTTTCTTGTTCAAAATTTTCAGTAAGGGTGTCTGGATTATTGTATTTTAGCTTCTCTCAGTTTCCTCTTCAGAGTCCTTTCAGGTTTAGGATCAGCTTCAACAAGAATTCCTTTTTTCTTATTCCTGCTCATATGAAAAAGAAGAGAAAAGAAAAGGAAGAGGAATCCTCTATGTTTGTAGAAGAAGAAAGGAATAGAAGAAGGAAAAGAGTTAAGAATCCAAACATAAGGGGGAAGATAGGTTCGAATTCTTGAGATGAAGAGAAGTGTTAGTAGATAAATAAATAGATAGAAGAAGATGAGAGAGAGGATTTCAAAAATTAATTTTGAAAAAATGGTTAGTGATTTTCGAAAATTAGAAGAATTAAAATTAAAATTAAAATTTGAAACAATTAGTAAAAAAAGAATTTTGAAAAAGAGGGAGGTAATTTTCGAAAATTAGAGAGAGGAAAGTAGTTAGGTGGTTTTGAAAAAGATAAGAAACAAACAAAAAGTCAATTAGTTAGTTGAAAAAGTTTTGAAAATCAATTTTGAAAAGATAAGAAGTTAGAAAAGATTTTTGAAATCAATTTTGAAAAAGATATAATTTGAAAAAGATATTTTGGAAAAGATTTGATTTTTTAAAATTAAAATTGATTACTTGACTAACAAGAAACTAAAAGATATGACTCTAGAATTTAATGATTGAACCTTTCTTAACAAGAAAGTAACAAACTTTAAATTTTCGAATCAATCACATTAATTGTTAGTAAAGTTTTCGAAATTTTGAAATAAAGATAAGAAAAAGATTTTGAAAAATATTTTTAAATTGAAAATCGTAAAATAAAAATGAAAAAGATTTGATTTTTGAAAATGTTTTGAAAAGATAGGATTTTTAAAATTGAAATTTTGACTTAACTTATAAGAAATAGCTAACTTGAAAAAATTTTGACTAAGTCAACTCAAACTTTCGAAAATTATGAGCAAAATAAGGAAAAGATATTTTTTTTGATTTTTTGGATTTTAAATGCGGAGAGAGAAAAACACAAAAATGACTCACAACATGAAAATTATGAATCAAAACACATAATGCTTGCAAGAACACTATGAATGTCAAGATGAACACCAAGAACACTTTAAATGTCAAGATGAACATCAAGAACATATTTTTGAAAAAAAATTTCAAGAAAAGAAAACATGCAAGACACCAAACTTAGAAATTTTTCATGCTTAGACACTATGAATGCAAGAATGCACATGAAAAACAACAAAAAACACAAACCAAGAAAACATGAAGATCAAACAAGAAAATTCATCAAGAACAACTTGAAGATCATGAAAAATACAATGCATGAATTTTCGAAAAATGCAAAAGTTTTTAAAACATGCAATTGACACCAAACTTAAAAATTGAAACTAGACTAAAACAAGAAACACAAATATTTTTGGTTTTTATGACTTTATTATTTTTTTTTGATTTTTCGAAAATTAATTTTTTTTTTGAAAAAACGAAAATAAAGAAAAAAACAAATTTTTTGAAAGATTTTTGAAAAATTTTTGAAAAGAAAATTACCTAATCTGAGCAATAAGATGAACCGTCAGTTGTCCAAACTCGAACAATCCCCAGCAACGGCGCCAAAAACTTGGTGCACGAAATTGTGATCATCAACAATGGCGCCAAACACTTGGTAACGCTCTCAAACGTGAATCACACTTTGTCACAACTTCGTATAACTAACCAGCAAGTGCACTGGGTCGTCCAAGTAATACCTTACGAGAGTAAGGGTCGATCCCACAGAGATTGTTGCTATGAAGCAATCTATGGCCATCTTGAAAATCTCAGTTAGGTGGATTCAAATGGTTATAGTGGTTTCAAAATAAATAATAAATAAAGCGTAAAATAAATTTAGAAATACTTATGTAAATCATTGGCGGGAATTTCAGATAAGTGTAGGAGATGCTTTGTCCCTGTTGAATCTTTGCAACATACTGCTTTCTTACTTTTAATCCTTCATACTCCTTCCCATGGCAAGCTGTATGTAGGGCATCACCGTTGTCAATGACTACATCCCATCCTCTCAGTGAAAATGGTCCAAATGCTTTATCACAGCACGGCTAATCATCTGTCGGTTCTCGATCATGTCGGAATAGAATCCATTGATTCTTTTGCGTTTGTCATCACGCCCAATAATCCCGAGTTTGAAGCTCGTCACAGCCATTCAATCCTTGAATCCTACTCGGAATACCACAAACAAGGTTTAGACTTTTCGGATTCTCAGGAATGGCCGCCAATAATTCTAGCTTATACCACGAAGATTCTGATCAAGGAATCCAAGAGATATGCGCTCGTTCTAAGGTAGAACGGAAGTGGTTGTCAATCACGCGTTCATAACTGAGAATGATGATGAGTATCACGGATCATCACATTCATCATGTTGAAGTGCAATGAATATCTTAGAACAGGAATAAGCTGAATTGAATAGAAAATAGTAGTAATTGCATTGAAACTCGAGATACAGCAGAGCTCCACACCTTAATCTATGGTGTGTAGAAACTCCACCGTTGGAAATACATAAGTGAAGGTTCAGGCATGGCCGAATGGCCAGCCCCCATAAATGTTATCAAAGGATCATAAGGTGAACCAAAAATAATCCAAAGATGTCTAATACAATAGTAAAATGTCATATTTATACTAGACTAGTTACTAGGGTTTACAGAAATAAGTAACTGATGCAGAAATCCACTTCCGGGGCCCACTTAGTGTGTGCTTGGGCTGATCTTGAGCTTTACACGTGTAGAGGCTTCTCTTGGAGTTAAACGTCAAGTTGTAACGTGTTTTTGGCGTTTAACTCTGGTTCGTGACGTGTTTCTAGCGTTTGACTCCAGAATGAAGCGTGGAACTGGCGTTGAGCGCCAATTTGCGTCATCTAATCTCGAATAAAGTATGGACTATTATATATTGCTGGAAATCTCTTGATGTCTACTTTCTAAAGCCGTTGAGAGCGTGCCATTTGGAGTTCTGTAGCTCCAGAAAATCCATTTCGATTGCAGGGAGGTCAGAATCCAACAGCATCAGTAGTCCTTTGTCAGCCTTCTATCAGAGTTTTGCTCAGGTCCCTCAATATCAGCCAGAAAATACCTGAAATCACAGAAAAACACTCAAACTCATAGTAAAGTCTAGAAACGTGAATTTAGCATAAAAACTAATGAAAACATCCCTAAAAGTAGCTAGATCCTACTAAAAACTACCTAAAAATAATGCAAAAAAGCGTATAAATTATCCGCTCATCATTCATCGAGGTGTTTATGGAGGACTTATCTGTATTTGGTAACACATAATCTGATTGCTTGCATCACTTAGCCCTGGTGCTAAAGAGATGCCAAGAGACCAACCTTGTTTTAAACTGGGAAAAATGCCATTTCATGGTTATAGAAGGAGTGGTCTTTGGTCATAAAATCTCAAAGAAGGGCATAGAAGTAGACAGGGCAAAGCTAGAGGTGATTGAAAAGTTACCTCCACCTTGCAATGTCAAAGCAATCAGAAGCTTTTTGGGACACGCTGGTTTTTATAGGAGATTTATTAGAGACTTCTCTAAGGTTGCCAAGCCATTGAGCAACCTACTTGTCTCTAATGTGCCTTTTGTTTTTTATAATGAATGCATGTTAGCCTTTGAGGAGCTTAAGAACAAACTTTCCTCTACACCTATCATAGCACCACCATGTTGGGATCTACCCTTTGAGTTGATGTGTGATGCATCAGATTTTGCTGTGGGTGCTGTTTTAGGACAAAGGAAGGATAAATTGGTGCATGTCATTTATTATGCCAGCAAGGTCCTTAATGAAAATCAAAGGAACTACACCACTACATAGAAGGAATTACTTGCCATTGTCTTTGCTTTTGATAAATTTAGATCATATCTCATTGGTTCTAAAGTAATTATATTCACTGATCATGCAGCACTCAAATACTTGCTTACAAAACAGGAATCCAGCCAAGGCTAATAAGATAGATCCTGCTACTCCAGGAGTTTGACACCCAAATTAAGGATAGGAGTGGGGCAGAGAACAAAGTTGCTGACCACCTTTCAAGGATCCTACAAGAGGAAGAAGGAGCACACCATCTTGCAGTGAATGAAAGCTTCCCGGATGAGCAATTGATGATGATACAAGAGACCCCTTGGTTTGCTGACATAGCCAATTTCAAGGCCATTGTGGAACTACCAACCAACATCAACAAACATATGAAGAGAAAGATCATCAAAGATGCCAAATACTATATCTGGGATGAGCCATTCTTGTTCAAAAAGTATGCTGATGGGATCTTGAGGAGGTGTATATCCCATGGAGAAGGACAAGAGGTGCTTTGGCAATGTCATGGATCTGCATATGGAGGCCACTTTAGTGGAGAAAGAACAGCAGTCAAGGTGCTCCAATGTGGATTCTACTGGCCAAGCATTTTCAAGGATGCAAAGGACTTGGTGTAAAGGTGTGATGAATGCTAGAGGGCTGGCAATTTACCCAGGAATAATGAGATGCCACAGAGATTTATAATGGAGCTAGAACTATTCGATGCATGGGAGATTGACTTCATGGGGCCCTTCCTATCCTCCTACTCAAATAGTTATATACTTGTGGCTGTAGATTATGTGTCAAAGTGGGTGGAGGCTATTGCCACCACCATAAATGATAATAACGTTGTAATGAGCTTTTTCAGAAATAACATTTTCAGCAGGTTCGGAGTTCCCAGATCACTCATTAGTGATGAAGGGACACATTTCTGCAATAAACAACTAGAAACACTCCTTCTCAGATATGGAGTCAAACACAAGGTGGCAACCCCTTATCATCCACAAACCAACGGGCAAGCAGAGATTTCTAACAGGAAGCTGAAAATGATTCTCGAAAAAACTATTGGAAGCACAAGGAAGGACTGGTCTAAGAAACTAGACGATGCTTTATGGGCCTATGGGACAGCCTTCAAAACCCCATTGGGATGTCACCATACCAACTAGTATTTGGCAAAGCTTGCCACTTGCCAGTTGAACTAGAGAATAGAGCCTTATGGGTTCTAAAACTACTGAATTTTGATGAGCAAGCTGCTGGAGAAAAGAGGCTGAGGCAACTCAACGAGCTGGAAGAATTTAGGAACCAAGCATATGAAAATGCAAAGATCTACAAAGAGAACACAAAAAGATGGCATGATCAAAAGATAGCAAAGAGGGAGTTCACTGAAGGACAAAAGGTGTTATTGTACAATTCTAGACTTAGGTTCTTCCCTGGGAAGCTTAAGTCTAGATGGTTTGGACCCTTCACCATCGTCAAAATGTACCCCTAAGGTCAAGTGGAGCTGATGGAGGACAAAACACAGAGAACCTTCACTGCAAATGGCCATAGACTCAAGCATTACCTGGGGGACTCACTGGATGAAAGAAGAGTGAGCTACCAACTCAACTGAAAAAAGAAGAACGTCAAGCTAGTGACGATAAGGAAGCACTGGTTGGGAGGCAACCCGACACTTTATATCCTTTTGATTTATTGCTTTATTAGAAGTAGATTGTAAATATTAGCTTAGGAAGTTAATTTCAGTTTTGATAGTTAAGATAGCTTTGTGAGTTATATGTGCTATTTTTTTGGAAATGCAGCTGGATAAAAACATTTACTAATAATGATGAGTGATTGGGCAAAGAACTAGCTAAAAAGCTAAGTTTGGTGTGGTCACTCACCAACTTGATCTAGGCTTACAAGCATTTAGATAAATTAAATTTTTTTAGGAGTAAGCCCAGAGATTAAGTTTCGTGTGGCCACTACCATATGAGAATCAATCAGCAAGCCCAATACCACTCAATGTGGAAGCATTTAATACATTGGTGGAGGCTTGAATGAGGATTTTAATGTGTTCAAGGGAGATTAGATGCAAAGAATGTGAAAGGATTGAAATTATTTCTTCCCCATGAACAGATTAAAAACCCAACGATAAACCCGATTTATTGAGATGCAAATGAATTAAGTTTGGTGTCCCAAGGGACACCCATCAGTTTCAATCCCATTCACTAGCATTAAAAAGAAATGTGGAGGATCATTTTGTCATTACTAATGGGGTTTTCGTTTTTTTTTCAGGAGATTGAATGGGGCCCACTTGATAGATAACAAGGAGATCAAAGTGTACTTACACTTTGGAACTCAACATCTTCAGAGAGCACAGTGGGATAAGGGTTGGCGCCTCTTCCCACACTAGGCACCACTCCCCAAGTGGAAAATATTAAATTCCTTTTTTTCACCACCATTCGAACCACACCCTTCACTCTTATAAATCCCCTACACTCCCCATTCCTTCCACATAACAAACTCACAGAGACCTTTCCTTCTTCTCTCGTTCTTCTTTTTCTTTATCTTTCTACTTGATTCGGACAGTCAAATGCTAAGTTTGGTGTTGGAGAAAAACTTTGTTTTGCTTGTGTTTCTTTGTAACACTCCATTAATATCTCAGAACCCTCAAACACACACACTCTCTCTCCACCTAATGGCACTACCAAGATCCTCAACCTCAAAGAGAAGAAAGACCAAAGAACCAACCTCAGGTTCCTCAAGCTCAAACTTCAATGAGTACAAATTCCTCTCAGCATTCAACCAAAACCAATTCTACAATTGGGTGAGTGAGAGGGAGATCATCCCATAGGTCGGCTTTCAACTAGGAAGGAATAAGCACCTTGAGATCAACATTGAGATTAACAACAGGGGCTGGGCACTCTTTTGCAACCCACTAAAGAAAGTGGTGGAAGGAGTGGTAAGGGAGTTTTATGCCAATGCTGTGCCACAGCCAGGGCAAACTTATGGGTATATTAGCTATGTGAGGGGGAAGACCATTGACTATAGTCCCTCTAACATAGAAAGGGTGCTGATGGTGAAAAGGCTCAACTACACTCGAAGTTATAAGGAGAGGATGAAGCAACCAGACCCAAGATTTGATGAAATCCTGAATGAAATTTGTGTACTAAATATGCAGTGGATCAATGATAAAGATGGAAAACCTAACCAGCTGAGGAGAAGGGACTTGAGCCCCCAAGTTAGGGGGTGGTTAGACTTTGTGAGAAGATCTTTGATCCTTACATCAAACACATCAGAGGTGACCAAGGAGAGGGCTGTACTTATATACAGTATAATAAAGGGAGAGGACGTCAATGTTGGGGAGTTGATTGCCAACAACATCAACAAGATACTGAAAAGCACTAACAAGAGCATAAGATTGGTATTCCCCAGCATCATACAAGAGCTATGTGATGATGCTGGAGTTGAGAAGGTGATTGATGAGGTGTTAGTGAAGCAAGATAAGCCTATAACTGCCAAGAAGATGGCCAAGGTGTTGGCCGTCAATCCACTTCAAAGGGCTAGAGAGCATAGAGCTCACGCTCATGTGCCACCACCACGACAACAAGAGAAAGAGGAGGCAGAGGAGCAACCACAATTTCTGGCGCTTCAACCACCACCATACCAACAATACCAACAATTTCTGGAAGGAATAAACTGGGAGCAGCTGCAAGGAGACGTACACCAAATGAAGGGAGATCTGCATCAATTGAGGAAAGATGTCAATCAATTTCAAAGTAGCCAAAGGGAGTAATGGAACTAAGTGAATGAGAACATGCAAAACCTCCAAGGAAGCTCTGAACAACTGAAGGAGCAGCAAAGAAGGATCAACTGGGGAGAAATGCAAGGAAGCTTAGGGATGATGCTGGAATATCAATTACATCAAATGAACAGCCTTGCTGAATTCAGACACTTCTATGAAGTTAGAACTACAACAAGAAGGGAATATGACTGCTATGAACAAACTAAGTTGAGTTACTTGTGCAATGCAGTAGCCAACTTTAATCTCAGTTACCCCACCTATATACAAAAATTGGAGGAACTCAGTGGACGGCAGGAAGAAATTGCGTATCAGCACAAGGAAAACGTGAAGTCCTACATGAGGAGGCTGGGTTTCTAGAAGCCCAAGGACAAGAAAGCACAAGAAGGATCCTCCAAAAAGGGTGGAGATGACTCTTCCCCCTCCAAGAAGAAAGACAAAGGCAAGGGGCCAATGAACTGGAGAAGCTGCATAAGGTTGTTGAGTTCCATAGTCGACAATTCCCAAATTTCTGAATTCTGCTTAAGTTTTTCTCTGTTTACTTTATGTTTGAGAATAACTGATAATGTTAGGATAGTTTATGTTTCATTCTGCTTGAAGTCTTTTGTGAGTCCTTTGATATGCAAGAAAGAAAATGCAATGGTAACTGCGGTCTTCATTTTCATCAATAAAGTAGAGTTTGTTTCCATAAGAGTTGTTGTGAGTGCGAACAAGAGTAAATGAGACTAAGACCAAGAAAGCTTATTCAAAAGGACTAAAAAACAAAAGACTAAGTGAAGAACATTGAATAAAGTGAAAAGAAAAAAAATGAGTCATGAAAAGTAACTAGTCCTATAAGGCATGACAAGTAGAAGTTGAGGGGTGTTCCTTGAATATCTATAGAACCAAGAAGTAGTAAGCAACAAAGACCCAAGGTTTTGAGCATTAACTACTAAGGAGGGAAAAGAAACATTGAAAAAATTCAAAAAGAGTTAGAACCCCTAGTAGATGCTTGTGGTGAAGATGTGTCAAGAAAAGGCATGGGAAAGTAAACCTCAGGGGTGTTTCAACACCTAGCACCTGATGAGCGGATACTTTATACGCTTTTTGGGGGTAATTTCATGTAGATTTTAGTATGTTTTAGTCAATTTTTAGTATAATTTTATTAGTTTTTAGGCAAAATTCATATTTCTGGACTTTACTATGAGTTTGTGTGTTTTTCTGTAATTTCAGGTATTTTTTGGCTGAAATTGAGGGAGCTGAGGAAAAATCTGATTTAGGCTGAAAAAGGACTGCTGATGTTGTTGGATTCTGACCTCCCTGCACTCGGAATGGATTTTTTTGGAGCTACCAGAGTTCAATTGGTGCGCTCTCAGTTAGGTTGGAAAGTAGACATCCAGGGCTTTCCAGCAATATCTAATAGTCCATACTTTGCGTGAGGATAGATGACGTAAACTGGCGTTCAACGCTAGTTCCATGTTGCAGTCTGGCGTTCAACGCCAGAAACAGGTTGCAAGTTGGAGTTCAACGCCAAAAACAGGTTACAACCTGATGTTCAACTCCAGAAACAGTCCAGGCACATGAGAAGCTTAAGTCTCAGCCCCAGCACACACCAAGTGGGCCCCATAAGTGGATTTCTATACTATTCATCTTAGTTTACTCATTTTCTGTAAACCTAGGCTACTAGTTTAGTATTTAAACAACTTTTAGAGACTTATTTTGTATCTCATGACATTTTTAGATCTAAACTTTATACTCTTTGACGGCACGAGTCTCTAAACTCCGTTGTTGGGGGTGAGGAGCTCTGCAGCGCCTCGATAAATTAATGTAATTATTTCTGTTTTCCATTCAAACACGCTTGTTCCTATCTAAGATGTTCATTTGTGCTTCACTATGAAGAAGGTGATGATCCGTGACACTCATCACCTTCCTCAATCCATGAACGTGTGCCTGACAATCACATCCGTTCTACATTAGATTGAATGAGTATCTCTTAGATTCCTTAATCAGAATCTTTATGGTATAAGCTAGAATCCATTGGCAGCATCCTTGAAAATCCGGAAGGTCTAAACCTTGTGTGCGGTATTCCAAGTAGGATTCAAGGATTGGATGACTGTGACGAGCTTCAAACTCGCGAGTGTTGGGCGTAGTGACAGACGCAAAAGGATCAATGGATCTTATTCCGACATGATCGAGAACCGGCAGATGAGTAGCCATGTTGTGACAGAGCATTTGGACCATTTTCACTGAGAGGATGGGAAGTAGCCATTGACAACGGTGATTCCCTACATACAGCTTGCCATGGAAGGAGCCTTGCATTTATGAAAGTGAGAAAGCATTATGTTGCAGGAATTCAGAGGACAAAGCATCTCCAAAACTCCAACATATTCTCCATTACTGCATAATAAGTATTTATTTCATGCTCTTTTAGTTTCTATAATTAAAACTAAAAAATTATTATTGATATTGTTCCGAGGGTTACCTGAAACTGGAGGTCAATCTCAGACGAGATCTTCTGTATTGGTTGGAGCCGACGTGTCCGGTGGGTGTATAGCGGCCGGAACTGGTGTGTCCGACTTGTGGAACTGAGAGTGCTGCTGATCCTTTATCACCGAAGGGTGGGGGGTACCTGCAAGGGACTCCGATGCTTAAGTTAGCAAGGGTATTAAACAGGTATTGAGTAGAATCAGAGTATGAGTTATACCTGGGTGCTCTAGTGTATTTATAATGGTGTGGAGTGACCTTTTTGGATAAGATGAGTTAGTTATCTTATCTTATCTTATCTTTTGAGTGAGGTCATCTTATCTTCCAGGGAACCGCCCTTCTCTCTGTAGGCTTGGGCTGCCTTAAGATTTGGGGCGTGTTCCTCTACTTGGGCCCTTATTTGGGCTTTCCTGTCGATTTGGCCGAGCTCTTTGAAAAGAGGTCGGGTTGTCCTGACCTGAAGAGGTCGGTTGCTTTATCCGTCGAACATCCTGGGTCGGACAGTTCGACCCAGGATATGAACAGTGCCCCTGCTTTGAGCTCGGTCTTCTTTTTTGTGGTCGAGTCCTTGACTTCGGTCCTTCTTTGGTGAAGCCGAACTCAAGTATTTCATTGATTCTTTTGTAGCAGCTTTGAATGTAGAACGTTTCCTCTAAAAGACGCGCGCTTTTATATCAGCGCTTTTTGGGAACGTGCGAGGGTTTAATGCCTTCTTTAATTTTGACCATTAATTGCCCTGTTTCCCCTAGGCTCTTTACTTTTGATTTTGAAAACCTAGAAAACAGTTTCTCTTCTTTTATTTTCCTTGTAACTTCTTCGTAACTTTTTTCCTATTCCCTCTTTGCTCTCTATCTTTCGCTTGTACTTCTGCTTCCTAGCGTTCGCGGCGTCGCTTGGCGATTTTTGGGGCAACTTTCACTTCTGCACCTCCATTTATTTTTCTTCGAAGCTTCTTTCGTCTCAGGTTAGTCCCATTTCGTGCTTTTTCTTTGTTTTTGGTTTTGTGATGAGGTTTTGATTCTGATCCTCCCTTTTTTGGGAAAGTTTGAATCTTTCTGTTTCCGTTGTGCCCTAGATTTGTTGAAATGTGCTTTCTGGGAGTTTTCTCTATCTTCTGCATGATCCTTTTGCTTTTTCTTGATGCTTTTAGGGATTTGCATGTTCTTTGTTGTTTCTGTTCTGATACTGTTGTCCGCGTCTATTCCTTGTTTTATTTGAAGGTTGCTTTTGTCTGATCTTGAAAAAAGGTTGCATCTTTAATGGTCTCTGCTTGGCATGCTTGATGTTCGGGAATGCTTTTTGCTTGGTAGACTGTAATGGCATATGCTTTCTAAAAATGTTTTCTTATTTGAAGTCTTTTTCTTGCTTGAGAAATGCTAGGGTAGGAGCTGTAGATTTTCCTAGAAACCTTACTTGATTATTGCCTCCAAAGGATGCCCCAAGACTTTTGGTTTGAGTCTTGGGGTTTTCCTTTTCTAGTTTTTGAAAATCAAATAATTAGTTATTTGTGATTTATTTTAAGAAAATTATTTTGCTAAAGATGATTAAATAGAGTTTCATGATAATTGAAGTTTAAATTAATTAGAATTTTTATATAAACTTTATTAGATATTTGGTAATATTTAAATTATAATTTTGGTAATTTTAAAATAAGAGAAGCATTGTATAATTTAATTTAAATAAATTCTATTTTGAATAAATTATGTTATTAATTTGAACTCTTAGAAATTAATTTATTAGAAATGATTAGATTAATTTTTATAAATACTTTAAGTTTACGTCAATTAATATTTATGTACAATTTTTATTATAATTGGTTATTTTATAAATTGAAATTAAAGTTTCAGAGATAAAAACTAATAGAGATTTATATGATTTAATCTAGAAAATTGATATTTGAATTTAAATTGTACTTTACAAAATATAATTAACTTGTTCATTTTATAATGTAAATTAGAAATAATTGATTGAGTTTAGAAATATGTTGATAAATGATGTTCCTAAATATTTTTAATAGAGCATATGTAATTTTAAAATTATTCTACCCTTCAATTTTATCAAAATATCTATTCATATCTATCCATATTCTTTTATAAAATCCTAATTTCTAACCCTAATTCCCAAATCCAACTCAGAAACCCTAATTTCCCAAATTGAAAACCCTAACCCTCACTCCCTCACCACACTCGGCCGCACCCCCAGTTTCCCCCTTTCCTTTCCTAAACGCAAAACTCATTCACACAGAACTGAAAAAGAAGCACAAAGAGAGAGTGGGATCCGAGAGAAGAGGGAAGAGCGTCGCCGGAGGGGGCTTGGCACCGTCGCCGCCTCCGTTCATCGGGCCCTGCTACGCCGTCGCCACCATCCCCAGCGTCGCCCAGCCTTGTCCGCGCTGCAGTGCCTCCTGTCAGCCATTCATGGAGCCGCGGAGAGTATCGCCGTTGAAGTCATGCCGTCGCAGAGGGAGCCAGAGGAGGGAGACGAGCCCGAGCCAAGAGCAGGAGGAGGAAGGCGTCGCTGTGCCTCCCGTCGCCGTCGCCGTCGGGCTGAGGGAAAACGGAGGTTCGTAGTGGAGTGAGAGAGAGAGAGAGCAAAGGCGCGACAGAGGAGAGGAGCTGTGTTCCACGCTGCTGTCGCCACCAGTTCACGGCCACCACTGCGAGGGTTCTGCCGTCGTCGTTCCAGTGCCGCCATTCATGCCCTCCGTTGCCTTCGTCGTTCTATCCAGCATCACCAGCACTGAAGTCAGCTTCTACCACCATCAAGCCTGAAGGGAAGCGCCACTGCTATTGCCCGACAGTAGTTTCCCCTTTGTTCCCAATTCCATTCCTGAAACTGTAACACTCTTGCTCATGCTCTGTTTCCCGAATCTATTTCTCTACCATATTTTGTTTTGATTACAATAGTATATGTTAATGTCTCTGTTTAGTATTATCGTCCTTATCCGGAACCACTGATGTCACCGCTATAGAGATGATTGGGATAGGCGCGATTGTCATTGTTGTTGCTGCCCCAGAAGAAGTGAGGCTGCTGCTGCTGTTCCGGACGCATTGGCTGTTGTAAACTGGGAAAAAGAAAGGGATCGTTGCGTTTAAATTCGACGGTTTCGACTAATTGAGGTAGGGGATTTAACGTTTTTAATTTAGAATGCCCACCAAGTTATTTGAATAAGTGCAAATAGTTAACAATGGTTAAGAAATTCTTAATTGACATGAATGACTTGAAATATATTTGAAATTAGTTGGTTGTTGTGATTATTCTGAGCTGTGATTGGAAGTAGATGCTGTTGTGAATAATGATTAATTTAGTGTAATTTATTAAATTGAAAAATGCTGAGCTAATTATTGAAAAGCTGTCGAATGGATAATTGATGAATTGAGTTTGGATTGTTGCTGTGAATGTATGTTTTTGTTATGAGAGATTGGTTGGTGGGATTAAGTTTGGAGTGAGGTTGTGGGAGTAAGGTTGGTGTGGTGTTAAAAACTGATTTTGATTTGAGGCTGTGAATTGTGATTTGTGAGCCATGATTGAATTGTTTGAAAGTGACTAATTATTCGAATTCCTGGTTATGCGGATTTCATGATTTAGTTGTGAAATTGAAATATAATTGATGATGGTGGATATTGTTGCAAGCCTGTTTGAGAAATTATTGGTTACTTGATATGTTAATTTGACTGGATAATATTGTACTGAGTATTGAACTGATTCAAGCTTGAGCTCGGTTTGGAATTGTTGTGATAATGGTTTAATTGTGACTGCCTTCTGATTATTTCAGAGTTATTGGAAATTCAGATTTTAGTTGATTATGTTGAGTTGGTTGTTATTGTTGATTCAAGTCTAATTAGAGTTGATTTTGAGGACGGTTAAAGAATTGAAGGTTGACCACTGAACTATTTTCTTATAATATGATCTTTAGAATGAAATGGTAACTTTGCTAATAACTAAGTAACTTTGAAAAGAACAAGAAATATGAAAAGTTGTTGTTGAGACTCAATTTTGAGAAGTTTGAATTAACTATAGAACTAGTTATGATGTTTCAAAGTTAAAGTGTAAAACTTGATTTTCTGCATTATGTTTAAAAGAAGCCGGAAACTTTGAAAAGCTATAACTATTTCTGTGATTATCGGAATTGTGTGAGACCAAGTCCGGATTGAGCTTGGGAATATAGGGAACTGGACTGCTGAATTTGAGGCTTTTTCACTAAGTTTATGATTTATGGTGAATTTTTAAGTCATGGATGTCAAATCTGGTTTTTCTGCTGAGCATTTAACACAGCAGCAACTTGATTTCTTTAGTGGAAATTCTGCATTTTGAATTTTGAAATGGAACCAATTTTAAATGAAACTTGGGTCCTAATACTTTAATTTCATAAAAATTTAGAATTGTTAGAGTTGTGGTTTTAAAGTTTTGGATTTTCAAAGAAAGATGTATTATGCAGTAAAAGTCAAGCTTTGTGTTCTAAGTCAGTAACTTTGAGGTTTTATAATTTTTAAATCTGGAATGATATTGAGATCCAACCAATTGGAAGTGAAAACTAAGTATGTTTAGCATATGTGACTAAAATTTCAGGGCTATTCATGTTTTAATGAGTAAGTTATGGGACTTGGAAGAATATAAGTTCATTAACTTTTAAAGCAGAATTCTGCAGAAAATTAGTCAACTTCTAAGTGATATAACTTCTTCATTAAAAATGATATTGACCTGAAACCAATTGGAAAAGAAACTTGGATGAGTGAAGTTGAACTGTATTAATTTTCAAAGTCATTGGATTTAACTTGGATTTTATATTGAATTTTGAATGGCACATGCTGCTGCTGTTTTTCTGGTTTTACGCACTGCAGAGCAGTCTCGGTTTTTCCTTTATTCCTAAGGCTAGAGAAACCAGAAAATTATGATCTTTGGTTTGTTAGAAAGCTTATTCCAAGATGAACGCCTGGACATAAAGTTTGCGCAATTCCGAGTTCTTTTGCTATACTAAAAACAGAAAAGAAGATAGGGTGTTGGGAATGCTTGAGTGAGAGTTATGAGTCCATAAAATTGAAGATAAACCTTAGCGTTATATGGCTGATTCAATGTTAGAATTTGCTTGTTTCTGAATTGAATTGATATTGGAAATGTTGAAAAGAGTTTGGTAAATTGTTTTGTTGGGACCCGTAAGGGTGGCTAAGCCCGAGTTTTAGGGGAGGTGCTGCCGGAATTTTGTAAAATCTGAGGTTTTACTTGAGAAAGAGTTTTATTTGATTACCTCTAATGAGAGGTTATGTTTTGAAAGGAGTTTAATGAATTTAAAATAAATAATTTTCTTGAGCCTTTTGATAGAGAACTAAACTGAAAAGTTGTTTTAAAGTTGGCTTGACCCAAGATTGCCAAAGCAGAGATTATGAACTGAGTTGATGATTAAGATTTTTACGAACGAATGCTTGAGAAAGTTAAGATTGGTTTTAAAAAAAAATGTGTTAAGGATTTAAATGGCAAAAGAGAATGGGGAACTGATATATGGATTGCTGAGATTTAGAAAGGAAAATGAAAAGTGATAAAAGGCGGGAAAACCCCACAAACTGTTAGTTATTTAACTACGGGGAAAACCCATGAATTGATAATTGGTTAAATTCGGGAAGTACCCACGAACTGAATGATCACTGATCTCGGGGAAACTTATAAATTGTTATTTGTTTTATAAGCGGGAAAAACCCATGGACTGATAATCATTGATTACGGGAATAACCCATGAATTGTTGTATGTTAATCTCGGTTATAACCCACGAACTGAAGATCATTGTTTGCTGTGTATTGATCTCGGGTATAACCCACGGACTGAGATCGCTATGTTATTGTGTATTGATCTCGGGTATAACCCACGAACTGAAGATCACTGTTTCTCCTTGTGCGTATATTATGGGGTCGGGCTTTGCGCCGATTGCCGGTAGTCACGAAGGAGTGGTATTCTTACCACCGACACATATGCACTAAGGACACAAAGGGAAGTCATATCTGGGACTTGTTCCTAGGCAATGTCGGGCTGCAGGGTGTAAACCGACACGTGAGCTCATGGCCTGCTTAGGACAGACATGCATCATATTAGTTGTGTATTTGCATTTGGTTATATTGCTTGTATTACTTGTTTGTGATTGTGTTGTTTGTCTTATTGTGATTTGTTTGTGTGTTGAATTGAGTTTCTTACCTGTGCTAGTAGTTTGTGAATGGATAGAGATGATTAATATCTGTTGTTATGACTTTGAATCAATTATGTGGCTGAAAGGTATTTAATATGACAAGTTTTGCAATTGAGATCAGTTTTGGGTTTGGAAATTCAAAGAAAGTAATTATTTAACTAAAGTAAGATTAACAAGTATTACAAAGGGTTTGACAAAGATGGATTATTAAGCAAAGTTAATTATTTGCATGTTAATCATTACTTTTACGGCATTCCCATTCCCTACTGAGAACGTGTGGTTTGTTCTCACCCCAAAATTCTTCCACTCTTTCAGTGACACAGGTTCGAAGATACAGTTTGAAGCTGCGGGCGATTATAGAATTTATTTATGAGTTAAATGTATGAGTTAATTTGCTTTCATAGAATTCCCTCGCCTTACTGCTTAAGGTTTTTATTTTATGCAGAGGGATAGGAGTTGTACCTGAATTTTATTTAAATTCTGTTGTATAATATTACTATTATTAATAATTATGTGATTATTATTACTTGGTAATGTTTGCTATATGATTTTAATTATCAAAAACAAAATTTTCTGGTATTTTTACTAAAACAAAATCGCGATATCGAACTAAAGGCTCAATAGTAAATAGTTAATAAAGGAAAGCAGGTTAGTAACACCTTACTTTCGGTAGATCATGACGTTCTGGAAGTTGGGTCGTTACATTCGTGCTGTTGAGGGGGCCCGCCCCTTTTTTCTTGATGAAAATGATGAGCCCTCTTTCTCTCTAGAGTGGCAGAAGGATGTAAGAGTGTCTCGCTATACTTGGGAGATGCTTGATGATGTTGAGCACGCTTTTGTAGTTGTTCTTGAGGATCTCTGGGGGAAACCACCTCATCTTGATACAAAAAGATTTTTGAATGACCCGTCCTTGGTTCGGGCTATTTTGGGTATTTGTCTGACTTGTTTCCATACTTGTTTCCTTTTTCTTCATCTTATCGGATTTGTAATTCTTTGTTGTGGCTGATTTTGTTTTTGCAGAGATAGCAAAGAATAGTGACTCCATGAAGGCCTTCAAAAGGGCAAAGAAGGCAACTGCTGCTCTGAACATCTCGGTCAAGGTGGCCGGTGAGGGATCGTCACAGGTCCCAGTGAAGCCTCCTGTGCCGAGTTCCCTTGGGCCGAGGAAAGTGATTCCTACTCCTCGGTTTCATCAGGTCGATCCTCCTCAGACTTCTGCCGTTGCTTCTGGTGTCCCTCCCTTAAAAAAGCAAAAGACATCCGAGCCCTTCAACCTGGATGCCCCGGATTTTAATGCTATCGAGTTTGTTGACCAGCAAATTGCCCCCTATGGTGGGCTTCCTATGGACGACGTGTCTCTTCTTCAGCATATGGATTTTATCACCAAAAGTAGTGTGAAGATGGCTCGTATGGGTGCGGTTATATTTCAAACAGTTCAGGGGATTCCGATTCATGCCACAAAATCCTTCATAGAAGAGGCCAAGTCGGAATTTGATCGAATTAAGGGTCTGAAGGAGGAGTTGGAGGTGAACTTGGCGAAGGTGGAGAAGGAGCTGGAGGGTGAGAAGGCCAGTTCTATTGCCTTGGCTGCTTCTTTGAAGCTGGCCGAGGACATGGCACTAAAACATAAGGATAGTTATGTCTCGGCTTATAGGGAATTGATGCATCTTCGGGAGGATTTGGAAACTGCTCGGGTTAATTATGGTGAGCTTCAAGGTCACCTTGTGGGTAGCATAACTGCCGCCTCCGAGAACCTGATGGAGCAGTTCTGGATTGTTGCTCCTGATGCCGACTTGACTCTCATCAGCCTGGACAATGTCGTGAGGGATGGTAAGATTGTCCCTGATGACCAAGATGTTGATGAGACTGACCCTCCCCCAGTGCCTTCTCTTAAGGTGTCGACCTCCTCTGTTCCTCCCGTTACATCTGATCCGGATTACCAGATTCTAAACCGGGATGATGGAACCGTAGATGCTGTGTCCCTTCAGACTCGCCCTCCTTCTCCCCGTACTGATGCTGCCGGGAAGGCTCCTGATCTTAGCTGATCTTTTTTCTGAATATTTGTGTAAATAGCCTGATTTGTGGGCTTTTGAACTTGTTTTTGTGAATGATGTTTTATTTGACAGTTGATACTCTAGTTGCTATTTTTAGCAATTTATTTTGAAAACAAAATGGTTTCTCCGAGGTTGATTTCGGTGGCCTCTTTGAAGCTTTATCATACTATGCTTTCATTGTGCTCTAGCAGGGTGTCTGTCGGAATCTTGCTGCTTGGCCTCTTTAGATTGCTTTTGTACTTTTTGTTTGTAGCTTGGATCCTTTTGAGGTCGTGACTTGTGGGGGGTCAAACTTGTTTTTCGGTTTCCTTGCTTTTGTTTTGTATTTTTAGCGCCTTATAACCGATTTCTTTTATGTTGGTCCCCTTTTAAGTTATTTTTATAATCCTCTTTTCTGGGCCTTTGCCAGGTCTCTTTAAGGGATTACTTTTATAACTTATCTTTGTAGGAGACCGACTTCGTTAGGTCGATCTCTTCTGAGTTGTTTTTGTAATCCTCTTTCTTGGACCTTTGTTAGGTCTCTTTCAGGGATTACTTTTACAACTTGTTTTGTAGGAAATCGACTTCGTTAGGTTGGTCTCTTCTAAGTTGTTTTTGTAATCCTCTTTCTTGGACCTTTGTTAGGTCTCTTTCAGGGATTACTTTTACAACTTGTTTTGTAGGAAACTGACTTCGTTAGGTCGGTCTCTTCTAAGTTGTTTTTGTAATCCTCTTTCTTGGACCTTTGTTAGGTCTCTTTCAGGGATTACTTTTACAACTTGTTTTGTAGGAAACCGACTTCGTTAGGTCGATCTCTTCTAAGTTGTTTTTGTTATCCTCTTTCTTGGACCTTTGTTAGGTCTTTTTCAGGGATTACTTTTACAACTTGTTTTGTAGGAAACCGATTTCGTTAGGTCGATCTCTTCTAAGTTATAGCAATTCCTCTTTAATAGGGTTGGCCAGACCTCTTTCCAGAGATTTGCTGATAACTTGGACTTGTTTGATCTGATTTTTTAATATTCGTCCAGTCTTTTTTAAGTTATTATATAGCAATCCATAAGACCTCATCAGGTTCTTTTTTTGGGATCACTTTCGATAACTTCTTGCATTATTCTTTGTTCATCTTTTGCCGATTTGTAGATTGTGGTTTCTGTCCTGGTTTAATCGACCTTTAGGTGAATCGCATTTTCACCTTTGTTAGTCGATTATTCCTATCAAGATCGTATAGTGAATCTGTTCTTCACTTCTTGTTCGATCTGTTGCTTTATAATCGGTCGATAAATGTTTCAGATTAATGAGTCTTGAGCATTTGTAGAATACCTGAAATGTATTTTTTATTTAAAGAAAGTGCAAATATATACAGGCGGGAGTTTTTTATACCCTTAAGTCGGATTAAATCTCAATCTTGACGCCTCATTAAAAAACCTTTTCAGGAAAAAGAGTGCGTCTTGTGATAAGACTTTTATCTAACTATAGTACCTTCTCAGATTACAGGCGTGCCATGATCTGGGGAGTTCTCATCCCTCGAGTTCGGACAGTCTATAGTAGCCCTTCCCAAGTACTTCTGTGACTCGGTAGGGTCCTTTCTAATTAGCTGCTAGCTTTCCTTCTCCAGGTCGAGTTGTTCCAATATCATTTCGGATTAAGATGAGATCGTTCTCTGCGAAATCTCTTGGCACTACCCTCTGATTATACCTGGAAGCCATTCGTCGCTTTAATGCCTCTTCTCTGATCCGAGCTCTTTCTTGGATTTCTGGAAGTAGGTCGAGCTCTTCTCTTTGGAGTTGAGAATTTGTTTGCTCATTGTAGTGGACTACTCGGGGAGATCCTTCTTCGACCTCTATTGGAATCATTGCCTCCACTCCGTATGCTAGTCGGAATGGTGATTCGTTCGTGGTGGAATGGGGGGTCATCCGATACGCCCATAGGACTTGTGGAAGTTCCTCGGCCCAAGCCCCCTTTGCTTCTTGCAGTCTACGCTTCAACCCAGCCAACATGACTTTGTTGGCCGCTTCGGCTTGTCCGTTGGCTTGGGGATGTTCAACGGAGGTGAACTGGTGTTTTATATTCAAGTCGGCCACTAACTTTCTGAAGCCTGCATCTGTGAATTGGGTGCCA
Source organism: Arachis hypogaea (assembly GCF_003086295.3). Classification (NCBI taxonomy): domain Eukaryota; kingdom Viridiplantae; phylum Streptophyta; class Magnoliopsida; order Fabales; family Fabaceae; genus Arachis; species Arachis hypogaea. The sequence goes on along the minus strand of NC_092038.1, from coordinate 86,112,799 downwards.
TTGTCTGTGGTGATGGAGTATGAGACCCCAAACCTTGTAACGATGTTCCTATATAGGAATTTCCGGCTTCTTTGAGCAGTAGCATTGGCTAGAGGTTCTGCCTCGATCCATTTCGTGAAATAGTCCTCTCCTACTATGAGGAATTTTACTTGTCCCGATCCATGTGGGAAGGGTCCGAGAAGATCGAGTCCCCATTTTGCAAATGGCCAGGGTGATGTTACGCTAATGAGTTTTTCTGGCGGGGCGATGTGAAAGTTGGCATGCTTTTGACATGGTGGACATGTCTTTACAAATTCTGTAGCTTCCTTTTGTAGAGTTGGCCAATAGAATCCTGCCAGGAGTACTTTTTTGGTGAGAGCTTGTGCTCCGAGATGGTTGCCACAAATGCCGCTGTGTACTTCTTCCAAGACTTCCTTTGTATTGGATGTCGGGACGCATTTTAATAATGGTGTTGAGATCCCTCTTTTGTATATGATGTTGTTTATGATAGTGTAGTACTGTGCCTCCCTTTTTAATCTCTTTGCCTCCCTTTCATCTGTGGGAAACGCTTCTATTTTGAGGTAGTTAATTATGGGGGTCATCCATCCTTGATCCCGACCTGTTATGGCTAGGATTTTTTCTTCTTCAGATATTGATGGGTTTTGCAGTATTTCCTAGATGAGGCTTCTATTGTTGCCCCCTGGTTTGGTGCTGGCTAGCTTTGAGAGCGCGTCAGCTCGGACATTTTGCTCGCGAGGTATGTGGCAGATCCTATATTCTCCAAGTTGTCTGAGCTGTTCTTTGGTTTTATCCAAATATTTTTTCATGGTAGGGTCTTGGCTTGGTAGCTTCCTGTTATTTGCGAGGTAACGACTTGTGAGTCACTGTAGATGTTGAGTTTCTGAGCTCCAACTTCCCTAGCTAGCTTCAAATCAGCTAATAACGCTTCATATTCTGCCTGGTTGTTTGAGGCCGGGAATCCAAATTTTAGGGAAAGCTCAAGTTGGGTTCCTTGGTTGCTTTCGATTATCACACCTGCATCGTTTCCGGCTTTATTTGAGGAACTGTCCACGTATATGTTCCACTCTATGGGGATTTCTGGGGTGTCTGTGAATTCTGCAATGAAGTTGGCTAGGTATTGTGATTTGATGGCGGCCCGCGCTTCGTATTGGAGGTCGAACTCGGATAACTCGATTGCCCACTGTAGGATTCTTCCTGCTAGATTTGTTTTCTGCAGTATCCCTTTTATGGGCTGGTTGGTCTGAACTTTGATGGTGTGCGCTTGGAAGTATGGGTGAAATCGTCGGGATGTGAGTATCAAAGCGTACGTGAACTTCTCTATTTTCTGGTAGTTCAGCTCTGACCCCTGTAGTGCTTTACTAATGAAGTAAACGGGTTGTTATCCCCCTTCATCTTCTCTAATTAATGCTGAAGCTATTGCCCGACTTCCTACGGTGAGGTATAGTATGAGTGGTTCTCCCTCTCGTGGTCGAGATAGGATGGGGGGCTGTCCCAGGAATTCTTTAAAGTCTCAGAAGGCCTGTTCACATTCCGTTGTCCACTCGAAGTTTTTTCCCTTCCTTAAGGTAGCGTAGAAGGGGAGGGATCTTATTGCTGACCCTACTAGGAATCTGGACAAGGCCGCCAGTCTCCCATTGAGTTGTTGGACTTCTTTGACGCAGGTCGGGCTTTTCATGTTAAGTATGGCCTGACATTTATCTGGATTTGCCTCGATTGCTCTTTGTGTGAGCATGAAGCCTAGGAATTTTCCTGCCTCTACTGCGAAGGTGCATTTAGTCGAGTTGAGTCGCATGTCATGCTTCCGTATGGTGTTGAACACTTGAATCAAGTCGGTTAGTAATGTTTTTTCACTTTTTGTCTTTATGAACATGTCGTCCACATAGATCACCATGATTTTTCCGATGTGGTCTGAAAAGACTTTATTCATTAGCCTTTGATAAGTGGCTCCCGCATTCTTAACGCCGAAAGGCATTGTAATATAGCAATAATTTGGTTTTGGTGTGAGAAACGAGGTCTTTTCTTTATCCGGTGGATACATTGGAATCTGGTTCTAGCCTGAGTATGCGTCCATGAACAAGAGATACCTATATCCTCATGAGGCATCGACTAGAGCATCGATGCTTGATAGTGGATAAGTGTCTTTTGGGCAGGTTTTGTTGAGGCCGGTGTAGTCGGTGCACATTCGCCACTTCCCATTTGACTTTTTCACCAAGACGACGTTTGCTAGCCATAATGGGTATTCAACTTCTCTTATGAACCCTGCCTCTAGTAGTGCTTGTACTTGTTCTTCTACAGCTTAAGACCGGTCTGGCCCGAGTTTTCTTCGTCTTTGTTGTACCGGCCGGGATCCCGGGTAGACTGCTAGCTTGTGACTCATTAGTTCGGGATCTATGCCTGGCATGTCAGCAGCTTTCCATGCGAAGAGATCAACATTATCTCGTAAAAACCGTATTAGCGATTCTTTTGCGTCTCCTTTCAGGATCGTGCTAATATTAGTTGTTTTGTCCGAGGTATCTCCGATCTGGACTCTTCCTATTTCCCCTTCGGGTCGCGGGCGGAGTTCTTCTCGTCTCTGATCTACGCCGAGTTCGATTATATGGAACTCTCCTCCTTCGCCTCAGAGATTTATACTTTCGTTATAACAGCGACGCGCCATCTTTTGATCTGCTTTTATTGTAGCTATTCCTTCTGTAGTGGGGAATTTCATACATAGATGTGGAGTTGAAACTATCGCTCCGAGTTGATTTAACGTTGTCCGACCTATTAAGGCATTGTAGGCTGAGCTTACGTCGACCATGATATAATCTATCTTAAGTGTTCTGGATTGGTTCCCCTTTCCGAAGGTTGTATGTAACGATACGTATCCTAGTGGCTGTACTGGGGTATCCCCAAGTCCGAACAGGTTGTTCGAGTATGCTCTTAGTTCTTTTTCTTCTAAGCCGAGCTTGTCAAAGGCAGTTTTGAATAAGATGTCGGCGGAGCTTCCTTAGTCAATTAACGTACGGTGGAGGTTGGCATTTGCCAATATGATTGTGATGACCATGGGGTCGTCGTGTCTTGCGTATGATTCCTAATGCATCTTCTTTGGTAAACGTGATTGCTGGGATGTCGACATGATACACTTCTTTGAGGTGTCGCTTGCGGGATGATTTGGAGATTCCTCCTCCAGCAAATCCACCGTGGATCACGTGGATATGTCTTTCCGGTGTGCGGGTTGATCGTTCAAATCGTCCGACATCTTCATCCCTTCTTCTTTTTCTTGGTTCCTCGTCCTGGTTGGCCAGAAACCGATCTAGTTTTCCTTCCCTAACTAATTTCTCTATGACGTTCTTCAAATCAAAGCATTCGTTGGTGGAATATCCTCGGACTCGATGATACTCGCAGTATTCGTTCCGATTTCCTCCTCCCCTTTTGCCTTTAAGTGGCCGAGCTGGGGGTATTTTTTCCGTATGGTAGACTTCTTTGTAAACATCTACCAGGGATACCCTAAGAGGGGTGTAGTTATGATATTTTTTTATTTTCTCTCCGGAGCGATCTTTTTTTTTCCTGGATTCTTTATCTTTATCTCGGTAGGTAGAACCGAGCCTCGAGGCTTCCCCAAGTCGAGAATTCTCCTCCATATTGATGTACTTTTGCGCCCGTTCTTGTACTTCATCTAGGGATGTCGGGTACCTCTTTGATATAGATTGGCTAAATGGTCCTTCTCGTAGGCCATTTATGAGACCCATGATGGCAGCCTCCGTTGGTAGACTTGGTATATCCATGCATGTTTTGTTGAATCTTTCCATGTAGTTGTGAAGACTCTCCCTCCTTGCTAGGTGCGTGTTTAGCTTTGTCCTTTTGTATGGAAAATCGGGCCAGGAACTTTTTGGCCAGGTCGTCGAAACTCGAGATGGATTTTGGAGGTAAGTTATTGAACCATCTAATGGTTGTCTTGGTAAGAGTTGTTAGAAAGGCTTTGCAGCGAACTGCATCTGAGGCGTCAGTGAGGTACATTCTACTTCTAAAGTTACTGAGATGGTGGTTGGGGTCTGAGGTGCCGTCGTATAGAGTCATATCCGGAAGTTTGAAATTTTTTGGGATTTTGGTCTTCATAATTTCCTTGGTGAACGGATCTTGATCTTTCTGAAAGCTATCCTCCGTTGAGGGTCCTGTAGGTTTAGTTTTGAGATCGGCTTCAAGTTTCACAAGCTTATCTTCTAATTCTCGGCGCCGCCTTATCTCCCGACGTAGATCCTCTCCTTTTTCGTGTTGATGTTGGGCTTCTTTTTCAAGTTGCTTCAATCGATTTTGAAGTGCTTCTATCGCCCCGGGATTTGATGGATTTTTGTCTCCATTGAATTCCAGAGTATCTTTAAGTATAGTATCCGTGTTCTTGTGTGGCGTTCTATCTTCCAAACCTGAGTCGTGGTCGTTGTCATGGTTGTCCGCCATGTGTTGGGATGACATCCAGGTTCCCTGGCAACGGCGCCAATGTTCCGAGGGTTACCTAAAACCGGAGGTCGATCTTAGACAAGATCTTCTGTATTGGTCGGAGCCGACGTGTCCGGCGGGTGTATAGCGGCCGGAGCTGGTGTGTCCGACTTGTGGAACTGAGAGTGCTGCTGATCCTTTATCACCGAAGGGTGGGGGGTACCTACAAGGGACTCCGATGCTTAAATTAGCAAGGTATTAAATAGGTATTGAGTAGAATCAGAGTATGAGTTATACCTGGGTGCTCCAGTGTATTTATAATGGTGTGGAGTGACCTTTTTGGATAAGATAAGTGAGTTATCTTATCTTATCTTATCTTTTGAGTGAGGTCATCTTATCTTCCAAGGAACCGCCCTTCTCTCTGTAGGCTTGGGTTGCCTTAAGATTTGAGGCGTGTTCCTCTACTTGGGCCCTTATTTGGGCTTTCCTGTCAATTTGGCCGAGCTCTTTGAAAAGAGGTCGGTTTGTCCTGACCTGAAGAGGTCGGTCGCTTTATCCGTCGAACATCCCGGGTCGGACAGTTCGACCCAGGATATGAACAGATATTATATCCTGACTAAGAACAATAAGATAGCCATAGCTTGCTTCAAGCCAACAATCTCCGTGGGATTCGACCCTTACTCACGTAAGGTATTACTTGGACGACCCAGTGCACTTGCTGGTTAGTTGTGCGGATTGCAAAAAGTGTGATTGCAATTTCGTGTACCAAGTTTTTGGTGCCGTTGCCGGAAATTGTTTGAGTTTGAACAACTGACGGTGAATCTTGTTGCTTAGATTAAGAAAAATTAGCCCTTTTGGTTTAGAGTCACTAGAATTGCATCTTTTTTTATCCCTTTTAAAAACTTTTTCAAAAATATTATTTTTCTTTATTAATTTTTAGTTTTTCTGTGAAGTTTAGTGTCATGTTTTAAGTTTGGTGTCAATTGCATGCTTTTCTTTGTCTTTCAATTTTCGAATTGCATGTTCATTGTTTTTCCTTTATCTTCAAATTGTTCTTGTCAATTTTTCTTATTTGATCTTTGGTTTTTCTTGTTCTGTGTGTTTTCGTGTTTTCCTTGTGCTTTTTCAAAATATTAGTTTTCAAAAATATATTTTTTATATACAATATTAAAACACGTTACATTTATAGCTCAGTTGGCTAGAGCGTTGGCTTATGTTCTTGGCAATTGGGTATCTTCCTTTTAAAATTTTTTTTCAAAAATAATTTTTCTTTAATTAAATATTGTGCCAAACTTTAAGTTTGGTGTTTTCTTGTTAATCTTTCTTTTATTTTCGAAAATTTTATTGTGGTTTTCTAAAAATTTTAAGTTTGGTGTTCTTTCTTTTGTTCTTGTTGTTCTTGTGAGTCTTTAAAGTGTTCTTGAGTCTTCTTTGTGTTTTGATCTTAAAATTTTTAAGTTTGGTGTTCCTTGGTATTTTTCCTCCAAAATTTTCGAAAACAAGGAGCATTAGATCTAAAAATTTTAAGTCTTGGGCCTTTTGTGTGTTTTTCTCTTTCATCATAAAATTCAAAATTAAAAAAAAATTATATATTTTTTCTAACTATTTTTAAAGCAATTATTTCGAATTTTTTTAAAAAATTTTTTCGGATTCCATTTTTAAATTTTAAAATTATAGCTTTTTCAAAAATATTCTAACCACTTTCTCTCTCCTCAATTTTTCGAATTTCTTCATAAAATATCTGCAAATTCTTTTTGTTTTTCTTTTTACATTAGTTTTTATTTTATTTTATGTTATTATTTCGAAAATTCCTCTATAATAATAAAATAATTAAAATAAATTCACATCATCTCCCTTTTTCCATTATGGACTTAGGTGGAAATAAACAGTCCAAAAGGACTCTGGGGTCATATGCTAATCCCACTACTGATTCATATGGGAATAGTATCTGTATACCCTCCATTGGAGTTAGTAGTTTTGAGTTGAACCCTCAGCTCATTATCATGGTGCAGCAAAGTTGCCAGTATTCCGGTCTTCCACAGGAAGAACCTACAGAGTTTTTGGCACAGTTTTTATAAATTGCTGACATAGTACATGATAAGGAAGTAGATCAGGATGTCTACAGATTGTTACTGTTTCCATTTGCTGTAAAAGACCAAGCTAAGAGGTGGCTAAATAACCAACCTAAGGATAGCATAAAGACATGAAAACAGCTGTCAGAAAAATTTCTGAATCACTATTTTCCTCCAAAACGGATGACACAGCTAAGGCTGAGCATCCAAGGCTTCAAATAAGGAGATAAAGAATCCCTTTTATGATGCCTGGGAGAGATACAGAGAGATGCTAAGAAAATGCCCCTCTGAAATATTTTTAGAGTGGGTGCAGTTAGACATCTTCTATTATGGGCTTACAGAGAAAGCTCAAATTTCTCTAGACCACTCATCTGGTGGATCTACACACATGAGAAACACAATTGAAGAAGCTCAATAGCTCATTGGTACAGTTGCCAGAAATCAGCATCTGTACCTGAGCAGTGAACCTTTCATCAACGAAGAGGCTAAAACAGTAACTACTGAACTCAGTCCTACAGAACAAGTTACTGAATTCAATCAACAACTGGATTTTCTAACAAAACAGCTAGCCGAATTCAAGGAGATACTACAAGAAACAAGAATGGCTAATATGAATATGGAAATACAGTTGAAGTAAACAGAACAGCAGTTATCAAAACAAATAACAGAAGAATGCCAAGCAGTTCAATTAAGAAGTGGGAAAACATTAAATACCTCACTTCAAGGTAGCAGGAAGCCAACAAATGAACAGACTACTACCCAAAATCCCTCTGAGGACAGTCAGAGCCAAGAGAGGAAAAATTCTGGCGCTCAAACGCCAGAAAATGGGTGGAAAGCTGGCGTTGAACGCCCAACCCATGCTCAGTCCTGGTGTCCAACACCAGAAACAAGCAAGGAACTGGTGTTGAACGCCCAAAGGAAGCTCAGTTCTGGCGTTCAAACGCCAGAAACATATAAGGAGTTGGCGTCTAACGCCATTCTAGCCTCCACCCCTGGTATTCAAACACCAGTAGGGGATCAGACACATACAAGTGCTGATAGCAACTCCTCTAAAAAGGCTTCTCAACCCACGGCTGCAGGCAATAAACCTACAGCAACTAAAGTTGAGGAATACAAAGCCAAACTGACTTATCCTCAAAAACTCTGCCAAGCGGAACAGGATAAGCAATTTACCCGCTTTGCAGACTACCTTAGGACTCTTAGGATAAAGATTCTATTTGCAGAGGCACTTGAGCAAATACCCTCTTATGCTAAGTTCATGAAAGAGATCTTAGGTCATAAGAAGGATTGGAGGGAAACTGAGAAAGTTTACCTCACTGAAGAATGCAGTGCAGTCATTTTGAAAAGCTTACCTGAGAAGCTTAAAGATCCGGAAAGTTTTATGATACCATGCACATTAGAAGGTACTTGTACCAAGCAAGCTCTATGTGACCTTGGGACAAGTATTAACCTAATACCTGCAGCTACTATCAAAAAGCTTGGTTTGACCGATGACATCTCACCATGTCATGTTTTTCTATGCTTTTTCATACAATAAATTGATGATTAGTGCTTAAATATTGCATTCTTTTGTGCTTAATTGGAATATTTTCTTGATCTTTTAATTTTATAAATCTTGTAGGAAATAAGAAGAAAAAGAATAAAAGAAGCACAAAATAAGCTAAAAAGGAGAAAAAAGAGCTATGGGGCACACTTTGAAGTTGGAGCACACTTTGGAGCCTTAGGCCACCCTTTTAAAAGCGTGACCCATGACCAAATCAAAGAAGGAAGCAACCAGCACACACAATGCTCCGCTCTTGCCAAGAGCAGAGCATTATCGTGATGCAAAGTGAGGTTGGAAGCAAATTTTCGCTAAGTTAAATTTGGGGCGCTCACAGCATGATCATGCCTTCTTCAAAGGGCTATAACTTGAGCTACAGATGTCCGATTGATGTGCTTCCAATTGCGTTCGAAAGATGGCATTCAGAGCTTTCCAACGATATATAACAATCCATATTTGGCGTACAATTGAGGCACGAGTGAAAGGCCTCTTTAAGGGCAAAAAATAAGCGAAAATAAACCAAAGTGCTTCCACCAAGGCTCGAAGAGGGAGACACAAGGAAACCAAGGAAGTAGCGCTCTCAAGGAGAGCAGAGTGCTCTCTTGGAGAGCATTGTCGTGCTCTCACCCAAAGAAAATGCAAGAAAATTGGCGTGGAGTGCTTTCACCAAGGCTTGAACCTGGTACCTCACCAAGGAAGCAAGGATGCTCCGCTCCCCACAAGAGTAGAGCACTATCCTGATTGCTAACCAACCTTGGCGCGCAACAAAGGGACAAAGACAAGCCAATGCTCCGCTCTCCACAAGAGCAGAGCATCCCCCTGGGAGTTGATGACAAGTCATCATATACCTATTTTTCTATGCTTTTTCATACAAGAAATTGATGATTAGTGCTTAAATATTGCATTCTTTTGTGCTTAATTGGAAGATATCCTTGATCTTTTAATTTTATAAATCTTATAGGAAATAAGAAGAAAAAGAAGCAAAGAAGCACAAAAAAAAAGGAAAAAAAGAGCTTTGGAGCACACTTTGAAGTTGGAGCAAACTTTGGAGGCTTAGGCCACGCTTTTAAAAGCGTGGCCCATGACCAAATTAATGAAGAATAGGCAATCAGCACACACTGCCTTGCTCTTGCCAAGGGCAGGGCAGAATCGTGATGCAAAGTGAGGTTAGAAGCAAGAATTTTCGCTAAGGTAAAATCTGGGCGCTCACAGCATGACCATGCCTCCTTCAAAGGGCTATAACTTGAGCTACAGACGTCCAATTGATGTGCTTCTAGTTGCGTTGGAAAGCTGACATTCAGAGCTTTCCAACGATATATAGCAATCCATATTTGGTGTACAATTCAGGCAAGAACGAAAGGCATCTTTAAGGGCCATGAGGAAGCAAGAAACTAGGCCTTACTTTGGTGCCAAGAAAACCAAGGAAAAGAAGTAGCGTGTGCATCCACCAAGTTTCGAACTTGGAACTTCACTTTTGGAAACACTGCCCTGCCCTCCGCGAGGGCAGGGCAGCATTTTGGTGATGCACACAGGCGCACCATTCTGGCGCACCAAGGGAAGGCTCGGCAGCATCATTCTGGCGCACAGGCATCACTCGGCAGCACCAGCAGCACGCACGGGCACCATTCTGGCGCACCAAAAAATTCTGCCCTGCCCTCCGCAAGGGCAGGGCAGCGTCCTGCACACACTAACGCACCACACGCACGCACCATGGGCCAGATGCACCATTTTCTGCCCTGCCCTCCACAAGGGCAGGGCAGCCTCCTGGGAGCAACATATGGGCCAAAATTCAATTTAATTCAATTCCTCACCAAATTGAATCAAAGCCAACCAAACCCATTTCTCCTCAAATCCAAAGCAAGCAAAGCCCACATCATCACTCAAAGGCACATGGATCAATTAAATTAGGATTTTCATTTTTGTAATTTGTTTGAATTTCATTTTCATTTTTTCATTTTGTAAAGCCTATATAAAGGCATCAAGGAGCTGAAATAGGGAGGCTGGTTCCATTAGGGAGTAGTAGTAGTTGATAGCTCTCTCTTTGAGTTTTCAATTTCTGTTTTGAATCTTGGGTGGAGATTGGAAGAAATTCTGTTTTCATTCTCCATCTGCAACTTCTCTTGTTCTTCTTCTGCAAACTTTCAAGTGAATTGTGATTTGAATCAAAGTTTTCTTCATTGCTTTCATCTTTAATTTTCCTGCATCTTGTTTGCTGTTGGATCAAGGAAGGGATTGAGATCTAGACTTGTTTTCTAGTCTCTTTGATTCCCTGAGATCTTCATTTGTCTCTTTAAATTGCACAATTGAGCTTAATTACATTCTGTGTTGCTTCTTCAAGCAATTTTCCATTTCTGTTTAAATCTGCTGCACTTATTTCATCTTTTACTTCTCTGCTTGATTGCTCTTTACATTTTCTTGTTGAATTTTAAATTTCCTGCACCCAATCCCCTTTACATTTAATGCAATTTACTTTTCGTGCAATTTAAGTTTCAGCTATTTTACTTTCTTGCACTTTAAGTTTTATGCAATTTTACTTTCTGCAACTTTAAATTTCCTGTCATTTACAATTCTGTTGGCTACATTTCATCCAATATCCCTTCAATGTTAGCTTGACTAAAATAATCACCCACTAAAGTTGCTTGATCCATCAATCCCTGTGGGATCGACCTCACTCCCGTGAGTTATTACTACTTGATGCGACCCGGTATACTTGCCGGTTGGATTTGTGTGTTGGAAATTCGTTTTTCCACAAAAACACCATCAAGTTTTTGGCGCCGTTGCCGGGGATTGATTTTGATCAACAATGATTAAGTGGGTGAGAAGTCTAGATTAAGCATTTTTTTATTTTTGTTCTCTGCTTTAAAGTGAAACCAAGGTGTTTGAGTTTTTGCCTCACTAAGAAATTCTTTCTCTGTGACATGAATTTCAAATTTCATTGATGTTTACAAAATACAAATGGAGTTCAACTCATCTTATGGTCAAACAAAATTTTATGGGATATCATCCACCATCACCAATATCTAATGATGGCTGGGAATATCACCAAGAGAATACACATTCTGAGCACTCCAACTCATGGAGATTTGCTTCAGAAACACAAGATGAGCAAGAGAACCATATGGGATATTTCCTTCCACCACAAAATGATGCAAGTCATGATTCTAATGGTGGCTGGGAAGGGAATTCTAATGCTCCATATGATATTCATCCAAAGATATCATCACTTGACCATGCTTCAACAGAAAGCCTCTTTTAAAACTCACCACCCACACAAACTTCCATGAACCAAAGCCTCTCAAAGCTTGAGACCATGTTTGAAAAATATGAGAGGGAGGCACAGATATCATGGAACGAGCAAGAAAATTCATTCAAAAACATGGAAACAATGTTAGCTCAAGTGGTGAGTGCAACAAGGAAAGAGGAAGGGCAAGATGAGGAAGCCTCTGTGTCAAGTAAAATTTCAATGAAAAAAGAGGTGGTGGAAATATTTGAACCTGAAACTGCACTTGAGATGACAAGAGAACCTGAACACTCACAACCTCCTCAAACTCCCCTGGACCAAAGATGCTCAACACTGATCGAAAAATATGAAGAGGAGATGAAGAAAGCTTGGGAAGATCAACAAACCTCCTCCATAAAAGAGCTATTAAAGCAAATGTTGAGTGTAAAAGAGGAAGTGGAAGAACAAGCTAGTGAGGAGGACAATCAAGAACGTCCAAACTCAAGGAAAACAGAGAGGCACATGAAGGACAAGCTCATTGAACCACCAATTCAAAAGGCTCTGGATGAAGATCAAACTCCAAAAATCACACAGCAACCATGTCTTGACATCCAAGAAGTTAAGGCAACTAACAAAAGCACCAATCCTGTCCCTGAACTAGCAAGCAAGCTCAATCAAGACAAATTCAAAAGGAAGCTTGCTGAGAAGAGGCCAAGAGAAGGGACAATAGCTGAAACCTCTCCCCCTTTGAGGTCATTCCTCTTAACAAACTGGAAAAAGAGGAAGAAAGTGAAGAACAACATGCTAACAGTAGGTGACGTTTCTCTTCCTTGCTTTGTTTAAATTTCAATAAATTGGCATATGATTACATTCTAAGTTTGGTGTTGCCTTGCAACAAATTATTTTCAATCTTTTTGGATGATTGCATCAAATCAAAAATGAAAGTGACACACCAAGATTCTAAGTTTGATGTGCCACTTATTTTCTATGCAATTCATTCAAGCAACACTACTTGTCTGCATAATCATAATGCCTCTACAGTGTTATTTTTTTCTTTTAATTTGACACTTTGTCATTCTACTTTCTTTAGTCATTTTTCTGTTTTTAAATGCTTTCATTTTAGTTTGCTTATTTACTGTGTTTGTTAATACATTACCAAGAGAGCTTTATTAATGACAGATTCTTAGCTTGGTGATTGTAATTAATAAATAACAGTTTCATTTGCTTGGTTTTAATTCAAATAAATGGACATAGGATTGCATTCTAAGTTTGGTGTTGCTATGCAACACAATTTGCTTCAAATCTTTATTGGATACTTGCATTGATTCCAAGTGAAAGTGTCACACTAAGTTTGGTGTGCCACTTATCTTTTATGCAATGTATTGTGCTCACCTTCTTAAGTTTGCAATCACAATGTCTCTGTCTCTTGTGCCTTGATTATTATCTTTAATTTTGCTTGCTCAGAACACATGTACTACTAATTTTTCATTGTGTAAGACATTCATGATCCATCTTAGCCCCATAGCCATTGTTCTAATTGTTGCTTGAGGATGAGCAAGCATTTTGAGTTTGGCAAGGGAAAGAGGAAGAATAGAGGAAAAAGGACAACAATAATGAAGATGAACTACAAGGTTGTAGAGTTCCTTTTCTTCTCATTTGTTTCCAGCACTTAAATTGCATGATTGTCTTCATCTTTTCTGTTTACATGTGTGTATGAATAAAGCATAGCTTGAATCTTGATTTGTAACATGTTGCTGTGGCATTATAACTACCAACTTGAATCCTGTGAGTTCAAAAGCAGTAAAGCATTATGATCATAAACAAACAAGGCATTAAAGAAGAATTTAGCATGTGCATACAAGTATTGGAAAGCTAGTATGATTGATTGTTGCTCAATTGCATTGGATTTTATTTAATTGAAGTTTTTCATCTAGTACATTTTGTGAAATCTTTTGAAATCATGAAAACCTTGAAGAAGCAAATACAATTAAAGCAAGAAAAGAAAAAGGGAAAGAATGAGAAAGCTGAAGGCTCTGAGTACCAATGGCAATTTATTTGCTAAGTGCTTGTGGTGTTTATGTATCAAGCCAAATGCTTGAAAACAAAACACTTAGAAGTCAAGGCTAGGCTCAAGTGCAAAAGCACTCCCTCAAAGCTCAAGGCTCTGAGCATCAATGATTAGAGAGTCAAGAAAAGAAAAGAAAAATGAGCTTAATGAAGTCCTCTAATTAAATGCTTGTGGTGCTTATGTATCAAGTGGTAATACTTGAAAACAAAGCATTTAGAAGTCGTAGCTTTGTTATCAACTCATGGGGCAAAGCACCCAAAAGGAGAAGCTAAAAAAAAAATCAAATCAAAAGCTTGTTTCAAGGAAGAATTATAAGAAAAAGATTTCATAAAATAAGCTAGATAGAAGCATCAATCATTTACATCTCTTTTGTAATTGTAGCATGCATAGAAAACTAGCTTGCCATGAACATTAACTTGCTACTCTTCTTACCTTGGATTGTCAATTTCTATTGCATGATTCTTTTCTTGCTTGGGGACAAGCAAGGTTTAAGTTTGGTGTTGTGATGACAAGTCATCATATACCTATTTTTCTATGCTTTTTCATACAAGAAATTGATGATTAGTGCTTAAATATTGCATTCTTTTGTGCTTAATTGGAAGATTTCCTTGATCTTTTAATTTTATAAATCTTATAGGAAATAAGAAGAAAAAGAAGCAAAGAAGCACAAAAAAAGAGGAAAAAAAGAGCTTTGGAGCACACTTTGAAGTTGGAGTAAACTTTGGAGGCTTAGGCCACGCTTTTAAAAGCGTGGCCCATGACCAAATTAATGAAGAATAGGCAATCAGCACACACTGCCCTGCTCTTGCCAAGGGCAGGGCAGAATCATGATGCAAAGGGAGGTTAGAAGCAAGAATTTTCGCTAAGGTAAAATCTGGGCGCTCACAGCATGACCATGCCTCCTTCAAAGGGCTATAACTTGAGCTACAAACGTCCAATTGATGTGCTTCCAGTTGCGTTGGAAAGCTGACATTCAGAGCTTTCCAACGATATATAGCAATCCATATTTGGCGTACAATTCAGGCAAGAACGAAAGGCATCTTTAAGGGCCATGAGGAAGCAAGAAACTAGGTCTTACTTTGGTGCCAAGAAAACCAAGGAAAAGAAGTAGCGTGTGCATCCACCAAGTTTCGAACTTGGAACTTCACTTTTGGAAACACTGCCCTGCCCTCCGCAAGGGCAGGGCAGCATTTTGGTGATGCACACAGGCGCACCATTCTGGCGCACCAAGGGAAGGCTCGGCAGCATCATTCTGGCGCACAGGCATCACTCGGCAGCACCAGCAGCACGCACGGGCACCATTCTGGCGCACCAAAAAGTTCTGCCCTGCCCTCCGCAAGGGCAGGGCAGCGTCTTGCACACACTAACGCACCACACGCACGCACCATGGGCCAGATGCACCATTTTCTGCCCTGCCCTCCACAAGGGCAGGGCAGCCTCCTGGGAGCAACATATGGGCCAAAATTCAATTTAATTCAATTCCTCACCAAATTGAATCAAAGCCAACCAAACCCATTTCTCCTCAAATCCAAAGCAAGCAAAGCCCACATCATCACTCAAAGGCACATGGATCAATTAAATTAGGATTTTCATTTTTGTAATTTGTTTGAATTTCATTTTCATTTTTTCATTTTGTAAAGCCTATATAAAGGCATCAAGGAGCTGAAATAGGGAGGCTGGTTCCATTAGGGAGTAGTAGTAGTTGATAGCTCTCTCTTTGAGTTTTCATTTTCTGTTTTGAATCTTGGGTGGAGATTGGAAGAAATTCTGTTTTCATTCTCCATCTGCAACCTCTCTTGTTCTTCTTCTGCAAACTTTCAAGTGAATTGTGATTTGAATCAAAGTTTTCTTCATTGCTTTCATCTTTAATTTTCCTGCATCTTGTTTGCTGTTGGATCAAGGAAGGGATTGAGATCTAGACTTGTTTTCTAGTCTCTTTGATTCTCTGAGATCTTCATTTGTCTCTTTAAATTGCACAATTGAGCTTAATTACATTCTGTGTTGCTTCTTCAAGCAATTTTCCATTTCTGTTTAAATCTGCTGCACTTATTTCATCTTTTACTTCTCTGCTTGATTGCTCTTTACATTTTCTTGTTGAATTTTAAATTTCCTGCACCCAATCCCCTTTACATTTAATGCAATTTGCTTTTCGTGCAATTTAAGTTTCAGCTATTTTACTTTCTTGCACTTTAAGTTTTATGCAATTTTACTTTCTGCAACTTTAAATTTCCTGTCATTTACAATTCTGTTGGCTACATTTCATCCAATATCCCTTCAATGTTAGCTTGACTAAACTAATCACCCACTAAAGTTGCTTGATCCATCAATCCCTGTGGGATCGACCTCACTCCCGTGAGTTATTACTACTTGATGCGACCCGGTATACTTGCCGGTTGGATTTGTGTGTTGGAAATTCGTTTTTCCACAAAAACACCATCAGGAGTGTCACTCATGGGCCAAAAATTCAACCAAAATTCCATTTAAATTCAATTCCTCTCCAAATTGAATCAAGGCCAACCAAACCCATTTCTCCTCAAATCCAAAGCAAGCAAAGCCCACATCATCACTCAAAGGCACATGGATCAATTAGATTAGGATTTTCATTTTAATTGTAAATTATTTTAATTTCATTTTCATTTTCACTTTGTAAAGCCTATATAAAGGCATCAATTCCATCTCATTAAGGAGGCTGGCTCCATTAGGGAGTGGTAGTAATAGATAGCTCTCTCTTTTATTTTTCATTTCTGTTTTGAATCTTGGGTGGAGATTGGAAGGAATTCTATTTTCATTCTCCATCTGCAACTTCTCTTGTTATTTTTCTGCATAATTCAAGAAATTAAAGATTTGAATCAAAACACTTTTTACTGCTTGGTTCTCTATTTTCTTCTGCAATTATTCTCTGTTGGATCAAGGAAGGAATTGAGATCTAGATTTGTTCTCTAGTCTCATCCAACCCCTGAGATCTTCAACTTTCCTTTAGCTATTGCAATTGAGCTGCATTTTACTTTCTGTTTGGTTCCTCAATTCAGTTTGCATTAAGCTTGCTGCAAATCTCATTTACATTTCCTGCACAATTTTAATTCCTCTGCAATTGCTCTAAGTTCTGATTCACTGCAATTTTGCTTCTCTGTTTACATTGTTCCCAATTTACTTTCCTGCAATTTAAGCTTGATACAAGAGTTTTGAGTTCTGATCTATTGCTCCATTTAATTTTCAGCACCCTAGCCCCTTTATTTCTCATGCAATTTACTTTTCTTGCAATTTAAGTTTTAGCTATTTTACTTTCTTGCACTTTAAGTTTCTGTAATTTTACTTTCTGCACTTTAATTTTCCTTGCTATTTTACTTTCTGTTGGCTACATTTCATCCAATTTCACTTCAATGTTAGCTTGACTAAACTAATCACCCACTAAAGTTGCTTGATCCATCAATCCCTGTGGGATCAACCTCACTCTTGTGAGTTATTACTACTTGATGCGACCCGATATACTTGCTAGTTAGATCTATGTGTTTGGAAATTCATTTTCCACAAAAACACCATCAAGTTTTTGGTGCCGTTGCCGGTGATTGATTAAATCAACAATGATTAAGTGGGTGAGAAGTCTAGATCAAGCATTTTTTTGTTTTTGTTCTCTGTTCTAAGTTGAAACCAAGGTGTTTGTGTTATTGCCTCATTAAGAAATTCTTTCTCTACAACATGAATTTCAATTTTCATTGATGTTGCATTTTACAAAATACAAATGGAGTTCAACTCATCTTATGGTTAAACAAAATTTTATGGGATATCACCCACCATCACCAATCTCTAATGATGGTTGAGAATATCACCAAGAAGATACAAATTTTGAGCACTCCAATCCATGGAGATTTGCTTCAGAACCTCAAGATGAGCAAGAGAATCATATGGGATATTTTCCTCCACCAAAAAATGATGCAAGTCATTATTCTAATGGTGGCTGGGAGTATTACCAAGAAACTACAAATTCTGAGCAGTCAAGTCACATGAGAGAGTGTTCGATCTCACCTTCCAATTCTACATTTGACAATTCTTCATCACCTAAACATGTCTCAGCACAAACGTCAACGAGCCAACGATTCTCAGAGCTTGAGTCCATGTTCAACAGAATTGTGGAGGAACAACAACAAGCCTGGAGAGAACGAGAAATCCTTTTTCAGGAGACGGATGAGCAATTGGTGGACACAGAGAAACGCTTAGAACTACTAAGCAAGAAAAATGAAGACCAATTGGTGGATGCAAAGGAGAACGTGGAAGAGCAAGATGAGGAGGCTACTGCATCAAGTGAACTTTCACTGAAGAATGAGGTGGTTGAAAATGAAACTGCACTTGAGGTGACAAAGGAACATGAAAATTCACAACTCTTTCAAACTTCCCTGAAACAAAACGGCTCAACAATTAAATCCATGATTGAAAGATATGAAGAGGAGATGAAGAAATGTTGGGAAGATCAACAAACCTCCTCAATGAAAAAGCTATTAAGTTAAATGTTGAGTGCAAGGGAGGAAGTGGAAGAGCAAGAAAGTGAGAAAGACACTCAAGAGGAGTCACACTCAAGTGAAGCAGAGAAGTGCAAAGAGGAAAAGCTCATTGAGCCACCATTGCAAGGAACTCTTAATGAAGATAAAACTCTAATAATCACACAGCAACCAAGTCTTGAATTCAAAGAAGTGAAGGCAACTAACAAGAGCACCAATCATGTCCCTGATCCAGCAAGCAAGATCAATCAAGCCATTTGCAAAAGGAAGCTTGCTGTGAAGAGGCCAAGACAAGGGACACTAGCTGAATCTTCTCCCCCTTTGAGGTCATTCCTCTTAACAAACTGGAAGAAGAGGAAGAAAGTGAAGAACAAGTAGACAGTAGGTACATTTCTTCTCCATGCTTTGTCTAAATTTCAATAAATTGGCATATGATTACATTCTAAATTTGGTGTTGCCTTGTAACAAATTATTTTCAATCTTTTTGGATGATTGCATCAAATCAAAAATGAAAGTGACACACCAAGATTCTAAGTTTGGTGTGCCACTTATTTTCTATGCAAATCATTCAAGCAACACTACTTGTCTACATAATCATAATGCCTCTGCAGTTTTATTTTTCTCTTTTAATTTGACACTTTCTCATTCTACTTGCTTTAGTCATTTTTCTATTTTTAAATGCTTTCATTTAGTTTGCTTATTAACTGTTTTTGTTAATACATCACCAAGACATCCTTTTTCATGACAGACTCTTCTTTTGGTGATTGTATTTAACAAATAACAGTTTCTTTTGTTTAGTTTTAGTTCAAATAAATTGGCATATGGTTGCATTCTAAGTTTGGTGTTGCTATGCAACAAAA
The DNA here is from genome assembly GCF_003086295.3 of Arachis hypogaea. Lineage (NCBI taxonomy): Eukaryota > Viridiplantae > Streptophyta > Magnoliopsida > Fabales > Fabaceae > Arachis > Arachis hypogaea. The sequence goes on along the minus strand of NC_092038.1, from coordinate 86,094,133 downwards.
TTTGGTTCCAATGCTTACTAGATACTTGCATTAATTTCAAGTGAAAGTGTCACTCTAAGTTTGTTGTGCCACTTATCTTTTATGCAATGTATTGTGCTCACCTTCTTATGTTTGCAATCAAAATGTCTCTGTCTCTGGTGCCTTGATTGTTATCTTTCATTTTGCTTGCTTAAAACACATGTGCTACTAACATTTCATTGTGTAAGACATTCATGATCCATGTTAGCCCCATAGCCATTGTTCTAATTGTTGCTTGAGGATGAGCAAGCATTCTAAGTTTGGCAAGGGAAAGGGAAGAATTGGAGAAAAAGGACAACAATAATGAAGATAAACTACAAGGTTGTAGAGTTCCTTTTCTTCTAATTTGTTTCCAGCACTTAAATTGCATGATTGTCTTATTATCTTCTCTGTTTGTGGTATGAATAAGCATAGTTTGAATCCTGATTTGTAACATGTTGCTGTGGCATTATGACTACCAACTTGAATTATGTGAGTTCAAAAGCAGTAAATCATCATGATCATAAACAAACAAGGAATTAAAGAAGAGTTTAGCATGTGCATACAAGTATTGGAAAGCTAGTATGATTAATTGTTGCTCAATTGCATTAGATTTTATTTAATTGAAGTTTTCATCTAGAACATTTTGTGAAATCTTTTGAAATCATGAAAACCTTGAAAAAAAAAAGTAAATGCAAAAAAGGGCAAGAAAAGAAAAAGGGAAAGAATGGGAAAGCTGAAGGCTCTGAGTACCAATGGCAATTTTTTTGTTAAGTGCTTGTGGTGTTTATGTATCAAGCCAAATGCTTGAAAACAAAACACTTAGAAGTCAAGGCTAGGCTCAAGTGCAAAAGCACTCCCTCAAAGCTCAAGGCTCTGAGCATCAATGATTAGAGAGTTAAGAAAAGAAACAAATGAGCTTAATGAAGTCCTCTAATTAAATGCTTGTGGTGCTTATGTATCAAGTGGTAATACTTGAAAACAAAGCATTTAGAAGTCGTAGCTTTGTTATTAACTCATGGGGCAAAGCACCCAAAAGGAGAAGCTAATAAAAAAAATCAAAAGCTTGTTTTAAGGAAGAATTATAAGAAAAATATTTCATAAGTTGAGCTAGATAGAAGCATCAATCATTTACATTTCTTTTGTGATTGAAGCATGCATAGAAAACTAGCTTACCATGAACAATGAGTTGCTATTCTTCTTACCTTGGATTGTCAATCTTTATTGCATGATTCTTTTCTTGCTTGGGGACAAGCAAGGTTTAAGTTTGGTGTTGTTATGACATGTCACTATGTCATGTTTTTCTATGCTTTTTCATACAATAAATTGATGATTAGTGCTTAAATATTGCATTCTTTTGTGCTTAATTGGAATATTTTCTTGATCTTTTAATTTTATAAATCTTGTAGGAAATAAGAAGAAAAAGAAGCAAAGAAGCATAAAATAAGCTAAAAAGGAGAAAAAAGAGCTTTGGGGCATACTTTGAAGTTGGAGCACACTTTGGAGCCTTAGGCCACGCTTTTAAAAGCGTGACCCATGACCAAATCAAAGAAGGAAGCAACCAGCACACACAATGCTCCGCTCTTGCCAAGAGCAGAGCATTATCGTGATGCAAAGTGAGGTTGGAAGCAAATTTTCGCTAAGTTAAATTTGGGGCGCTCACAGCATGACCATGCCTCCTTCAAAGGGCTATAACTTGAGCTACAGATGTCCGATTGATGTGCTTTCAGTTGCGTTCGAAAGCTGACATTTAGAGCTTTTCAACGATATATAGCAATTCATATTTGGCATACAATTGGGGCACGAGTGAAAGGCCTCTTTAAGGGCAAAAAATAAGCAAAAATAAACCAAAGTGCTTCCACCAAGGCTCGAAGAGGGAGACACAAGGAAACCAAGGAAGTAGCGCTCTCAAGGAGAGCAGAGTGCTCTCTTGGAGAGCATTGTCGTGCTCTCACCCAAAGAAAATGCAAGAAAATTGGCGTGGAGTGCCTTCACCAAGGCTTGGACCTGGTACCTCACCAAGGAAGCAAGGATGCTCTGCTCCCTACAAGAGCAGAGCACTATCCTGATTGCTACCCAACCTTGGCGCGCAACAAAGGGACAAAGACAAGCCAATGCTCCGCTCTCCACAAGAGCAGAGCATCCCCCTGGGAGTGTCACTCATGGGCCAAAAATTCAACCAAAATTCCATTTAAATTCAATTTCTCTCCAAATTGAATCAAGGCCAACCAAACCCATTTCTCCTCAAATCCAAAGCAAGCAAAGCCCACATAATCACTCAAAGGCACATGGATCAATTAGATTAGGATTTTCATTTTAATTGTAAATTGTTTTAATTTCATTTTCATTTTCACTTTGTAAAGCCTATATAAAGGCATCAATTCCATCTCATTAAGGAGGCTGGCTCCATTATGGAGTAGTAGTAATAGATAGCTCTCTCTTTTAGTTTTCATTTCTGTTTTGAATTTTGGGTGGAGATTGGAAGGAATTCTGTTTTCATTCTCCATCTGCAACTATCTTTACTGCTTGCTTCTCTATTTTTTTCTGCAATTATTCTTTGTTGGATCAAGGAAGAAATTGAGATCTAGATTTGTTCTCTAGTCTCATCCAACCCCTGATATCTTCAACTTTCCTTTAGCTATTGCAATTGAGCTGCATTTTACTTTCTGTTTGGTTCCTCAATTCAGTTTACATTAAGCTTGCTGCAAATCTCATTTACATTTCCTGCACAATTTTAATTCCTCTGCAATTGCTCTAAGTTCCGATTCACTGCAATTTTGCTTCTCTGTTTATATTGCTCCCAATTTACTTTCCTGCAATTTAAGCTTGCTACAAGAGTTTTGAGTTCTAATCTATTGCTCTATTTAATTTCCAGCACCCCAGCCCCTTTGCTTCTCATGCAATTTACTTTTCTTACAATTTAAGTTTCAGCTATTTTACTTTCTTGCACTTTAAGTTTCTGTAATTTTACTTTCTGCACTTTAATTTTCCTTGCTATTTTACTTTCTGTTGGCTACATTTCATCTAATTTCATTTCAATGTTAGCTTGACTTAACTAATCACCCACTAAAGTTTCTTGATCTATCAATCCCTGTGGGATCGACCTCACTCTTGTGAGTTATTACTACTTCATGCGACCTGGTATACTTGCTGGTTAGATCTATGTGTTTGGAAATTCGTTTTCCACAAAAACACCATCATTGACTGATGAAGTTAAACCAACCCGGATATGTCTCCAATTGCTGATGGCTCCATTAAATACCCATCAGGCGTAATTGAAGACATGATTGTCACAGTTTGGCCATTTGCCTTTTCCACTGACTTTGTGGTGCTGGAAATGGAGGAGCATAAGAGTGCAACTCTGATTCTAGGAAGTCCTTTTCTAGCAACTGGACGAACCCTCATTGACGTCCAAAAAGGGAAAGTGACCCTGAAAGTCAATGAGGACGAGTTTAAGTTGAATATTGTCAAAGCTATGCAGCATCTAGACACCCAAAATGACTGCATGAGTATTGATATTATTGATTCTCTGGTAAAAGAGGTCAATATGACTGAGAGTCTTGAATCAGTGTTAGATGATATCTTTAAAGATGTTCAGCCTGATCTGGAGGAACCAGAGAGAATAATAGAACCTCTGAAAATCCCTCAGGAAGAGCAAAAACCTCCCAAACCCGAGCTCAAACCATTACCACCATCCATGAAATATGCATTTCTAGGAGAAAGTGATACCTTTCTTGTAATCATAAGCTCTACCTTAGAGCCACAGGAAGAGGAAGCACTAATTCAAGTGCTAAGGACACACAAGATAGCTCTTGGATGGTCCATCAGTGATCTTACAGGCATTAGCTAAGCCAGATGCATGCACAAGATCCTATTGGAGGGTGACACTAAACCAGTGGTTCAACCACAGAGGCGGCTGAATCCAGCCATGAAGGAGGTGGTGCAGAAGGAGGTCACTAAATTACTAGAGACTGGGATTATTTATTCCATTTCTGATAGCCCCTGGGTAAGCCATGTTCAAGTCGTCCCTAAGAAGGGTGGCATGACAGTGGTTCATAATGAAAAAAATGAACTGGTTCCTACAAGAACAGTTACAGGGTGGCGTATGTGTATTGATTATAGAAGGCTCAATACAGCCACCAAAAAGGATCATTTTCCTTTACCATTCATAGACCAGATGCTAGAAAGACTAGCAGGTCATGAATAATACTGCTTCCTAGATGGATATTCAAGTTATAATCAAATTGCAGTAGATCCCCAGGATCAAGAGAAAATAGCATTCACATGTCCATCCAGAGTATTTACATACAGAAGGATTCAATTTGGCCTGTGCAATGCACCTGCAACCTTTCAAAGGTGCATGCTCTCAATTTTCTCTGATATGGTGGAAAAATTTTTGAAAGTCTTCATGGATGACTTTTCAGTATTTGGAGACTCATTTAGCTCTTGTCTTGACCATCTAGCACTTGTTTTAAGGAGGTGCCAAGAGACTAACCTGGTTTTAAACTGGGAGAAATGTCACTTTATGGTGACTGAAGGAATTGTCCTTGGGCACAAAATTTCGAATAAGGGAATAGAGGTGGGTCAAGCTAAGGTGGAGGTAATTGAAAAATTACCACCACCTGCCAATGTTAAGGCAATCAGAAGCTTTCTAGGGCATGCAGGATTCTATAGGAGGTTTATAAAAGATTTTTCAAAAATTGCCAAACCTCTGAGTAATCTGCTAGCTGTTGACATACTATTTATCTTTGATAAGGAGTGTCTGCAGGCGTTTGAGACTTTGAAAGCTAAGCTGGTCACAGCACCAGTCATCTCTGTACCAAACTGGACATTACCATTTGAACTGATGTGTGATGCCAGTGACCATGCCATTGGTGCAGTGTTGGGACAAAGGCATGACAAGCTTCTGCACATCATTTAATATGCCAGTCGTGTTTTAAATGACACACAGAATAACTACACAACCACAGAAAAAGAGTTACTTGCAGTGATTTACGCCATTGACAAGTTCAGATCTTATTTAGTAGGATCAAAAGTGATTGTGTACACTGACCATGCTGCTCTTAAATATCTACTCCCAAAATAGGATTTAAAACCCAGACTCATCAGATGGGTGTTACTTCTGCAGGAGTTTGATATAGAAATAAGAGACAGAAAAGGGATAGAGAACCAAGTAGTAGATCACCTGTCCCGAATAGAACCAGTAGAAGAGGTATCCCTCCCTCTTATTGAGATCTCTAAAAACTTTCTGGATGAGCAAATCTTTGCCATCCAGGAAGTGCCATGGTTTGCAGACATTGCAAACTACAAGGCAGTAAGATTCATACCCAAAGAGTACAGTAGGCAGCAATCAAAGAAATTGATCACTGATTCAAAGTACTATCTTTGGGATGGACCATATCTCTTCAATAGATGTGCAGACGGAGTAATCCGTAGATGTGTGCCTAAAGAAGAAGCACAGAAGATCCTCTGGCACTGCCATGGATCACATTATGGAGGATATTTTGTAAGTGAGTGAACATCCACAAGAGTCCTCCAATGTGGCTTCTACTAGCCTACTCTCTATAAAGACTCCCGAGTGTTTGTACTTAATTGTGATAGTTGCCAAAGATCTGGCAATCTGCCTCATAGTTATACCATGCCTCAACAAGGGATCTTGGAGATTGAGTTATTTGATGTATGGGGTATTAATTTCATGGGGCCTTTCCCACCATCATACTCAAACACTTATATTCTGTGGCAGTGGATTATGTATCCAAATGGGTTGAAGCTATTGCAACACCCACTAATGATACTAAGACAGTGCTGAAATTCCTCCAGAAGCACATCTTCAGCAGATTTAGTATCCCTAGAGTACTAATCTGTGATGCGGGCACTTATTTCTGCAATAAACAACTTTACTCTGCTTTGGTTTGGTATGGAGTTAGCCACAGGGTGGCCACTCCATATCATCCACAGACAAATGGGCAAGCTGAGGTCTCTAATAGAGAACTTAAAAGAATCCTGGAACGGACAGTGATTAACCGTAGAAGGGATTGGGCAAGAAGCTTGGATGATGCTCTGTGGGCATACAGAACAGCATTCAAGACTCCTCTAGGAACGTCTCCATACCAGCTTGTGTATGGAAAAGCCTGTCACTTGCCAGTAGAACTGGAACATAAGGCCTATTGGGCTACCAGATTCCTAAACCTTGACACCAAGTTAGCTGGAGAAAAACGATTGCTCCAGCTAAATGAGCTAGAGGAATTCAGACTTAATGCTTTCGGAAATGCAAAAATTTACAAAGAGAAAGCAAAAAGATGGCATGATAAGAAACTGTCATCCAGAGTCTTTGAGCCAGGGTAGAAAGTTCTGCTATTTAATTATAGGCTCAGATTATTCCCTGGGAAATTGAAATCCCGGTGGAGAGGTCCATATGTGATTACAAGTGTGTCACCATATGGATACGTGGAGCTTCAGGATAATGATTCCAACAAAAAGTTCATTGTTAATGGACAGAGAGTCAAACATTATCTTGAAAGCAATTTTGAGCAAGAATGCTCAAAACTGAGACTTGATTAAAGCTCAGTAATAGTCCAGCTAAAGACAATAAAGAAGCGCTTGCTGGGAGGCAACCCAGCCATTTACAAAGCTTATTTGTTAATTAATTGATTTTTACAGGTTTATGTCAATTATCTTTAAGGTAAAATAGCAATTGCTTGAATTCATAGAGTTACAGAAGGATTCGCAGGATAAAACAGCAAAAAGGAAGCTCACTGGTGCGAAAAAGCCAGTAAGAACTGTTTTGGGCGTTGAACGCCCAACAGAAGCATCTACTGGGCGTTCAACGCCAGTAAGGATAGCCATCTGGGCATTAAACGCCAGAAAGAAGCATCTTCTGGGCGTTGAAGTGCCAGAAAGAAGCACCTTCTGGGCGTTCAACGCCAGATTTACAGCGTCCTGGGCGTTCAGAAAAACGCCCAGTGACAAAGGAGTTCCTGGCGTTCAACGCCAGCTAGAAGCAACAGCTGGGCATTGAACGCCCAGGAGAAGCTGCAAATGGGCGTTAAATGCCCAAAACATGCAGCGTTTAGGCGTTTAACGCCAGGATTGTGGGGATGAGGTAATTTCGTTTTTACTTCACATTATTTTTAATTTTCATATTTCAATTCATGATTTCTTGCATAAACATGTTACAAACTCTCATCCTTCAATTCCAAAAATTTTAATCCTTATTTCTAAAATCCCTTTTTCAAAAATATCAAATGTATCTTAATTCATAAACACAGATCCTTTTTCAAATCCCATCCAACTTCTTTTCAAATCTTTTTCAAAAATCAATTATCTTTTCAAATTAATCCCAAATCTTTTTTTAAAAAAATTCAGATTTATCTTTTTCAAATATCTTCTATATCTTTTCAATTTTCAATTATATCTTTTTCCTATCATATTTATCTTTTACAAATCATATCTTCTATCCTATCTTTCTTCAAAATTTTTGAAAACCCACCCCTCCCTTTAAATCCACTTTCGGCCTTTCTCCGCTCCTCAACAATTCGAAAACTAGCTCTCCTTCTATCCCTCTCCTTTCTTTTCTTTTGCTTGAGGACAAGCAAACCTCTAAGTTTGGTGTGTTTATCCGTGATCTCTAAACCATACCCACTAAGATCATTGCTCCTAAAGGAAAATAACCCACTCCAAGAGGTAAGAAAGAGAGTATTCCATAACCACTTTGGAATCAAGGGAATATTCTTAACCAAAGAACATTCAGACCATTACTACAAAATAATGGGTCTAAGGTCAGTGATCCCGGAAGTCAAATTCGATCTGAAAGAAGATGAATATCCGGAGATCCAAGAACAAATTCAAAACAGGAGCTGGAAAATCCTAGCTAATCCTGAAACAAAGGTGGGAAGAAACATGGTTCAGGAATTGTATGCTAATCTGTGGCAAACAGACAGGCAGAGAATATCTGGAACTACCCTCTATGACTATTGGACCTTAGTCAGAGGAAAGATTGTTCACATCTAACCTGATAAAATCAGGGAGATCTTTAAGCTACCTTAGCTGAAAGATGACCCAAACTCCTTTAATAGGAGAATGATATGAACAAATAAGGGCCTGGACAAGATTCTAGAGGACCTATGCATCCCTGGAACCAGGTGGACCACCAGCACCAACGGCGCCCCAAATCAACTAAAGAGAGAAGATCTCAAACCAGTCGCTAGAGGCTGGCTGGACTTCATTGGGCATTCTATACTGCCCACTAGCAACCGCTCTGAAGTCACCATTAAAAGAGCAGTGATGATCCACTGCATTATGATAGGAATGAGAAGTGGAAGTTCATCAGCTAATTTCGTGTGAACTATACATAATTGCAAACAAGAACTCCAAAGATGCTAAATTGGCTTATCCAAGCTTAATATCTATGCTATGTAAAGATGCTGGAGTGAAGATGGGAATAACTGAATATATCTCAGTTGAGCGACCAATCACCAAAATATCAATGGAAAAACAACAAGTGCAGGATGACTCCATCAAGAGGGGAGCACGGGAATTCCTCCCGGAAATCCCTCAAATTGAATACTGGGAGCATCTTTAAGCATCTGTTACCAAGTTGCAAGAAGCTATGGACCAAATAAAGGAAGAACAGAATAATCAAAATAGCATGCTTTGCAAATTGCTTGGGGAACAAGAAGAGCAAAGGCGTGACTTGAAGGAACTTAAGCGTCAAAAATTATCTCTTGAAGGACCAAGCACCCCACAGACTAGAGGAACATCCACTTCCCAAAATAAAGGTTGTTGAGTCCTAATTTTAACTTTAACTCTGTGATATTTGTTCTTACAGGGATTTGCCTTAGAAGTTATATAGGAGTAGTAGTAATTAGTATATCTATTTTGATTTTATCTCCAATTAAGCTATAATTTATTTTTCGCATTATCATCAAACATGAATAAAATAGTAGATTTTTAGAATAAAGAGGCAATTTATTTTTTTGAGTTCTTAATAAGAAAAATTCTAATTATTTAGATGTGGTGGCAATACTTTTTGTTTTTTGAATGAATGCCTGAATAGTCCATATTTTTGATATTGAATTTCATGAATGTTAAAAGTATTGACTCTTGAAAGAATGATAAACAAGAGAAATATTATTGGTGATCTGAAAAATCATGAAATTGATTCTTGAAGCAAGAAAAAGCAGTGAAAAAAAGAGGAAATCATTGGATAAAGAAAAAGAAAAAGCCAATAGCCCTTAAAACCAAAAGGCAAGGGTGAAAAGGATCCAAGGCTTTGAGCATCAATGGATAGGAGGGCCCAAGGAAATAAATCCATGCCTAAGCGGCTAAATCAAGCTGTCCCTAACCATATGCTTGTGGCATGCAGGTCCAAGTGAAGAGCTTGAGACTGAGTGGTTAAAGTCGTGATCCAAGGCAAAGGAGTGTGCTTAAGAACTCTGGACACCTCTAATTGGGGACTTTAGCAAAGCTAACTCGCAATCTGAAAAGGTTCACCCGGTTATGCGTCTGTGGCATTTATGTATCCGGTGATAATACTGGAAAACAAAGTGCTTAGGGCCACGGCCAAGACTCATAAAGTAACTGTGTTCAAGAATCGACATACTACACTAGAAGAATCAATAATACTATCTGAATTTTGAGTTCCTATGGATGCCAATCATTCTGAATTTCAAAGGATAAAGTGAGATGCCAAAACTGTTCAGAAGCAAAAAGCAACTAGTCCCGCTCATCTAATTAGAATCTGAGCTTCACATGAAATTCTGAGATATTATTGCTTCTTAATTTCTTTTTATCCTATTTTATTTATCTAGTTGCTTGAGGACAAGCAATAGTTTAAGTTTGGTGTTGTGATGAGCAGATATTTTATACGCTTTTTGGGGGTAATTTCATGTAGATTTTAGTATGTTTTAGTCAATTTTTAGTATAATTTTATTAGTTTTTAGGCAAAATTCATATTTCTGGACTTTACTATGAGTTTGTGTGTTTTTCTGTAATTTCAGGTATTTTCTGGCTGAAATTGAGGGAGCTGAGCAAAAATCTGATTTAGACTGAAAAAGAACTGCTGATGCTGTTGGATTCTGACCTCCCTGCACTCTGAATGGATTTTTTTGGAGCTACAGGAGTCCAATTGGCATGCTTTTAATCTGACATCCAGGGCTTTCCAGCAATATATAATAGTCCATACTTTGCACGAAGATAGATGATGTAAACGCTAGTTCCATGTTGCAGTCTGGCGTTCAGCGCTAGAAACAGGTTGCAAGTTTGAGTTCAACGCCAGAAACAGGTTACAACCTGGCGTTCAACTCCAGAAACAGCCCAGGCATGTGAGAAGCTTAAGGCTCAGCCCCAGCACATACCAAGTGGGCCCCAAAAGTGGATTTCTACACTATTCATCTTAGTTTACTCATTTTCTGTAAACCTAGGCTACTAGTTTAGTATTTAAACAACTTTTAGAGACTTATTTTGTATCTTATGACATTTTTAGATCTGAACTTTGTACTCTTTGACGGCATGAGTCTCTAAACTCCATTATTGGGGGTGAGGAGCTCTGCAGCATCTCGATGAATTAATGCAATTATTTCTTTTTTCCATTCAAACACGCTTGTTCTTATCTAAGATGTTCATTCGTGCTTCACTATGAAGAAGGTGATGATCCGTGACACTCATCACCTTCCTCAATCCCTGAACGTGTGCTTGACAATCACCTCCGTTCTACATTAGATTGAATGAGTATCTTTTAAATTCCTTAATCAGAATCTTCGTGGTATAAGCTAGAATCCATTGGCGGCATCCTTGAGAATCCGGAAGGTCTAAACCTTGTCTGTGGTATTCCAAGTAGGATTCAAGGATTGGATGATTGTGACGAGCTTCAAACTCGTGAGTGTTGGGCGTAGTGACAGACACAAAAGGATCAATGGATCTTATTCCGACATGAACCGACAGAGCATTTGGACCATTTTCACTGAGAGGATAGGAAGTAGCCATTGACAACGGTGATTCCCTACATACAGCTTGCCATGGAAGGAGCCTTGCATTTATGAAAGTGAGAAAGCATTATGTTGCAGGAATTCAGAGGACAAAGCATCTCCAAAACTCCAACATATTCTCCATTACTGCATAATAAGTATTTATTTCATGCTCTTTTACTTTCTATAATTAAAACTAAAAAATTATTATTGATATTATATCCTGACTAAGAATAATAAGATAGCCATAGCTTTCTTCAAGCGAACAATCTCCGTGGGATTCGACCCTTACTCATGTAAGGTATTACTTGGACGACTCAGTGCACTTGCTGGTTAGTTGTGCGGATTGCAAAAAGTGTGATTGCAATTTCGTGCACCAGCACCCTAAAGTCAACTGACTTGGGAGTGTTGATTGAAAGCCTAACTAAAGGGTTGTCTTGAGACAAAACACTTAGAGTCGTGGTCAATAAACAAAAAAGAAGCATAAAAGAGAATGAAAGAGTTAAACCTTACTACTTCAAGGTGATAATCAATGAAAAGGACCCCTAAGACACATACTTAGAAAAAACCCTTAAGGATCTAGGAGCTCTCAGTGATATTCAAAGCACTCATGCTTGTGTTGAGCACTTAGTCCAATTCCTAGTTATATAGTGCATACATTCAAGGTCAAGTCTCAATTCACCAAAAAGACCACTCACATTGATTTGCTTGGGACAAGCAAAGCTTAAGTTTGGTGTTGTGATGACTTACATCATCTACCATTTTTCTTGCATAAAAAGGACCAGAAAAGAGGCATAATCTTATTTGATCAATGCAACTCATGCCTTAATTGATGAATATCATAGTACATTGCTTTGAAATGAGTTTGTGCTGGATTTCAGGTGGAGAAGACATAAAAAATGGAAAAAAAAAATAACAAAACAAGTGGGGCGTAGGAAGCAGGCGTGCCACTTGGAACAAATGCCACAAAAGTGTATTGGCGTGGCACACTAGAAGATGGGCGTGGCACGTTGGTACAACATTCAAGAGAGCAAAATTGAAGACCATCAAAGGGGCGTGGCAAGCCAGGAGCGTGGCGTGGCACGCGAACTCGTTTCTAGAATAGCCATCACTATGGCGTGACACTTTGTGTCGAAGGCGTGGCACGCCAACTGATGAGCGGATAATTTATACGCTTTTTGGCAATGTTTTTAGATAGTTTTTAGTATAATCTAACTATTTTTAAGGATGTTTTCATTAGTTTTTATGCTAAATTCACATATTGGACTTTACTATGAGTTTGTGTGTTTTTCTGTGATTTCAGGTAATTTCTTGCTAAAATTGAGGGACCTGAGCAAAACTCTGATAAGGAGGCTGACAAAGGACTGCTGATGCTGTTGGAATCTGACCTCCCTGCACTCGAAATCTGACCTCCAGGGCTTTCCAGCAATATATAATAGTCCATACTTTATTCGTGATTAGATAACGTAAACTGGCGCTAAACGCCAGTTTCATGCTGCATTCTGGAGTCAAACGCCAGAAACACGTCACGAACCAGAGTTGAACGCCAAAAACACGTTACAACTTGGCGTTCAACTCCAAAAGAAGCCTCAGCTCGTGTAAAGTTCAAGCTCAGCCCAAGCACACACCAAGTGGGCCCCGGATGTGGATTTCTGCATCAATTACTTACTTCTGTAAACCCTAGTAGCTAGTCTAGTATAAATAAGACATTTTACTATTGTATTAGACATCCTGGATTGTATTTTTGATCCTGTGATCACGTTTTGGGGGCTGGCATTCGGCCATGCCTGAACCTTCATCACTTATGTATTCTCAACGGTGGAGTTTCAACACACCATAGATTAAGGGTGTGAAGCTCTGCTGTACCTCAAGTTTTAATGCAATTACTACTATTTTCTATTCAATTCAACTATTCCTGTTCTATGATATTCGTTGCACTTCAACATGATGAATGTGATGATCCGTGACACTCATCATCATTCTCACCTATGAACGCGTGACTGACAACTACTTCCATTCTACTTTAGACCGGGCGCATATCTCTTGGATTCCTTAATCAGAATCTTTATGGTATAAGCTAGATTGATGGCGGCATTCATGAGAATCCGGAAAGTCTAAACCTTGTCTGTGGTATTCCAAGTAGGATTCAGGGATTGAATGACTGTGACGAGCTTCAAACTCGCGATTGTTGGGCGTGATGACAAACGCAAAAAAATTAAGGGATTCTATTCCAACATGATCGAGAACCGACAGATGATTAGTCGTGCCGTGACAGAGCATTTGGACCTTTTTCACTGAGAGGATGGGATGTAGCCATTGACAATGGTGATGCCCAACATACAGCTTGCCATGGAAAGGAATAAGATGGATTGAAGGAAAGAGATCCAATAGGGACAAGCATCTCCATACACTTATTTGAAATTCCCACCATTGAATTACATGAGTAACTCTATCTTTATTTTCTGTTTATTTATTGTTATTATTCAAAAACTCCATAACATTTACTATCCACCTAACTGAGATTTACAAGATGACCATAGCTTGCTTCATACCAACAATCTCTGTGGGATCGACCCTTACTCACGTAAGGTATTACTTGGACGACCCAATGCACTTGCTGGTTAGTTGTGCGGAGTTGTGACTAAGTGTGACTCACGTTTGAGAGCGCTACCAAGTTTTTGGCGCCATTGTTGATGATCACAATTTCGTGCACCAAGTTTTTAGCGCCGTTGCCGGGGATTGTTCGAGTTTGGACAACTAATGGTTCATCTTGTTGCTCAGATTAGGTAATTTTCTTTTTTTATTTTCTTTTCAAAAAGTTTTCAAAAATATTTTTCAAAATTCTCCCTCTATTTTCGAAAAATCCTTCAGTATTTTTAAGAATGAATTCTAGAGTTTCAAAATGGTATGCTGAAGCTTGGCTGGCCATGAAGGTTTAGACTAACCTGGTATGATTCCTGGAATTTTGATTGAGGACTTTGAATTCATTACTTCCTTTTTCCTATATGTTTTCGAAAAAAAAATAAAATTCAAAAAAAATTAGTAAAATTATAAAAATAAAAAATATTTGTGTTTCTTGTTTGAGTCTTGTGTCATGTTTTAAATTTGGTGTCAATTGCATATTCATTTTGTTCTTGCAATTTTCGAAAGTTCATGCATTCATAGTGTTCTTCATGATCTTCAAGTTGTTCTTGGTAAGTCTTCTTGTTTGATCTTGATGTTTTCTTGTTTTTTTGTCTTTTATTGTTTTTTCATGTGCATCTTTGCATTCATATTGTCTAAGCATTAAATATTTCTAAGTTTTGTGTCTTGCATGTTTTCTTTGCATCAAATTTTTTTTTTAAAAAATATGTTCTTGATGTTCATCATGATCTTCAAAGTGTTCTTGGTGTTCATCTTGACATTCATAGTGTTCTTGCATGCATCGGTTTTGATCCAAGATTTTCATGTTTTAGGTCATATTTGTGTTTTTCTCTCTCATCATTAAAAATTCAAAAATAAAAAAATATCTTTTCTTTTTTCTCTCAAAATTTTGAAAATTTGGGTTGACTTAGTCAAAAAAAATTTTTAAAATTAGTTAGTTCCTATAAGTCAAGTCAAATTTTCAAATTTAAAAAAAATCTTATCTTTTTAAAACTTTTTCAAAATTCAAATCTTTTTCATTTTTCTTTCATGATTTTCGAAAATGTCAAAAAAAATTATTTTCAAAATCTTTTCTTAATTTTATTTCAAAATTTTCGAAACTTAACTAACAAGTAATGTGATTGGTTCAAAAATTTGAAGTTTGTTACTTTCTTGTTAAGAAATGTTCAATCTTTAAATTCTAGAATCTTATCTTTTAGTCTCTTGTTAGTTAAGTAATTAATTTTAATTTTAAAAATTAAATATTTTCTAACCATATCTTTTTAATCATATCTTTTCATTTTATCTTTTATATCATATCTTTTTTCAAAATTTTATCCTTTTTCAAAAATTCGATTTTGAAATATCTTTTCTAACTTCTTATCTTTTCAAATTTGATTTTCAAATCTTTTTCAACTGACTATTTGACTTTTTGTTTGTTTCTTATCTTTTTCAAAACCACCTAACAACTTTTCTCTCTCAAATTTTTGAAAGTACCTCCCTCTTTTTTAAAAATTCTTTTCAATTAATTAATTGTTTTAAATTTTAATTTTAATTTATTTCTTATCTTTATTTTTCGAAAATCATTTAACTCCTTTTTAAAATTTATTTTCGAAAATTTCTCCCTCTCTCATCTTATTCTATTTATTCATTCATTTACTAACACTTTTCTTCATCTCAAATCACTGCCCTTATCCTCACCCTTGTGTTTGGATTCTCCTTTCTTTATCCCCTTTCTTCTTCTACGAATAATAAGGAACCTCTTTTCTGTGACATAGAGGATCCCTCTTCTTTTTCTATTCTCTTCTCTTTCATATGAGCAGGAACAAGGAAAAAGGCATTCTTGTTGAAGCTGATCCAGAACCTGAAAGGATTCTGAAGAGGAAACTAAGAGAAGCTAAATTACAACAATTCAGAGACAACCTTGCTGAAATTTTTGAGAAAGAAAAGGAGATGGCAGCCGAACCCAACAACAATAATGCAAGAAGGATGCTTGGTGATTATACTACACCTAGTTGCTCTAATGCAACAGAACTGCAAGTTTCATGGACTTCCATCAGAAGATCCCTACCAATTTTTAACTGAGTTCTTGTAGATCTATGAGACTGTTAAGACTAATGGAGTATATCCTAAAGTCTACAGGCTCATGCTTTTCCCTTTTGCTGTAAGAGATAGAGCTAGAGCATGGTTGGACTCTCAACCTAAAGATAGCATGGACTCTTGGGATAAGCTGGTCACGACCTTCTTGGCTAAATTCTTTCCTCCTCAAAAGCTAAGCAGGCTTAGACTGGATGTTCAGACCTTCAAACAAAAAGATGGTGAATCCCTCTATGAAGCTTGCGAAAGATACAAATAAATTACCAAAAGATGTCCTTCTGACATGTTTTCAGAATGGACCATGATAGATATATTCTATTATGGTCTAATTGAGTTCTCTAAGATGTCATTGGACCATTCTGCAGGTGGATCCATTCACCTAAAGAAAACGCCTGTAGAAGCTCAAGAACTTATTGACATGGTTGCAAATAACCAGTTCATGTACACTTCTGAAAGGAATTCTGTGAATAATGGGACGCCTCAAAGGAAGGGAGTTCTTGAAATTGATGCTCTGAATGCCATTCTGGCTCAAAACAAAATGTTGACTCAGCAAGTCAACATGATTTCTCAAAGTTTGAATGGATGGCAAAATGCATCCAACAGTACTAAAGAGGCATCTTCTGAAGAAGAAGCTTATGATCTTGAGAACCTTGCAATAGCAGAGGTAAATTATATGGGTGAACCTTATGGAAACACCTATAATTCATCATGGAGAAATCATCCAAATTTCTCATGGAAGGATCAACAAAAGCCTGAACAAGGCTTTAATAATGGTGGAAGAAATAGGCTCAGCAATATCAAGCCTTATCCATCATCTTCTCAGCAACAGACAGAGAATTATGAACAGAGTACCTCTAACTTAGCAAATTTAGTCTCTGATCTGTCTAAGGCCACTTTAAGTTTCATGAGTAAAACAAGGTCCTCCATCAGAAATCTAGAGGCACAAGTGGGCCAGCTGAGTAAGAAAATCACTGAAACTCCTCATAGTACTCTCCCAAGCAATACTAAAGAGAATCCAAAAAGAGAGTGCAAGGCCATTGATATAATCAACATGGCCAAACCTAGAGAGGAAGGAGAGGATGTGAATCCCAATGAGGAATACCTCATGTGACGTCTCTCAAGCAAGAAGGAGTGCCCTATTGAGGACCCAAGGAAATCTGAGGCTCATATAGAGACCAAAGAGATCCCATTAAACCTCCTTCTGCCATTCATGAGCTCTGAAGACTATTCTTCCTCTGAAGAGGATGAAGATGTAACTGGAGAGCAAGTTGCTCAATATCTAGGAGCTATCATGAAGTTGAATGCCAAGTTATTTGGTAATGAGACTTGGGAAGGTGAACCTCCCGTGCTCATTAGTGAACTAGATACATGGGTTCAGCAAACCTTACCTCAAAAGAGACAAGATCCTGGAAAATTCTTAATACCTTGTACCATAGGCACCATGACCTTTGAAAAGGCTTTGTGTGACCTGGGGTCAAGCATAAATCTTATGCCGCTCTCTGTAATGGAGAAGCTGGGGATCATTAAGGTATAGCCTGCCATTTTTTCATTACAATTGGCAAACAAGTCAGTAAAACAAGCTTATGGATTGGTAGAGAACGTGTTGGTAAAGGTTGAAGGCCTTTACATCCCTGCTGATTTTATAATCTTAGACACTAGGAAGGAGGAGGATAAATGCATCATCCTTGGAAGACCTTTCCTAGCCACAGCAGGAGCTGTGATAGATGTTAACAGAGGAGAATCAATCCTGCAATTGAATGGGGACTACCTTGTGTTTAAGACTCAAGGATCTTCTTCTTTAACAATGGAGAGGAAGCATGAAAAGCTTCTCTCAGTACAGAGTCAAACAAAGCCCCCACAATCAAACTCTAAGTTTGGTATTGAGAGGCCACAGCCAAACTCTAAGTTTGGTGTTGAATCCCCACATCCAAATTCTAAGTTTGGTGTCGGGAGTCTACAACATTGACCTGATCACCTGTGAGGCTCCATGAGAGCCCACTGTCAAGCTATTGACATTAAAGAAGCGCTTATTGGGAGGCAACCCAATTTTTATTTATCTAATTTTATTTTTATTTTTATTGTTCTGTTATGTTTTATTAGGTTCATGCTCATGTGGAGTCACGAAAAAATATTAAAATTAAAAACAGAATCAAAAACAGCAGAAGAAAAATCACACCCTAGAGGAAGGATTTACTGGCGTTTAAACGCCAGTAAGGAGCATCTGGCTGGCGTTCAACGCCAGAGCAGAGCATGGATCTGGCGTTGAACGCCAGAAACAAGCAGCATCCTGGCGTTTGAACGCCAGGAATACACGTTGAGGAGAGCTGGCGCTGAATGCCAGAAACAAGCATGGAACTAGCGTTCAACGCCAGAAACATGCTGCAGTTAGGCGTTGAACGCCCAACATAAGCATCACTTCGGCGTTTAAACGCCAGAATTGTATGCAAAGGCATTTTACATGCGTAATTGGTGCAGGGATGTAAATTCTTGACACCTCAGGATCTGTGGACCCCACAGGATCATCTCAGGATCTGTGGACCCCACAGGATCCCCACCTACCTCAACTCACCCTCTTTCCTCTTCTTCACATTCATCCTCTCTTTCCTATAAACACTCTTCCCCAAAAAACCCTTCACCAATCACCTTAATCTCTCTTCCCAATTACCCACCTTCACCACTCACATCCATCCACCCTTCCCCATAAACCTCACCTACCTTCAAAATTCAAAATCACTTTCCCACCCAATCCACCCAATATGGCCGAACCTTAACCCCTCTCCCTCCACTATAAATACCCCTCCATTCTTCTTCATTTTCACACAACACAAACCTCTCTTCTCCACCTTGGCCGAAACACAACCTTCTCTCCCTCTCCTACATATCTTCTTCTTCTTCATCTATTCATTCTTCTCTTGCTCGAGAACGAGCAATATTTTAAGTTTGGTTTGGTAAAAGCATAGCTTTTTGTTTTTCCATAACCATTAATGGCACCTAAGGCCGGAGAAACCTCTAGAAAAGGGAAAGGGAAGACAAAAGCTTCCACCTCCGAGTCATGGGAGATGGAGAGATTCATCTCCAAAGCCCATCAAGACCACTTCTATGATGTTGTGGCCAAGAAGAAGGTGATCCCTGAGGTCCCTTTCAAGGTCAAGAAAATGAGTATCCGGAGATCCGACATGAGATCCAAAGAAGAGGTTGGGAAGTTCTGACCAACCCCATTCAACAAGTCAGAATCTTAATGGTTCAAGAGTTCTATACCAATGCATGGATCACTAGGAACCATGATCAAAGTACGAACCCGCATCCAAAGAACTATCTTACAATGGTTCGGGGGAAATACTTAGATTTTAGTCCGGAAAATGTGAGGTTGGCATTCAACTTGCCCATGATGCAATGAGATGCACACCCCTACACAAGAAGGGTCAACTTTGATCAAAGGTTGGACCAAGTCCTTATGGACATATGTGTTGAAGGAGCTCAATGGAAAAGAGACTCCAAAGGCAAGCCGGTTCAATTAAGAAGACTGGACCTCAAGCCAACGCTCCATCATCCCCACTTGCAACCAATCTAAAGTTATTGTGGATTGGGCCATCATGATTCATAGCATCATGAATGAAGAGGAAGTAGAAGTTCATAAAGTCATCTCCCTTGAATTCTACAAAATAGCCGAAAAGCCCTCTACCTTGGCAAGGCTAGCTTTTCCACATCATATTTGCCATCTATTTTACTCAGTTGGAGTCATCATAGAAGGAGACATCCCCATTGAGGAGGACAAGCCCACCACTAAGAAAAGGATGGAGCAAACAAGAGAGCCCACTCATGGAACCCAAGAGACGCATGAGGAAGCTCATCACCAAGAAATCCTGAAGATGCCTCAAGGGATGCACTTTCCTCCCAACAACTATTGGGAACAACTCAACACTTCTCTAGAAGATTTGAGTTACAATATGGATCAATTAAGGGTGGAACATCAAGAGCACTCCATCCTTCTCCATGAAATTAGAGAAGATCAAAGAGCAATGAGGGAGGAGCAACAAAGGCAAGGAAGAGACATAGAAGAACTTAAGGACATCATTGGTTCTTCAAGAAGAAAGCGTCACCATCATTAAGGTGGACTCATTCCTTGTTCTTATTTGTTCTATTTTTCGGTTTTTTATGTTATATGTGTGTTTATGTTTTGTGTCTCTACCTCATGATCATTAGTATTGAGTAACTATGTCTTAAGGCTATAAATAACCCCATAAATCCTTCACCTCTCTTAAATGAAAAATGTTTCTAATTCAAAAGAACAAGAAGTACATGAATTTTGAAATTATCCTTGAATTTAGTTTAATTATATTGATGTGGTGACAATACTTTCTGTTTTCTGAATGAATGCTTGAACAGTGCATAATTTTGATATTGTTATTTATGAATGTTAAAATTGTTGGCTCTTTAAAGAATGATGAACAAAGAGAAATGCTATTGATAATCTGAAAAATCATGAAATTGATTCTTGAAGCAAGAAAAAGTAGTGAAAAAGCAAAAGCTTGCGAAAAAAAAGAAAGAAAAATAAAAAGCAAGCAGAAAAAGCCAATAGCCCTTAAAACCAAAAGGCAAGGGTAAAAAGGATCCAAGGCTTTGAGCATCAATGGATAGGAGGACCCAAGGAAATAAATCCAGGCCTAAGCGGCTAAATCAAGCTGTCCTTAACCATGTGCTTGTGGCATGCAGGTCCAAGTGAAAAACTTGAGACTGAGTGGTTAAAGTCGTGATCCAAAGCAAAAAGAGTGTGCTTAAGAACTCTGGACACCTCTAACTGGGGACTTTAGCAAAGCTGAGTCACAATCTGAAAAAGGTTCACCCAGCTATGTGTCTGTGGCATTTATGTATCTAGTGGTAATACTGGAAAACAAAGTGCTTAGGGCCACGACCAAGACTCATAAAAGTAGCTGTGTTCAAGAATCAACAAACTTAACTAGGAGAATCAATAACACTATCTGAAATTCTAAATTCCTATAGATGCCAATCATTCTAAACTTCAAAGGAGAAAGTGAGATGCCAAAGCTGTTCAGAAGCAAAAAGCTACAAGTCCCGCTCATCTGATATTTTGGAATTTATAGTATATTATCTTCTTTTTATCCTAATTGATTTTCAGTTGCTTGGGGACAAGCAACAATTTAACTTTGGTGTTGTGATGAGCGGATAATTTATACGCTTTTTGGCATTGTTTTTAGATAGTTTTTAGTATAATCTAGCAACTTTTAGGGATATTTTCATTAGTTTTTATGCTAAATTCACATTTCTGAACTTTACTATGAGTTTGTGTGTTTTTCTGGGATTTCAGGTAATTTCTGGCTGAAATTGAGGGACTTGAGCAAAACTCTGATAAGGAGGCTGACAAAGGACTGCTAATGCTGTTGGAATCTGACCTCCCTACACTCGAAATGGATTTTCCGGAGCTACAGAACTCCAAATGGTGCTCTCTCAACGGCGTTGGAAAGTAGACATCCAGAGCTTTCCCGCAATATATAATAGTTCATACTTTATTCGTGATTAGGCAATGTAATTTGGTGCTCAACGCCAGTTCCATGCTGCATTCTGGAGTCAAACACCAGAAACACGTCACGAACCAGAGTTGAATGCCAAAAACATGTTAGAACTTGGCGTTCAACTCCAAAAGAAGCCTCAGCTCGTGAAAAGTTCAAGCTCAGCCCAAGCACACACCAAGTGGGCCCCGGAAGTGGATTTCTGCATCAATTACTTACTTCTGTAAACCCTAGTAGCTAATCTAGTATAAATAAGACATTTTACTATTGTATTAGACATCCTGGATTGTATTTTTCATCCTGTGATCACGTTTTGGGGGCTGGCCATTCGACCATGCCTGAACCTTCATCACTTATGTATTTTCAACGGTGGAGTTTCTACACACCATAGATTAAGGTTGTGGAGCTCTGCTGTACCTCAAGTTTTCATGCAATTACTACTATTTTCTATTCAATCCAGCTATTCCTATTCTAAGATATTCGTTGCACTTCAACATGATGAATGTGATGATCCATGACACTCATCATCATTCTCACCTATGAACGCGTGACTGACAACCACTTCCGTTCTACTTTAGACCGGGCGCTTATCTCTTGGATTCCTTAATCATAATCTTCGTGGTATAAGCTAGATTGATGGCAGCATTCATGAGAATCCGGAAAGTCTAAACCTTGTCTGTGGTATTCCGAGTAGGATTCAGGGATTGAATGACTGTGACGAGCTTCAAACTCGCGATTGTTGGGTGTGATGACAAACGTAAAAGAATCAAGGGATTCTATTCCAACATGATCGAGAACCGACAGATGATTAGCCGTGCCGTGACAGAGCATTTGGACCTTTTTTACTGAGAGGATGGGATGTAGCCATTGACAACGGTGATGCCCTACATACAGCTTGCCATGGAAAGGAATAAGAAGGATTGAAGGAAGGCAGTAGGAAAGCAGAGATCCAACAGGGACAAGCATCTCCATACACTTATCTGAAATTTCCACCATTGAATTTCATGAGTAACTCTATCTTTATTTTCTATTTATTTATTATTATCATTCGAAAACTCCATAACATTTACTATCTGCCTAACTGAGATTTACAAGATGACCATAGCTTGCTTCATACCAATAATCTCCGTAGGATCAACCCTTACTCAAGTAAGGTATTACTTGGACGACCCAGTGCACTTGCTGGTTAGTTGTGCGAAGTTGTGACTAAGTGTGATTCACGTTTGAGAGCGCTACCAAGTTTTTGGTGCCATTGTTGATGATCATAATTTCGTGCACCACCAACCCCAGAGTTCACTTGGGCGTGCCACTTAAGGAACAAGGCGTGGCACACCAGCACCTAAAGAGGCCAAATAAAGCTGGGCGTGCCACTTGGTATCGAAGGCGTGTGATGAGCAGATAATTTATACGCTTTTTGGCATTGTTTTTAGGTAGATTTTAGTAAGTTCAAGCTACTTTTAGGGATGTTTTCATTAGTTTTTATGTTAAATTCACATTTCTGGACTTTACTATGAGTTTGTGTGTTTTTCTGTGATTTCAGGTAATTTTTGGCTGAAATTGAGGGACTTGAGCAAAACTCTGAAAAAGGCTGACAAAAGGACTGCTGATGCT
Source organism: Arachis hypogaea (assembly GCF_003086295.3). NCBI lineage: Eukaryota > Viridiplantae > Streptophyta > Magnoliopsida > Fabales > Fabaceae > Arachis > Arachis hypogaea. Next base: position 86,071,314 of record NC_092038.1, on the reverse strand, counting down.
GTTGGAATCTGACCTCCCTGCACTCGAAATGGATTTTCTGGAGCTCCAGAATTCCAATTGGCGCGCTCTCAACGACGTTGGAAAGTAGACATCCATAGCTTTCCAGCAATATATAATAGTCTATACTTTATTCGGAAATTGACGACGTAACTTGGCGTTGAACGCCAAGTACATGCTGCTGTCTGGAGTTAAACGCCAGAAAAACTTCATGATCCGGAGTTGAACACCCAAAACACGTTATAACTTGGAGTTCAACTCCAAGAGAAGCCTCAGCTCGTGGATAGATCAAGCTCAGCCCAAACATACACCAAGTGGGCCCCGGAAGTGGATTTATGCATCAATTACTTACTCATGTAAACCCTAGGAGCTAGTTTATTATAAATAGAACTTTTTACTATCATATTATCATCCTGGATTGTATTTTGAATCCTGTGATCACGTTTTGGGGGCTGGCCATTCGGCCATGCCTGAACCTTTCACTTATGTATTTTCAACGGTGGAGTTTCTGCACACCATAGATTAAGGGTGTGGAGCTCTGCTGTACCTCAAGTTTCAATACAATTACTATTACTTTCTATTCAATTCTCTTTTATTCTTATTCCAAGATATACGTTGCACTTCAACTTGATGAATGTGATGATCCGTGTCACTCATCATCATTCTCACCCATGAACGCGCGTGACTGACAACCACTTCCGTTCTACCTTAGGCCAGGCGCATATCTCTTAGATTCCCCAACAGAATCTTTGTGGTATAAGCTAGATAGATGGCGGCATTCATGAGGATCCGGAAACTCTAAACCTTGTATGTGGTATTCCGAGTAGGATTCTGGGATTGAATGACTGTGACGAGCTTCAAACTCCTGAAGGCTGGGCGTGATGACAAGCGCAAAAGAATCAAGAGATTCTATTCCAACCTAATTGAGAACCGACAGATGATTAGCCGTGCTGTGACAGAGCATAGGAACGTTTTCACTGAGAGGATGGGATGTAGCCATTGACAACGGTGATGCCCTACATACAGCTTGCCATGGAAAGGAGTAAGAAGGATAGGATGAATGTAATAAGAAAGTAGAGATTCAAGAGGAGCACAACATCTCCATACGCCTATCTGAAATTCTCACCATTGATTTACATAAGTATTTCTATCCCTTTTATTTTCTTTTTATTATTAATTATTTGAAATCCATAAACCAATTTTAATCTGCCTAACTGAGATTTACAAGATGACCATAGCTTGCTTCATACCAACAATCTCTGTGGGATCGACCCTTACTCACGTAAGGTATTACTTGGATGACCCAGTACACTTGCTGGTTAAGTTGAACAGAGTTGTGAATTATGGTATTGGCATCATGTTTTTAGCGCCATTACCAGGGAATGAAAAGCAATGAATTTTGCAAAATGGAATAACAATTGAATCACAATTTCGTCCACCAAGTTTTTGGCGCCGTTGCCGGGGATTGTTCGAGTATGGACAACTGACGGTTCATCTTGTTGCTCAGATTAGGTAATTTTCTTTTCAAAAATCTTTTTCAAAATTTTTCTTTCCTTTTTCGTTTTTCTAACCATGTTTTTTCGAAAAAAATTAGAATAAAAATACAAAAAAATTAGAAAATCATAAAAATAAAAAATATTCTGTGTTTCTTGTTTGAGTCTTGTGTTAATTTTTAAAGTTTGGTGTCAATTGCATGCTTTTAAAATTTTTTCTTGCATTTTTTCGAAAATCTCATGCATTCATAGTGTTCTTCATGATCTTCAAGTTGTTCTTGATAAGTCCTCTTGTTTGATCTTGATGTTTTCTTGTTTTGTGTTGGTTGTTGTTTTTCATGTGCATCTTTGCATTCATATTTTCCAAGCATTAAAAATTTCTAAGTTTGGTGTCTTGCATGTTTTCTTTGCATAAAAAATTTTTTCAAAATTATGTTCTTGATGTTCATCATGATCTTCAAAGTGTTCTTGGTGTTCATCTTGACATTCATAGCATTCTTGCATGCATCTTGTGTCTTGATCCAAAATTTTCATGTTTTGGGTCATTTTTGTGTTTTTCTTTAAAAATTCAAAAAATCAAAAATATATCTTTTCCTTATTTCCCTCCAAATTTTCGAAATTTTGGGTTGACTTGGTCAAAAATTTTTAAAATTAGTTGTTTCTTACAAGTCAAGTCAAAATTTCAATTTTAAAAATCTTATCTTTTCAAAATCTTTTTCAAAAATTATATCTTTTTCAATTTTTTCTATTTTCGAAAATTTCAAAAATCTTTTTCAAAATATTTCAAAATCTTTTTCTTATCTTTATATCAAATTTTCGAAAATTAGCTAACAAGTAATGTGATTGATTCAAAAATTTGAAGTTTGTTACTTTCTTGTTAAGAAAGGTTCAATCTTTAAGTTCTAGAATCTTATCTTGTAGTTTCTTGTTAGTTAAGTAATTTTAAAAATTAAATCTTTTTCAAAATATCTTTTTCTTAAAAATCTTATCTTATTTTATCTTTTTCAAAATTTGATTTCAAAATATCTTATCTAACCTCCTATCTTCTTATCTTTTTAAATTTTAATTTCAAAATCTTTTTCAATCAACTAACTAACTTTTTGTTTGTTTCTTATCTTTTTCAAAACCAACTAACTTCCTATCCATCTCTAATTTTCAAAAATACTTCTCTCTTTTTCAAAAATTCTTTTTAATTGTTTTAAATTTTAATTTCAATCTTATCTTATCTCTAATTTTCGAAAATTACTAACCTCTTTTTCAAAAATTATTTTCGAAATTTCTCTTCTCTTCTCTTATTCTATTTAATTAATTAATTACTAACACTTCTCTTCACCTCTCTTCATCTAAGAATCCAAACTTCTTATATCCCTTGTATTTGGATTCTTCCCCCCTTTCTCTGTCTACTAACAGAAAGGAATCTCTATACTGTGACATAGAGGATTCCTCTTTCTTTTCTTGTTTTCTTCTCTTTCATATGAGTAAGAACAGGGAAAAAGGCACTCTTGTTGAAATTGATCCAGAACCTGAAAGGACTCTAAAGAGAAAATTAAGAGAAGCTAAATTACAACAATCCAGAAATAACCTTTCAGAAATTTTCGAACAAGAGAAGGAAATGGCAGCTGAAAATAATAATAATAATGCAAGGAGAATTCTTGGTGACTTCACAAAGCCAACGTCCAAGTTTGATGGAAGAAGCATCTCCATTCCTGCCATTGGAGCCAATAACTTTGAGCTGAAACCTCAGCTAGTTGCCTTAATGCAACAAAACTACAGGTTTTATGGGCTTCCATCTGAAGATCCTTATCAGTTTTTAACTGAGTTCTTGCAGATCTGTGAGACTGTAAAGACAAATGGAGTTGATCCTGAAGTCTACAGACTCATGCTTTTCCCTTTTGCTGTAAGAGACAGAGCTAGAATATGGTTGGATTCACAACCTAAGGATAGCCTGGACTCCTGGGATAAGCTGGTCACTACCTTCTTAGATAAATTCTTTCCTCCTCAAAAGCTGAGCAAGCTGAGAGTGGATGTTCAAACCTTCAAACAAAAAGATGGTGAATCCCTCTATGAAGCTTGGGAAAGATACAAGCAGCTGACCAAAAGATGTCCATCTGACATGTTTTCAGAATGGACCCTATTAGATATATTCTATTATGGTCTCTCTAAATTTTCGAAAATGTCATTGGACCATTCTGCAGGTGGATCTATTCACCTGAAGAAAACGCCTGAAGAGGCTTAAGAACTCATTGACATGGTTGCAAACAACCAATTCATGTATACCTCTGAGAGGAATTCCGTGAATAATGGGATACCTCAGAAGAAAGGAGTTCTTGAAATTGATGCTCTGAATGCCATATTGGCTCAGAATAAAGTGTTGACTCAACAGGTCAACATGATCTCTCAAAATCTGAATGGAATGCAACATGCATCCAACAGTACTAGAGAGGCAGCTTCTAAAGAAGCTTATGATCCTGAGAACCCTGTCATGGCAGAGGTTAATTACATGGGTGAACCATATGGAAACACCTATAATCCATCATGGAGAAATCATCCAAATTTCTCCTGGAAGGATCAACAAAAGCCTCAACAAGGCTTTAACAATGGTGGACGCAATAGGCTAAGCAATAGCAAGCCATATCCATCATCTTCTCAGCAACAGACAGAGAATTCTGAACAAAACACTTGTAATTTAGCCAATATAGTCTCTGATCTGTCAAAGGCCACTTTCAGTTTCATGAATGAAACAAGATCCTCCATTAGAAATTTGGGGGCACAAGTGGGCCAGCTGAGTAAGAAAGTCATTGAAACTCCTCCCAGTATTCTCCCAAGTAATACAGAAGAGAATCCAAAAGGAGAGTGCAAGGCCATTGATTTAGTCAATATGGCCGAATGCACAAGGGAGGAGGAGGACGAAAATCCTAGTGAGGAAGACCTCCTGGGACGTCCCTCAAGCAAGAAGGAGTTTCCTATTAAGGATCCAAAGGAATCTGAGGCTCATATAGAGACCATAGAGATTCCATTAAATCTCCTTCTGCCATTCATGAGCTCTGCAGACTATTCATCCTTTGAAGAGGATGAAGATGTGACTGGAGAGCAAATTGCTCAATACTTAGGAGCTATCATGAAGCTGAATGCCAAGTTGTTTGGTAATGAGACTTGGGAAAGTGAACCTCCCTTGCTCATTAGTGAACTAGATACTTGGATTCAGAAAACTCTACCTCAAAAGAAACAAGATCCTAGCAAGTTCCTAATACCTTGTACCACAGGCACCATGAGCTTTGAAAAAGCTCTATGTGATCTAGGGTCAGGGATAAATCTTATGCCACTCTCTGTAATGGAGAAGCTAGGGATCATTGAGGTACAACCTGCCTTGTTCTCATTACAATTGGCAGATAAGTCATTGAGACAAGCTTATGGAATAGTAGAGGACGTGTTAGTAAAGGTTGAAGGCCTTTACATCCCTGCTGATTTCATAATCTTAGACACTAGGAAGGAAGAGGATGATTGCATCATCCTTGGAAGACCTTTCCTAGCCACAGCAGAAGCTGTGATAGATGTCAACAGAGGTGAGTTAGTCCTTCAATTGAATGGGGACTACCTTGTGTTTAAGGCACATGGCCATCCCTCTGTGACAAAAGAGAGTAAGCATGAAGAGCTTCTCTCAGTTCAGAGTCAAGAAGAGCCCACACAGTCAAGCTCTAAGTTTGGTGTTGTGAGGCCACAACCAAACTCTAAGTTTGGTGTTAAGACCCCATGTCCAAACTCTAAGTTTGGTGTTGGGACTACACTAACATTGACCTGATCACCTTGTGGCTCCATGAGAGCCACTGTCAAGCTATTGACATTAAAGAAGCGCTTGTTGGGAGGCAACCCAATTTTAGTTATCTAATTTTTATTTTATTGTTATTTTGTGTTTTATTAGGTACATGATCATGAGGAGTCATGAAAAAATAAAAAAAAATTAAAACAGAGTCAAAAACAGAAGAAAAAAATTTTTCACCCTGGAGGACGCACAGGCTGGCGTTCAACGCCAGTAAGGTGCATCTGGCCGGCGTTCAACGCCAGAACAGAGCACCATTCTGGCGCTGAACGCCAGAAACAAGCAACATTCTGGCGTTGAACGGCAGGAATGTGCCCAGAGAGGAAAAACTGGCGCTGAACGCCAGTAACAAGCATGAAACTGGTGTTCAACGCCAGAAACATGCTTTACATGGGCGTTGAACGCCCAGAATGTGCACCAATGGGCGTTTAAACGCCAGAATGGTGTGCAAAGGCATTTTACATGCCTATTTGGTGCAGGGATGGAATTCCTTGACACCTCAGGATCTGTGGATCTCACAGGATCCCCACCTACCTTTACAATTCAACTTCTCTTTCCCACCCAATCCCACCCATATAGCCGAATCCATCTCCCCTCACTCACCTCCATTTTCTTCTTCTTCTTCTTCCTCTCTTCTTTCTTCTCTTGCTCGAGGGCGAGCAATATTTTAAGTTTGGTGTGGTAAAAGCATAGCTTTTTTTGCTTTGCCATTACCATTAATGGCACCTAAGGCCATAGAAACCTAAAAGGGAAGACAAAAGCTTCCACCTCTGAGTCTTGGGAGATGGAAAGACTCATATAAAGCCATCATAGCTCAGTGGTAGAACATGTGGCTGCAAATCAAGAGATCCCTGAGATACCCCAGGGGATAAGTTATCCTCCACACAAATATTGGAAGCAACTAAGGGTAGAAACACCAAAATTACTAGGAATCATTCAACAGAAGCAAGGAAGAGACATAGAGGAGCTCAAAAAGCACCATTGGACCTTCAAGAAGGCGCCACCCTCACTCAGGAGGATTCATTCCTTGTTCTTATTTCTTTCTGCTTTTCGGTTTTTAATGTTGTGTTTATCTATGTTTTGTGTCTTTACTTCATGATCATTAGTATGTAACCATGCCTCAAAGCTACGAATAAAATCCATTAATCCTTCACCTCTCTTAAATGAAAAATGTTTTAATTCAAAAGAACAAGAAGTACATGAATTTCGAATTTATCCTTGAATTTAATTTAATTATATTGATGTGGTGACAATACTTTTTGTTTTCTGAATGAATGATTGAACAGTGCATATGTCTTTTGATATTGTTGTTTATGAGTGTTAAAATTGTTGGCTCTTGAAAAAATGATGAACAAGGAAAAATGTTATTGATAATCTGAAAAATCATGAAATTGATTCTTGAAGCAAGAAAAAGCAGTGAAAAAGCAAAAGCTTACAAAAAAAATGGCAAAAAAATATATATATATATATAAAGAAAAAGAAAAAGCAAGCAGAAAAATCCAATAGCCCTTAAAACCAAAAGGCAAGGGTAAAAAGGATCCAAGGCTTTGAGCATCAATGGATAGGAGGGCCCAAGGAAATAAAATCCAGGCCTAAGCGGCTAAATCAAGCTGTCCCTAACCATGTGCTTGTGTCATGAAGGTCCAAGTGAAAAGCTTGAGACTGAGTGGTTAAAGTCGTGATCCAAAGCAAAAAAGAGTGTGCTTAAGAGCTCTGGACACCTCTAACTGGGGACTTTAGCAAAGCTGAGTCACAATCTGAAAAGGTTCACCCAGTTATGTGTCTGTGGCATTTATGTATCCGGTGGTAATACTGGAAAACAAAGTGCTTAGGGCCACGGCCAAGACTCATAAGTAGCTGTGTTCAAGAATCAACATGCTTAACTAGGAAAGTCAATAACACTATCCAAAATTCTAAGTTCCCAGAGACGCCAATCACTCTGAACTTCAAAGGAAAAAGTGAGATGCCAAAACTGTTCAGAAACAAAAAGCTACAAGTCCCGCTCATCTAATTACATTAATATTCATTGATATTCTGGAATATATAGTATATTCTCTTCTTTTTATCCTATTTGATTTTCAGTTGCTTGGGGACAAGCAACAATTTAAGTTTGGTGTTGTGATGAGCGGATAATTTATACGCTTTTTGGCATTGTTTTTAGGTAGTTTTTAGTAAGTTCAAGCTACTTTTAGGGATGTTTTCATTAGTTTTTATGTTAAATTCACATTTCTGGACTTTACTATGAGTTTGTGTGTTTTTCTGTGATTTCAGGTAATTTCTGGCTGAAATTGAGGGACTTTAGCAAAACTCTGAAAATGCTGACAAAAGGACTGCTGATGCTGTTGGAATCTGACCTCCCTGCACTCGAAATGGATTTTCTGGAGCTCCAGAACTCCAATTGGCGCGCTCTCAACGACGTTGGAAAGTAGACATCCAGAGCTTTCCCGCAATATATAATAGTCTATACTTTATTCGGAAATTGACGACGTAACTTGGCGTTGAACGCCAAGTACATGCTGCTGTCTGGAGTTAAACGCCAGAAAAACTTCATGATCCGGAGTTGAACGCCCAAAACACGTTATAACTTGGAGTTCAACTCCAAGAGAAGCCTCAGCTCGTGGATAGATCAAGCTCAGCCCAAACATACACCAAGTGGGCCCCGGAAGTGGATTTATGCATCAATTACTTACTCATGTAAACCCTAGGAGCTAGTTTATTATAAATAGAACTTTTTACTATCATATTATCATCCTGGATTGTATTTTGAATCCTGTGATCACGTTTTGGGGGCTGGCCATTCGGCCATGCCTGAACCTTTCACTTATGTATTTTCAACGGTGGAGTTTCTGCACACCATAGATTAAGGGTGTGGAGCTCTGCTGTACCTCAAGTTTCAATACAATTACTATTACTTTCTATTCAATTCTCTTTTATTCTTATTCCAAGATATACGTTGCACTTCAACTTGATGAATGTGATGATCCGTGACACTCATCATCATTCTCACCCATGAACGCGCGTGACTGACAACCACTTCCGTTCTACCTTAGGCCGGGCGCATATCTCTTATATTCCCCAACAGAATCTTCGTGGTATAAGCTAGATAGATGGCGGCATTCATGAGGATCCGGAAAGTCTAAACCTTGTCTGTGGTATTCCGAGTAGGATTCTGGGATTGAATGACTGTGACGAGCTTCAAACTCCTGAAGGCTGGCGTGATGACAAGCGCAAAAGAATCAAGGGATTCTATTCCAACCTGATTGAGAACCGACAGATGATTAGCCGTGCTGTGACAGAGCATAGGAACGTTTTCACTGAGAGGATGGGATGTAGCCATTGACAACGGTGATGCCCTACATACAGCTTGCCATGGAAAGGAGTAAGAAGGATAGGATGAATGTAATAAGAAAGTAGAGATTCAAGAGGAGCACAACATCTCTATACGCCTATCTGAAATTCTCACCATTGATTTACATAAGTATTTCTATCCCTTTTATTTTCTTTTTATTATTAATTATTCGAAATCCATAAACCAATTTTAATCTGCCTAACTGAGATTTACAAGATGACCATAGCTTGCTTCATACCAACAATCTCTGTGGGATCGACCCTTACTCACATAAGGTATTACTTGGATGACCCAGTACACTTGCTGGTTAAGTTGAACGGAGTTGTGAATTATGGTATTGGCATCATGTTTTTAGTGCCATTACCAGGGAATGAAAAGCAATGAATTTTGCAAAATGGAATAACAATTGAATCACAATTTCGTCCACTAGCGTGGCACGCCAGCTCAAGATGTCCCATTAAGGCGTGCCACTTGAGCAACAAGGCGTGGCAGGCCAGCACCTAAGGAGGCCAAATAAAGCTTGGCATGCCACTAGGTATCGAAGGCGTGGCATACTAACTTAATTATCTCCCTTTGGCGTGCCACTTGAACATCCAGGCATGGCACGCCAACATCTGGGACCATGGTTAATGACAGGCGTGATAGGCCAATCTCATGGCGTGACACGCTGGTAGTTTTTTCCCGAGGAGGAGTTAAAGGGCCAGTGAACTCAGTCGTGCCACTTGGGAGATGAGGCGTAGCACGCTAGCAAGAAGATGAAGCAAATGAAGGGCGTGACATGCCAGTCTCATGGTGTGGCACGCTGGTAGATTTTCCATAGAGGAAGAAGAGGAGCCAATGAACTCAAGCGTGCCACTTGGATGGCGAGGCGTGGCACGCCGGCAAGGGGGTGAAGCTTTAAGAAGGGCGTGGCATGCCAGACCCTGGGCGTGCCACACTAGTACAAATCTCCAGAAGCATAGAGATAAGGGAAGTGACCATGGGCGTGCCACTTTGGTTTGAAGGCATGGCACGCCAGGTTGTTTTACCCTTTAAAATGCCTTGGGCATGCCACTTTGGTTCGAAGGCATTGCACGCCAGGCTACTTTGACCTTTAAAATGTCTTGGACGTGCCACTTAAGCTCGAAGGCGTGGCATGCCAAAGGTGAAACAGAGGACGGTGTGCCACTTGAATGAAGAGGTGTGGCACGCCAAATCAGAAATAGAAGGAGCGTGACACGCCAGAGAAGTGCGAGTCACACGCCAGCTGGAAGATCACGTTTGTTGAGTTTCTTTTCCCTCCAAATTGTAATTTTCTTTTCACTTTTGTAATTTTCTTTTATTTTCTAGATCTAGGAGTAGTATAAATACCCTTGGAAGTATTGGAAAAGGGGGTTAGCAAGTCACAGAGTTTAGTTTTTGGGGATTTCACTTTTAGTTTTCACACTTTATCTCTTCCATCTTTTGTACTTTCTCTTTGAGCTATGAGTAGCTAAATTCCCTGTCATTAAGAGAGGGAGCTATATTGTACTTGATGGATTAATGATTGTGAATTTCTTCTTCTCTTCATCTTCTCTTTGATTTGCTAGAAGGAATTTTGATTTTCATGCTTAGTGTTCAATTAACTTGGAAAAGAGATTAAATGCAAAATGGGTTTCATGGGAACCTTGGAAAAGGAAACATGAAACCATGCTAGAAATCCCTTCTCACACTTGAGTAGAATCTGGGTTTTGGTGTTTGGATATGGTGACATATAATCCTCCCTCTACCTGGACCTATGATGATGTGTGGTATATTCAAGGACCAAGCATATCTCTCTTCATGAGCAATTAGACCAAGGAATTGGCTATTGATCAAGATCTGAGAGATTGAGTCACCAAGGGATTGGGGCTCAATCAACCATGATTGCCAAGAGGTCAATGAGTTGCATGATTGAAGAGGATACGAGCTGGAATTAATCCAAAGAGACAATATCTCCTAATATCAATGAATTCCCCCATTCTTTTCTCTCTCATTCTTTTATGGCTTTACTTACATTCTGCAAAATTCCATTCCCCTTTACATTCTTGTTATTTCTATTTCTGCATTTTATTGCTTTCTTTTATTTCTTTTGCCATTTATGTTTCTGCCATTTATAATTTTGCACACACAACTTATTCTGTTGAGCTTGACTAATTCACCAATTGATTAAAATTGCTCAAATCTACCAATCTCTGTGGATACGATCCTACTCCATTGTGGGTTAATACTTGACGATAATTTTGGTGCACTTTCCAAGAGTGAATTCATCAATATTATTGGGGAAGGGTAGTGAATTTCTAACAACCCTGATTTCCGAGTACGCGAGAACTTTTCTGAAAGTACGGAGAACTCCGGAGGATCAGTAAGGGGAGAACCTTTGATATATCATCAAGTATCTCAATCCTCATAGTCATTATGTCATCTTTAAGATAGAACCTTTTCTGAGGCAAGCTCGATAACGCAATCAGGAAGAACCTAGTTTTTGGGCCGTATCGGTTAGGGGTTTTGATTCTGTTATTCATAAATAGTCTCAGTTTGACGAACCGGACTCGATTCATGAGAGAAGGGAGATAATAGTATAATATTATCATTATATTAGTATTAGAAGATGCTTGAATGATATTATAAGGTTACCTGGTCTGTTTTAGTTAAAAATAGGAAATCGGTTTAACCGGGTTTACAATTTACTAGTGCAGCTTAGCACCAGCACTCTCTGATGACTTTAGCAATGCTCAAGCCTCATAATACATGTTCTATTCTCATATTAAATATGTTACTAGCGTCATTTATGCTAGTAGCTCATAAAGTAATTTTTAGAGATGTTTTTACAAGTGTTCCGATACATATAGTTTTAGTAGTTATACACTAGAGATATTTTAATATTATTTTAATCCACCTCCAATACAACCAATCACAACTCACCCTACATCCCCAAGACACTCCAAGGCTGGTCATTTACTCCTTTTGGACGAAAATGAGAAGAGAGAAAAGAGAGAAACTTTCATGAACACTTAATCTTCAAAGCTTGATTTCTTCTGAACTAAAACTCAAATCAAAACTCCGATTTCACCAAAATTATCCTCTCTTCTTCCTCTACATAACCATATAACATATCAAGGTTGGAAATAAGGTGAGATGGCTGTCTCCCTCCCTCTTCAATTTGGTTTTCAAGGAAACATTCTTAAACATGTGTTTTCTTGAAGTTCTTCCTTAGGAATCAAGCTAAACTTGACTTGAGGGCCAAGAAATGTTAATTTCCAGCATGTCTAAGGTGAGATATCCCTTCCTAACCACCTGAAAGTCTAACCGAATTAGAAGCAGAAAAACCAAGTAGGGTGTGACAAATTTAATCTTAATTTGATTGTGTTTGAGATGTGTGATTATGATATGGTTTGGTTATGCTTGAAATTGATTGCTTATATGAGTTATTCTTGGTGAAAGTTTGTTCAAATTTTGATGAAATTTGATGATATTCAAGCTATGAATGTTGTTCTTGAGGACTACTGGAAAAATGAACCCTAGAGCTTAAATTAGGGTTCAATTTGTGTTAAAATCATGTGGAAAAGATGCGGTTTTAGTGGCTGGGAATTTATTATGAATTTTGGTAAAAATCGGGTGCTGAAAAGATTGAAAAACGGGTAAAAACAAAGAAAGAATCTGAAGAATTTACGAAGAACTTGAAGAACACTTTGAGTGTGGTGAAGAACATTGAAGAACACCTTTTAGATCTTAAAAAGGGCAAGGTTGTAATTATTTTGGTGTTTGAGGGATTATTTGGTAATTTCTGAAAGTTAGGGTGGTTAAAGTAGAAAGGTTAAAAGTTACCGAGGTAAAAAGTTAATTTTAAAAGTTAAAAGGTAAAGGCAAGGTAATTTTTTAAAATTTAATGATAAAATAATAAATAATAATAAAATATTAAATAATAATATTTAATTAAAAGTAATATTTTAATAAAAATAATAAAATAATACAGAAAAGGCAGTTTTCTATAAAAGCTTTAGAAAGACAACTTTAAGTGCAGAATCTCATAATTACCTTCATAAAACACTTCGGAGTGGTAAGAACATATTAGTGAGGCAAAGATAAATGAAAGATAAAAAGTTAAAGAAAAGATAAAAACCAAAGAAAAGACTGTAAAGTTTTAATGACAGTAAAACATACAGAAATTAGTGAACGAACTTGGGCAACATAGTTAGTCCTTGAGTTGCGACTAGGGTTAGGTATTATATGAAACGTTAAACTATTTCAGTATATAGAAGGTGTGTCGGCATACATCCCTGCAGTGGCAGATGTGTTATTTCCTGCGTGCAGTGGACTCTGTGGTGGCAGATGGGTTATTTTCTGTACACAGGGGTATAGCCAACTGGAAAGCCATACCCGTCTCAGCTGCTTCGGGTTACGTCGGGAGCGGGTAGAAACTGACATATGAGCTCATTACCTGCACTAGGGCTAGAGATGCATTATACTTGGTTGTGCATTTCCTCTGTTATGATTGTTGCATGAATGTATGATTTCTTTGTTTGTATTATATTATCTGTGTTTGTGTTTGTGTTATTTTCTTGTATTTTTCTGTTTGTGTTTTGCTATATGTTTTCTCTATCTTTTCTAATTATCTGTATTATGTTTACTACTTCTCTATATTCTGTTATTCGTCTACCGAACAACATAGAATGAATGAACTTAACTAACAACCCTGACCCTACTAAGAACTCCCTAGTTCTTACCCCTTCTCTCTCTGTTGCCCATCCAGATGGAAGCATGAGTACCCTTCCAAAGTTTGCTGATGACCGTTCGTAAAGAGGATTCCGCTCTAGGTAGTCTTCTGAGTCTAGGGTGAATCCAGTTCTCTATTCATATGTATATACGGTGAGACTAGCCAACGTCTGCATCCCGTTTGTATGCAAACTTTAACTTAAATCCTGTGTACGAGACTCCTGTTATGTAGCTGCTTGATGAGGAACTAGAGAGACGTCATATGGCAATGACTGATCGTGTAGAGGAGTAGTAGATGATGTTCCACCTTTTGATGACGTTTCACCTGACTTGAGTTTTGAAGACTTAGAATGTACTTTCCTTCGCTTTAGTAGTTTAGAGGGACTAGGTGAGTATAGTGTACAGGCTAGCCTGGGTGCCAGCTTAGGGACATTTTGAACAGGTCAAAGCCTGGGATGTTGTATGTATATATATGTATATAGATATTATTTAGCTATATCTAGGTGTGTTCTAACTAAAAGGCTATATTCTAATAAGGTTGGATCACGGAATGTTATCAACTGCTTGAGATTTGTTTATGTGTGGTTGTTTATAACTGTTTTATCTATTATTATTTGTGAATTGCTTATGAATGATTCTGTTTATTGATCCAAATGTTTTTTAAAAAAGTACCTCGCAAACTAATTACGCTTTTAACAACGAATCAGGCTCCTATAATAAATAATAGATAAAAATTAGGATGACAAATTGGTAGCCCTCAGTTTCTGGTATGTCCTAGGCGTATTGAAAATTGGGTCGTTACAGAATTTAGCCCATCAAAATACCATCTTGGATCTACTTCTTCACCAATTTCAAAAGCCCACTCCTAATTCTAAAAACAAAAAATAAGAAGTGTATAAATAGGAGCAAATTCAATTTCTAAAGGACCTTTAGTTCATTTTTTAGTTTTCACTTGGAATTAAATTGTCTTTGAATTTGGGATTTTGGGAATTGGATCTTGCTTTTTGTTTTCATTTTCTTTTCTTCTGCAACTTCTGCTATCTGTTCTTGGAGTTTAAATTGAGCTTGAAGAGCTTCATTGATTCTAAATCTGAGAATCATCTTTCACCCTTCATCTTAATTATTCTAAGGATTGGATCTAAGTTTCATTTGCTGTTTTCTCTTTTTATTTCTTCTGCAATTAATTTTTGCTTGATCAAGAGAGCAATTGAGATCTAGATCTGCTTTCTAATCTCATTTCTCTTCTTTGATATTCAATTTATCTTTAAGAATTTCATAATTTAATCAAGTCTTCTTGCTGTTTGTTTCTTTAAACAATTTTCCTTTGTGTTTTGCTACTGAATTGAGTCCATTCATCTAATAGCTTTCTGATTTGCTTCAATTTATATTTTCTCATTGAATTCTGAATCTCAGCACCTAAATCCCTTTTACTCTTCAAGCAATTTACATTTCTCCACAATTTAGCTTTAGTAATTTAGATTTCTTGAACTTTAAGCTTCAGCCATTTACATTTCTTGCAATAAGTTTCAGTCATTTACATTACTTGCACTTTAAGTTTCAGCTCAATTTACATTTTCTGCACTTTAGATTCTATCAATTTCCCCTCTCCCTTTTATTTTCATGTAAGATCATAATTCGCTCAAATCATCAACGGTTTTCTTAACTAAATTCATCACCTAACTAAAATTTCTCAATCCATCAATCCCTGTGGGATCGACCTCACTCTTGTGAGTAATTATTACTTGATGCGACCTAGTACACTTGCCGGTGAGTTTGTGTGGATTCGTTTTTCCCTCATCAAGTTTTTTGGCGCCATTGCCGGGGATTGATCTAGATTGACAATGATTAAGTAAGGTGGTGGTCTAGATTAAGCAATTTTTCTTTGTTTTTCTTTATTTTTGATAAGCACACTAACTATTTGAGACATTGTCTCTACTAACTCTTACTGCACTTAAGCTACAGAGTGTTCTGTGTGTTTCTTGTTGTTTTGGTTGTATGACAGAAGCAAAGAGAGAGTTCTCCACCTCTGGTAACATTGATGAGAGAACTCTTCGAAGAAAAAGAAGAGAAGCCAGAGGAAAGGGAGTTATTGGTGGAGAGGAATCAGAGGAAGAGAACCAGGAAATGGAAGGAAATGCTCCTAATCCACCAGAGGGAGTGGCTAACAACAATGGCCAGCCTCAAAGGAGGGTTCTAGCCTCCTACACTTTTCCTAATCCAAGGCACTGTGGGAGTAGCATCC
Organism: Arachis hypogaea; assembly: GCF_003086295.3. NCBI lineage: Eukaryota > Viridiplantae > Streptophyta > Magnoliopsida > Fabales > Fabaceae > Arachis > Arachis hypogaea. Next base: position 86,055,703 of record NC_092038.1, on the reverse strand, counting down.
TTACCCCCAATGTCAATGCAAACAATTTTGAATTGAAGTCTCAACTCATCACTCTCGTACAGAACAATTATTCCTATGAAGGAGGCCCACTTGAAGATCCAAACCAACACTTATCCACCTTTTTGAGGATATGTGACACAGTGAAAACCAATGGTGTACATCCTGACATTTACAAATGGTTGCTGTTTCCATTTTTCCTGAGAGATAAAGTTACTCAATGGTTGGAGTCATTTCCAAGAGATAGCATCAATAATTGGGAGGATCTAGTGAACAAGTTCTTAGCCAAGTTCTATCTTCCTCGAAGAATCATTAGAGTCAAAATAGAGGTCCAAACATTCACTCAGATGGATGGAGAGTCATTGTATGAGGCATGGGAGAGATACAAAGCTCTAATCAGGAAGTGCCTGCCAGAAATGTTCAGTGAATGGGATAGACTCCAAAACTTCTATGAAGGATTAACACTGAGAGCTCAAGAAGCACTTGATTACTCTGCTGGAGGCTTAGTACAACTCATAAAGACAGCTGAGGAGGCTCAAAATCTCATTGATACTGTAACAAACAACCAATACTTCTATTGTCATCAGAGTCAATGCTAACCAGCTCAAAAGAAAGGTGTATAGGAGCTTGTAGGAGTGGACACTATTCTAGCTCAAAACAAGGTGATGCAGCAACAAATCCAGCAGCAAATGGAGATGATGGCCAAGAGGATTGATGGCCTCCAAGTTGTAGCAGGGAATACAAGTCAACCATCACCCACATGGGGGTAAAATGAAGAAAACCAAACAAGTTCAACATGTGCACAACCAAGGTTTTGGATCAAATGACTTTCATCGAGATACTTACAACTCTTCTTGGAGAAACCATCCAAATCTGAGATGGGGAGACAACCAGAATCAAAACTAGCAACCACGGCAAAAAAATTCAAACCAAAACAACTCAAGAAATACAAACCACCAAAACCATCAGCAAACTAACCAAAACCAATACAGAAAAGCATAAAACAACTACCCAATTCCAACTTCTATCCACCCAATAATCCATCAACTAACCAAAACACTTTTCACCAACCCTCAACACCCCATAATCAACCACAACCACCTCAAGACTCCCAAAGAATCTCCAACTTAGAGATAATGATGGAAAGGATGATGAAGCACAAAGAGCTAACCAGCAAGAACCATGAAGCCTCAATGAAAAATCTAGAAAGGCAAATTGGTCAATTGTCCAGGAAAGCAGTGATTGAAAGACCAACAAGCTCACTCCCAAGTGATACCATTCCGAATTCCAAAGAAGAATGCAAAGCCATCCAGTTAAGGAGTGGAATAACCTTGGTGAAAGACAAGGAAACTAACAAGAAGCTTATGGACAATGACAAAAGGCCAGCTGAAAAAGATGAGGCCATCAGCAAGGAAGAAGACAAGCAAGATCAGGATAAGCTTAAAGAGAAAGATGAGCAGTCACAAGCTTCAAGGAAAGGGAAGTAAGTAATAGAGGAATCATCACAAGAACAAAGGAAGGTGATGAAGGCATACACACCTCCTTTGCCGTATCCTCAAAGGCTATAAAAAGAGTTCAAGGACCAACAATTCCCAAAGTTCCTTGAGGTCTTTAAAAAGCTTGATATTAACATTCTCCTTGCTGAAGCATTAGAGCAGATGCCTCTATATGCCAAGTTCTTGAAGGAGTTCATCAATAAAAAGAGAAGCTGGCATGAGAAAGAAACCATTATGCTCACTAAAGAGTGTAGTGCAGTAATCCAAAAAAGGCTCCCACCAAAACACAAGGACCCTGGGAGCTTCTTCTTACCTTGCACCATTGGAAATATAACCATTGATAAGGCGCTATGTGACTTAGGAGCCAGCATCAATCTAATGTCTTATTACATGATGAGAAAGCTATGCATAGAGGATGTAAAGCCCACACAGATGTCATTAGAGCTCGTGGACAAATCATTGGTATTTCCCAAATGAGTGATTGAAAATCTTTTAGTCAAGGTGGATAAGTTTATATTCCCTGCAGACCTTGTAATCCTGGACCTAGGAGAAGAAGGGACTGACTCTATTATCTTGGGAAGACCATTTCTGGCCACAGCAAGGGCCATCATAGATGTTGAACAAGGAGAATTGACCCTGAAGGTACATGATGAGAGCATCACTCTGAATATCTTTCCAGAAGCACAGCATACTGATAAAAAGGAAAACTGCATGAATGATGACAGAGAAGATTTGAATTGGAAGGAAGAATCCAAGGAGATACTCATTAGTTCCCCTCTAAGGCAAGAGACAAGCAGCAAAGCAAGACAAAAAGAGAATGGGACTATATAGAATGATGAGAGAAAGCAAGAAGAAAGTGAGGTGTTAGCCACTAAGAAGACAGATCCCAAAATACATCCTAATGTCAAAGCAGAAGGATCACAAAAAAAGGGGAAGAAAAGCAAGAAAATGGCTCAAAAGGGGTGGAAAAACAAAAAGATCCCAACTGAAGGATTCTCAAAGGGAGATAAAGTGCAACTAATCTACCAACAGTTAGGGACAGAGAAACAATCTGATGATTACTACACTATCAATAGGATACTCTCACTGGAGCATACAGAGATCGAACATCAAGGCACTGAAAGAAAGCTTACAGTGAGAGGAGACAAACTGAGGGACCACAATCATCAGCCACCCTAATAAGGAGTCATTGTCAAGCTAATGACAATAAAAGAGTGCTCCATGGGAGGCAGCCCATGATTTTATATTCTTGCCTTGTTTTAATTTCAATAAATGATTCTCCTAGTATATGTTTGAGTTCTTATAAGCAGATTTGATAATTGCACAAATCATTGTGAAGCACATGTCTGATTCCTAAGTTTGGTGTACCTAAAGGCACTCCAAAATAGCTTCTCAAGCTATCTTAGGATATATACTTATTCATTCAGGTGGAGTGTATAGCCAAACATTAAGTTTGGTGTCTACATATGCATTGAATCTCAGAAAAACCATTTTTGCTCAAAAGGATCAAATTTATGAATGGATGAACCATACATTGTTTCATTTTATGAAGTAATGATAGAAAATAAAATGTCCCTTATGATAAATGTACCAATTGTGACGGATGCTCTTTGCATTTTATATGGATCACTTAGCATGGGACAAGTTTGGTGTTCACCAAATTTTGGTTCACTATCTAAGGAGCACAATTGGTTATTTATGAATAAAGAACATATAGAATTTTGTTTTTCTTTATTACTTGACACTACACCACTGTAATTCAAGCCTTAAAGCTTACCATTGTCTTGCTTTAATTGTATATGTACAGGAGAGATTGAGAAGAAGACAAAAGGGAGCATGCACGGTTATGACAAGATGAAAAGAGAGTCACATGTGCCTAGGGAATGGTGCTCTGTTGGAGACAAAATTTGCATGCATTAATGCCTTGGAGGCCAAACCACATGCTTCCAATGGGGAGCAATCCTTGTCCTCCTTCATCTTTGCATGCTAGCCGTTCATGCTATGAGCTTTATACAATGTTTTGCTCAATCTTCACGATTCATTTTGCTCTACCAAAGCTTTCCCACTTGTGGTTTTGTTCCAAAGATTCATGCCTTGATTATAAATAGGTGGTGACACTTCTTAGATCATATATCCATCCTCTCCTCTTACAAGACTTCCTCATCTATTTGCTTTTGTTTCGTCCACACCTCCATCCTAAACATGTTACAGCAGCCCCTATTTACCCAAAGACAACACAAAATACCCAACAGCAACTTATCTCCCATCCCATTTCATAACAAGACCGTGCCTTAACCCAAGTTCATCCTTTCTTCTCCATTATGTGATTCTAGAAATGGGGTTTAGACTGCATAAAGAAGAGTATCTTATTGATGACAAGTCATCATATACCTATTTTTCTATGATTTTTCATACAAGAAATTGATGATTTGTGCTTAAATATTGAATGCTTTTGTACTTAAATGATATATTTTCTTGATATTTTAATTTTATAAATCTTGTAGAAAATAAGAAGAAAAAGAAGCAAAGAAGCACAAAAAAAGGAGAAAAAAAGAGCTTTGGGGTACACTTTGAAGTTGGGGTACACTTTGGAGCCTTAGGCCACGCTTTTAAAAGCATGGCCCATGACCAAATCAAAGAAGGAAGCAGCCAGCACGCACACTGCCCTGCTCTTGCCAAGGGCAGGGCAGAATCGTGATGCAAAGTAAGGTTGGAAGCAAGAATTTCGCTAAGGTAAAATCTGGGCGCTCACAGCATGACCATACCTCCTTCAAAGGGCTATAACTTGAGCTACAGACGTCCAATTGATGTGCTTCCAGTTGCGTTGGAAAGCTGACATTCAGAGCTTTCCAACGATATATAGCAATCCATATTTGGCGCACAATTGAGGCAGGAACGAAAGGCATCTTTAAGGGCCATGAGAAAGCAAGAAACTAGGCCTTACTTTGGTGCCAAGAAAACCAAGGAAAAGAAGTAGCGTGTGCATCCACCAAGTTTCGAACTTGGAACTTCACTTTTGAAAACACTGCCCTGCCCTCCGCGAGGGCAGGGCAGCATTTTGGTGATGCACACAGACGCACCATTCTGGCACACCAAGGGACGGTTCGGCAGCACCAGCAGCACGCACAGGCACCAAACTGGTGCACCAAAAATTTCTGCCCTGCCCTCCGCGAGGGCAGGGCAGCATTCTGCAGCACCAACTTGCACACCACGCTCGCACCAAGGCCGCACGCATCAATTCCTGCCCTGCCCTCCACAAGGGCAGGGCAGCCTCCTGGGAGTGTCATGGGCCAAAAATCAACCAAAATTCAATTTAATTCAATTCCTCACCAAATTGAATCAAGGCCAACCAAACCCATTTCTCCTCAAATCCAAAGCAAGCTAAGCCCACATCATCACTCAAAGGCACATGGATCAATTAAATTAGGATTTTCATTTTTGTAATTTGTTTTAATTTCATTTTCATTTTTCATTTTGTAAAGCCTATATAAGGCATCATTTCCATCTTTGTAGAGGAGGCGAGACCCACTAGGGAATATTAGGATTTGAGAGCTCTCTCTCTTAGTTTTCATTGCTGTTTTGGAATTTTGGATTGGGAAGGAAGGAATTCTGTTTCATTCCTGATTTGAGATTCATCTTGTTCTCTTACTGCATAACTCAATTTTCATTTGCTGTTTTAAATCTTCTTCTTCTGCAATCTGTTCTTTTAATTTTCTGTAACTTTTCTCTTGTTGGATCAAGGAAGGACTTGAGATCTAGACTTGTTTTCTAGTCTCTTCCACTCCTGAGATCTTCAACATCCTTTTAATTGCTGCAAATTAAGCATTGCTTTTCTGTTTTTAAATTCTTCAAGGCATTTTACTCTTTTGCTTAAGATCTACTGCAATTCAATTCATCTTTAGTTCGTCTGTTTGTTGCAATTTACTTTCTCTTGTTTAATTTCTTTAATTTCTAGCACCCACTCCCCTTTACATTTAATGCAATTTACATTTCATGTCATTTAAGATTCTTGCAATTTTACTTTCTTGTTCTTTAAGTTACTTGCAATTTTACTTTCTGCACTTTAATTCCTTGCTATTTACTTTCTGTTGGTTACACTTCATCCAAATTCACTTCAATGTTAGCTTGACTAAACTAATCACCCACTAAAATTGCTTGATCCATCAATCCCTGTGGGATCGACCTCACTCTAAGTGAGTTATTACTACTTGATGCGACCCGGTACACTTGCCGGTTGGATTTGTGTGTTGGAAATTCGTTTTTCACAAAAACACCATCACTTATCATGAGAAAAATCACCACAGAGAGGAGATGGGAACTTTTGTGTGAACCTCTCATAGACATCAGTGCAATCGTGATAAGAGAATTCTACGCAAATGCTGTGAAGACAAGCAAGGACAGCCCCCCTCATAAGAGCTATGTCAGGGGTGTTGAGGTAGATTTTAGTCCATCATCAATCATGAGGGTTCTACAGTTGAGAGTAATAACCTATGGAGAGCTTAGCTTTGAGGAAAGATTGCAGGGTGAAAATGACCCTAATGAGATATTACATGGGTTATGCTTTGAAGGCAGAGACTTGGAAAGGGACTCAGAAGGAACTCCAAGCCACTTGAAAAGAATAGATCTCATACCTGAGATAGTAAGGAGATCTATATTCCTTACTGCAAACACCTCAGAAGTCACAATCAAGCGAGCTGTCCTGACATACTACATCTTAAAGGGAGGAAAAATCAATCTCTCATAACTCATAGCAGACAGCATTCAGGAGATGGCTGACGACACAGGCAAATCAAGTAGACTTGGCCACCCAAGCACTATTCTGAGGCTGCGCAACAGAGATGGTGTACTTTTTGAAGATGAAGATACAGAGAAGTTAAAAGGAGGCAGGGGAATCACAAGGCGAAGCATGGAAGGTGCTACTGATGATGACAACCAAGAGGAAAGAATATCCCAAGGAAGAAGAAGAAGATCACAAGTGGAGGGAGAGCAAGCTTCTAGTGCACTAGATTTGAGTCAAATACAGAGAGCCATTAAAGAAATGTCTCAGCAATTCGTGAAAGCACAGAAGCAACATCAAGAACAATATTTGAGGCAACAGGAGCAGTATCTGAAGGATTGAGAGCAACAAGAGAACTGGCAGCGCCAAATGATGGAACAACAAGAGAAATGATAGCAACAAATGATGGCTCAACAACAAGAGTTTCAAACAAAGATCCTTGATGGGCAAAGGGAACAGTCAACAAACGTTCAAGAATCAATTAATGGATTGTTCCTACGACAGGCCAAGTATGGGGAGTACACCCAGAATCTCTATCAATGGAAGAATATATATTATACTATTGGAGAGCATAGGAATTTGGACAAAATGGAGTATGATATGAAAACTCAAGCAAAGTTGGATTATGTAGTCCATGGTATGCCAACATTGAACCAAGAGATCAAGCCATTTGCCCAATGTCCAGAATTTATAGAGCAGCAGAGAGCACAAGTCAATAAGAATATAGCACACATGCGGCAAGGATTGGAGAATGCTGGACTCTCGGGTCAAGTTGATAAAATTTGGGATCGTAGGTGCCCTGCTGAAGAACCTCAAGAAGCACACAAGAAGAGGAAGAAGAATGGAAAATCAAGCAGGAGCAAGGAGCACGACAATTAGGAGGTGGTGGAGTTTCTTTCAAGTTTTTCAATTAAATAAGGATGATGCATATCTGAAACATGATATGCCTCCAAATGCTTTATGTTTTGCACTTTCATATTCTAAGTATTTTTCTTACAAGTGATTTGCATAATGCTTGTTGTCATTCACCCACTTAGATTCATGATTTGTTTCCCTTTTTCATCAATATAAGAAAAATGTTTGAAACAGAAAGTGATTGTCCAATGTTGTAGGAATTAGAATGAAATTCAGTGGTGGTACTTGTTTGATTCAATGATTAGCTCAATAACAAAAGCTGCATAATAAAATGTCCTTTGAAGTGTGAATTAGGTTGCTACTATAAAGTCTTTTCTTAATGAATATCCCTTGAGAATGATCAAAACAAGAAAGAAAAAAAAAAGAAGAGAAAAGTCAAGAAGTGGCATTATGCAGACAAACAATAAGGCTAGACACCAATAGCTTGGACCTTAGGACATATGCCTGTGGTGTTTTTGTACTAAGATATGATTGGACAATTAGGTTATGAGGAGTATTTCAAAACTTGGCCACTTGGATTAACTAATCTAGGATTACCAACCGAAAGTCCATTATCAAGAGCAACCTAGTTACAGAGCATTTAGTGATCCAAAGAGATGCTGTGCATCAATGTTTCTAGGAAGAAATTGTGAGACATGTGTCTGTGGTGAAGTAGTATTGAGCAAAATTGAGCCAAAAGGGCTGCTGCAACACTTGACACCAAGCTTTCATTAAGAAATAAGCTTTCTAAGCAAAAGAAAGAAAGAAGAATAAAAAAGGGATCAATCAAAAAGCAAGGAATTATAGCAGCAACTCTAGTGAACCTTTAAGAAAACATTTCATGTCTATCAGCAAAGAATAACTGAGCTACATTTGTCTGCATAAAATCCCATGAACTAAGTTAAATTATCTGCTAAATAAGGGCATGTATATTTCTCTGTTTCATTTCATTTCTTCTTATGTTTAGTGCTTGCTTGGGGACAAGCAAGATTTAAGTTTGGTGTTGTGATGACAAGTCATCTTATGCTATCTTTTCAAGCATTTTTCACTTGTTTCATTAGGTTTTATGCACTTTCTTGCACTATAAGTAAGTGATTTAGAGTAGATTTTCATGGTTATGTTAAATCAATCAACCATCAATTAATTGACACAAAATCATAGCATTCATGCTGGAATTAGTTGATTTCATGATTAATGCAGAGATCTTGTGAATTTGGTGATGCTTTGTTTGGTTGGTTTGATTACTTGTAGGTGAAGAAATGATGAAGAAAAGAAAGAACCACGAAAGTGTGCTCAGCTAAAGTGTGGCCCATGATATTAAAGCGTGGCGCTCATCCAAAGCAACAAGGGCCAACGCTCAATTACCCAACGGAGCGCCCAATGCTGCACCAAGAAAGCTAGGCTAAAGGAGCAACAAAGAGATGTAGCGCTCTCTATTTGAGCGGTGCACTCACAAAGTGAGCGCTGGTATGGAGAAAAGCCAAGCTCGCACTAAGGGACAAAGGAGCACTACGTAGACTATTCAAACTGAGCACTCAACCACAAGGCACCAGCGCCCAATTTGAAGAGAGCGCTACGTTAACTCTTCTACCATTTTCGGGCCTCCCAATGAAGAAAAGTAAGGCGCGGCACTCATAAATGGGGCAGCCAAGGTCCGAACCATGCACACAAAGGAGTGCTACGCTACACAAGGCAAGGAAATTACTAGCAAATGGAAGCCAGCAAGGTTCGAAGAGGGGCACACACGCATAGAAAGGGCGCTACGTTGAAAAACTTCACTAAGCGCTACTTAAAGGAAATTGGCTCAAATGGGAAAGCCATGGTTCAAATATGGAAACCTATATACAAGCAAGGGCACTATGTTGGAATTCTTCATTGAGCGCTATGAAGCTTGGCACGAGGCTTGGTTCGAAGGAGCACACTACGTAAGGGAGCGCTACGTTACCTTACTTAACCGAGCGCTCCATTGGAGCTGGCCCATGGTCCATTTTCAATGATAATACCATCTTGGATCCACTTCTTCACCAATTTGAAAAGCCCACTCCAAATTCTAAAAACCAATAATAGGAAGTGTATAAATAGGAGTAAATTCAATTTGTAAAGGACCTTTGGTTCATTTTTTAGTTTTCACTTGGAATTTTCATTTTGTCTTTGAATTTGGGATTTTGGGAATTGGATCTTGCTTTCTGTTTTCATTTTCTTTTCTTCTGCAACTTCTGCTATCTGTTCTTCGAGTTTAAATTGAGCTTGAAGAGCTTCGTTGATTCTAAATCTGAGAATCATCTTTCACCCTTCATCTTAATTGTTCTAAGGATTAGATCTAAGTTTCATTTGCTGTTTTCTCTTTTTATTTCTTCTGCAATTACTTTCTGCTTGATCAAGAGAGCAATTGAGATCTAGATCTGCTTTCTAATCTCATTTCTCTTCTTCGATCTTCAATTTATCTTTAAGAATTTCATAATTGAATCAAGTCTTCTTGCTGTTTGTTTCTTCAAGCAATTTTCTTTTCTGTTTTGCTACTGAATTGAGTCCATTCATCTAATAGCTTTCTGATTTGCTTCAATTTACATTTTCTTATTGAATTCTGAATCCCAGCACCCAAATCCCTTTTACTCTTCAAGCAATTTATATTTCTCAGCAATTTAGCTTCAGTAATTTAGATTTCTTGCACTTTAAGCTTCAGCCATTTACATTTCTTGCAATCTAAGTTTCAGTCATTTACATTACTTGCACATTAAGCTTCAGCTCAATTTACATTTTTTGTACTTTAGATTATGTCAATTTCCCCTATCCCTTTTATTTTCATGAAATTTAGCTTCTGTTGATCACAATTCATTCAAATCATCAATTGTTTGCTAACTAAATTCATCACCAAACTAAAATTGCTGAATCCATCAATCCCTGTGGGATCGACCTCACTCTTGTGAGTAATTACTACTTGATGTGACCCGGTACACTTGCCGGTGAGTTTGTGTGGAATCGTTTTACCCCTCATCACTCACTCAACAAGATGAAGACCATAGAGGAAGCCATTGATGTCATTGAAATAGTGGCTAATAATGAATACTTCTATGCCTCTGAAAGATGCAACAACAAGGGAGTGATGGAGCTGAGTCACATGGATGCACTACTGGCTGAGAACAAGCTAATCACTAAGTAGTTGGCTGTCCTGACTAAGAAGATGGAGAACAATAAAGTTACAGCAATCAACATGTTACCACCAGCCCAAGAAGAGCTCATTGCAAATTTCATCAAGATTAATTTCATCAAACCCTACCTGGTTTTGCTGCTCCAAATTCGGTTATACTTTCAGGTGGTCCTTAAGCACTTTTTCCTCCAAAATCATATCAAGAACAACTTTAAATCCACAAACCCTCAACTGACCAAATCTCTCTCAGCACATTAGGAAGGGATATCTCACCTTAGACTTGCTAGAAATTAACGTTTCCTGGCTCTCAAGTCAAGTTAAGCATGATTCCTAAGGAAGAACATCAAGAAAACACATGTTTAAGCATGTTTCCTTGAAACCGAAGCAAAAGGGAGATGGAACCAACTCACCTTGATTTCCAGCCTTGATAAGTCATATGATCATGTAGAGAAATAAGAGAGGATCATTTTGGTCGGATTGGAATTTTGATTTTAGTTTTAGTTCAGCAGAAATCAAGCTTTGAGGATTTGGAACTAAGAACTCTTCTCTCCTTTTTCTCTTGATGATTTTCGGCCACAATGAGCAAATGAGGCAGCCTTGGGAGTTTTGGGGGTGTAGGGTGAGTTGTGATTGGTTGGCTTGGAGGTGGGTTAAAATAATATTAAAATATATCAGGTATATAACTACTAAAACTAGATGTATCCGAACACTTGTAAAAGCATCTCTAAAAATTATTTTCTGAGCTACTATCATAAATGACACTAGTAACATATGTATTATGAGAATAGAACATGTATGATGAGGCCTTAGCATTGCTAAAGTCATCAAAGAGTGCTGGTCTTAAGCTACACCAGTAAATTGTGAACCTGGTTAAACCGATTTCCTGTTTTTAACTAAAACAGACTAGGTAACCTTATAATATTATTCAAGCAGCTTGTAATATTAATATAATGATAATATTATACTATTATCTCTCTTCTCTCATAATCTAGTCCGATTCATCAAACAGAGACTATTTACGAAAACTAGAATCAAAACTCCTAACCGATACGGTTAAAAAACTAGGTTCATCGTGATTGCGTTATCGAACTTGCCCCAAAAGAGGTCCTAGCTTAAAGATGACATAATGACAATGAGGATTTGGGATGCTTGATGATACATTAGAAGTGTTCCCTTTACTAATCTTCCAGAGAAATCTGTATCTTCAGAAAAGATCTCGCGTACTCGAAAATCGGGGTTGTTACATTCTACCCTCCTAAAAGAAAAGTTTGCCCTCAAAATTTCAGCCACGTGCAGAATCCATCTTCAAGTAGTCTATTTCCTTTAGGCCATCCTAATGAAGAGATCAGTCCATTCCTTATAGCATCCAAATCTCACATAGTCATAGCCATGGACATCATAACAGCTTTGAAGATAGTTGTGGCTCACATCGATTCGTCATTCAGAACTCGATTAAACTATGCCTATTCGCAATTATTGAGCTCTTATCCACACCAAACAATCAACATTAAGGTGATCAGTCTTAATATCTCAAGTTAGGCACAAACATTCCCAAAATGAGTGCTCATAGACATTCATACCAAATGTATCTTAGATACCCTAACGGCATGAGACACACAAGCAGAGTATGCAATTAAGCATAGTCAGTCCACTCCCCAGGCTCTACTGGGAAAGAACTTTTCTAATACCAAATTTTAATGATCCAATTTCTGGTACATAATGATCATTCTAGAAACTGAGCGCTACCAACTTGTCTTCCTAATTATTATCTATTATTTATTATATGAGCCAGATTCGTTGTTAAAAGCGTAGTTATTTCGCGAGGTATTTAAAAAAAACATCTAGGTTAATAAACTGAATCATTCACAATCAATTCACAAATAATAACAAATACCACAGTTATAAATAACCACAAATAAATACAAATCAATAAGTTGACAACATTCCGTGATCCAGCCTTTATTAGAGTATAAACTTTTAATTTGAACACCCCTAGATATAGCTAAATAATATATATATATACATACATACATACATACAACATCCCAGGCCCTGACCTGTTCAATAAGTCCCTAAACTGGCACCCAGGCTAGGCTAGACTCTATACTTACCTAGTCCCTCTAAACTACTAAAGCGAGGGAAAGTACGTTCTAAGTCTTCAAAACTCAAGTCAGGTGGAATGTCATCAGAAGGTGGAACATCATCTACTACTCCTCTGCATGATCAGACATTGCTATATGACGTCTCTCTTGTGCCTCATCCATTAGCCACTTAGCAAGAATTTCGTACATCAGATTTAGGTTAAAGTTCGCATACAAACGGGGTGAAAACGTTGGCTGGTCTCACAGTATAAACATATAAACAGAGAATGAGATTCACCCTAGACTCAGAAGACTACCTAGAGCAGAATCCTCTTTATGAACGATCATCAACGAACTACGGACGGGTACTCAAGCCTCCCTCTGAAGGGGGAAGGGAGAGATAAGGGGTAAGAACTGGGGAGTTCTTAATAGGGACGGGGTTATTAGTTAAGTTCATTAATTCCGTGTTGTTTAACAGACAAATAGAAGAATACAAGAAGCAGTAAATAGAAGATACAGATAAAGAGAGAATATATAAAAAATAGATAGCAGAACACAAATAGAAGAATACAAGAAAATAACACAAACACAAATAATAGAATACACACAAAGAAAGCATAAATTCATATAACAAACATAACAGAAGAAATGCACAAACAAGTATGATGCATGTCTAGCCTTAATGCAGGTAAAGAGCTCATTTGTCGGTTACATACCCGCTCCTAATGTTACCCAGAGTCTTCTAACTAGGTAAGGCTTCCCTGTTGGCAATACCGATCGCAAGAGTCGTTTGACTTGCAGGGAGGTACTAGCAACCTACTACAAGAGTCTTTTGACTTGTAGGGCGGAGCTTGTCTACCCAACACACTAACTATAAGAGTCCTTTGACTTACAGGAGCACACACACACACACCCATTGTAAGAGTCCTTTGACTTACAAGAGAATATGCTAGTTATGTGTTTTATTGATACCTCTAATAAACCCCGTCTTTTAGGATTTATCTTGTGTTGAATCTAGAGTATTTTGTCAACCTTTTTTCACATTTATTCAATAATTAGTATAGTTTCATGATTGTCTCTCAATTTGGGCTAAAAGGTGAAAACATGCTTTTAGACCCTTGATTTGATAATTTTAATCTTCCTTTGATTCCACCAGATACCTTGATATGTTTGCTAGTGATTTCAGATGGAAAAGGCAAGGAATGGATCAAAGGAATGAAGAGAAAGCATGCAAAGTGGAGAAATCATGAAAAGCTAAAGATTTGGGATACGTCCATGGACACGCACACGCACTAGACGCATATGCATGGATCGCGCAAAACCCCATGGACGTGCACGTGTGTTGTACGCATACGCGTCGGTGCTGACACATGATTTTAAGTGAAATTGTGCCCAGCGAATTCACATTGGCTGTGGGGCCCAGTTTGGAACCAAGTTTGGTGCCAAAATACTTAAAAGGACCCATGATTGAAGAAAAAGGGGGATTCCATTCATTACACACAAATTAGGACTTTAGATGTAGTTTTAGTTAGTTTTCTAGTGAGAAAAAATAGAAAGTGCACAAATAGGGGATTAGTTTGATTTAGAGAGGACCTTTACTTTCACTTTTGAACCTTCTTTTATTTTGAGTTATATTTTGAGCTAATTTTTACATTTTAGCTTTGAATTGGGAATGAGAGCTGAGTTCTCTCCTCATGGGTCTTACTTTTGCATTTCTTACTTTCTGTTTATGAATTTTGGATTGAGATTGAAGGAATTATGTTTCAATCATTGATCTACAATTCATCTTTGTTTTCTTTTGCAAAATTCTAAGAGTTGGGAATTGGATTTAGCTTTTTGTTTTCATTTTCATTTCTTCTGCTACTTTTTCTTTCTATTTTGCAATTTGAATGAGATTAAAGAGCTTCATTGATTCAAAGTTTGGGAATCATCTTTACCTCTCTTATCAATTGTTCCAAGAATTGAATTTGAGTTTCCTTAACTGTTTTAATTTTCTTTTCCTCTACAAATTGTTCTATGTTGGATCAAGGAAAGAATTGATATCTAGACTTGTTTTCTAGTCTCAGTGAGCCTCTGAGCTCTTGAATTATTTTCTAGCTCTTTTAACTAAGTTGAATTTGCTTTCTGTTTTGTTCATTACTGCAATTTTCCAATTCTGTTTAGATCTACTGCACTTAATTCATCTTCTTTACTTTCTTTTGTTAAATTCTGAATCCCAGCATCCCACACCCCTTTATTATTCCCAGCAATTTACTATTTTACTTCTTCTGCTCTTTAGTTTACTATCAATTCTCCCTCCTCCTTTTAGTTTCATGCAATTTAGCTTCTGTTAGTCACAATTCACTCAAATCAACACTTGTTTGCTTGACTAAATCAACCGCATAACTAAAATTGCTAAATCCTTCAATCCCTGTGGGATTGACCTCACTCATGTGAGTAATTATTACTTGATGCGACCCGGTACACTTGTCGGTGAGTTTAGTGTTGGATCATTTTTCACACATCAAGTTTTTGGCACCGTTGCCGGGGATTGATCAGATTGACAATGATTAAGGAAGTTGGTGGTCTAGATTAAGCACTTTTTCTTTGTTTTTGTTCATTTTCTTTTTTTTACTAGCATACTAACTATTTAAGACTTTGTCTCTACTAACTCTCACTGCACTCAAACTACAGAGTGCTCTTGTGTTTCTTGTTGTTGTGGTTTTATGACAGAAGCTAGGAGAGAGGTCTCCACCTCTGGTGATCGTGACAAAAGAACCCTTAGAAGACTGAGAAGGGAAGCTAGAGGAAAGGGAGTCATTGGAGGAGAAACTTCTGAAGAAGAATATCAAAAAATGGAGGAGAATCCAATAAATCCACCAGTAGGAGCGGCCAACAACAATGGTCAACCACAGAGGAGAGTCTTGGCTTTATATACATTTGCTAATCCTAGGCATTGTGGGAGTAGCATCCTTACCCCAAATGTCAATGCAAATAACTTTGAATTGAAGCCACAACTTATCACTTTGGTACAAAACAATTGTTCCTATGGAGGAGGACCACTTAAGGATCCAAACCAACACTTATCCACTTTTTTGAGGATCTGTCACACTATCAAAACTAATAGTGTGCATCATGACATTTACAAGCTGTTGTTATTTCCATTTTCCCTCAGAGACAAAGCTATTCAATGGTTGGAGTCATTTCCAAGAGATAGCATTAACAATTAGAAAGATCTAGTGAACAAGTTTTGAGCCAAGTTCTATCCTCCCCATGCACGCGTGCGCATGGATTTTAGAACATTGCCTCCAAATTTCAATCTACCCGAAAATGCAGAGTAAATGAATATAGCGTTCTCTTTGAAAACGAGCGCTAACCACTATCACGCATACGCGTCATGCATGCATACGCGTGGGTCTTCGAAAATTGCCCCTGACACGTAGGCGTCCTGTTTGCGTGCGCGTCACAAGTGATCATGACATTCTTTCTTTGAACGCAACGTTACTCTGGAGTGCTTCTCCTCTTCTTCACTTTTTCACCTAAAATCAATCAAACAAGAAATCAAAGTCTCACCAAAATCATAAGAAATTGCATCGTTTATAATAATCACTTAATTCTTCTATAAATCTCATAATTTTGTATAAAATTAATGATGTTTGATTAAATCAAGATAAACATGGAGTTCCACTCCATCACTTACTTATTGTGCAAGAAAGTGCATAAAACTTAAGAAAAGCAAGGAAAAATGCTAGTAAAACTAGCATAAGATGACTTGTCATGATAACACGAAACTTAAACCTTGCTTGTCCCCAAGCAAGCACTAAAATATGAGAAAAAATTAATGAAAGCAGAAAAGTATGCATGCCTTTGTTAGCCAGTAACTGAATCTGGTTCATGGTGTTTTATGCAGATGTAATTGAAGCTCTACCTTTATTAAATTTAAGGATTGAAATGTCCTTTTGAAAGATAACTAAAGCTGCTGGTGTGACCCTTATTATTCATTCATCCTTGGTGTTTGATTTTTCTTTTGTTTTCTTGCTGAGAAGTTTATACTTTTATTTACGGCTAAGTGTCATGTGTTGCAGCAGCTTTTTAGCTTGTTTTTCAGTCAACACATCTTCACCACAGACACTTGGCTCACAATTCTTCCTAAGACATTGATGCCTAGCACCTCTTGGGTCACTAAATTCTTTATAATTAGGTTGCCCTTGATAGTGGATTTTCGGTTGGTAATCCCGGATTAGTTAATCCAAGTTACCAAGTTTTGAAATAATTCTCAAAACCTAATAATCCAAGCAGATCCTAACACAACAGCACCACAGGCATATATCCTAAGGTTCAAGCTATTGGTATCTAGCTTTATTATTTTTTTTGATTGCCAACTCTTGGCTTTTTCTTCCTTTCCTTCTTATCCAAGGGTCTTTATTGATTAAGATTTCACAGACAGTAGCCTAGTTCATGCTATAGGGGAACATTCTAACCTCTGTCCTTTTGTTAGCGAGCTTACTTAAACATTCAAATATTTACCACTGCCGAACTTTATTTTCATTCCTGCCATATTGGACAGTTACTCTCTGTTTCGATCATCTTCTCTTGTTTATGCAGAGGGGAAACAAGACATGTATTCAAGTAAGATGATGATGAAAACAAGCATTTAAACTAGCGCGATTAGCAGACATCAAAATTTGCACTAATTGAACTAAGCATCAAGGTAAACAATAGCTTCACATTAAGAACATTTCAAAGAAGAGTGAATTTTGTGACAATACAACCTCTCAGGAGTGTCTTCCAGCTTTCCTTTTATCATCATCATCTATTACTTTTGCATTTCTCTTGGTGATGATGTATAATTCATTTAAGAGACTGAATGTCTTTTCTACACAATTATTAGAAGTTGCTTGTTTTCCAAGCACTTAGGCAGATCGTTAGCATACATGAATTGTTGTAGGTCCTTGAACTTACTTTGGTGAGGGAACACCAAACTTAGTCCCTTGTTACTGTCTATGATGCATCAGTTACATGAAACCTTGTGCTTTTGAAGGAAATAAATCATATGCTAGGAATTAAACAGGTGTTGAGTAGTTTCTTTGATTGTTTGGAGCTAGTGATAGAACTTGCAGAAGAGTGTAATGAATTCTTAAGGAGACTTTTGATGGAACACCAAACTTAGAGTCATACATTCACTCTTAAGTTATTTTGGTGTGCAACACCAAATTTAGCTCCTTTCAATACAGAGAAATCTACTCCATCTTTTATTGAAATATCTATGAAAAGAACTACCTCAAGTTGGGTAGCCTCCCAACAAGTGATTCTTTATCATCATTAGCTTGACGTTCTTTATCCTTGTTCATCCCAGCTCATGAAAGCTTTCTTCTTTGTCCCAATGGCCTCCTAAGTAATGCTTTGCCCTGTGACCGATTGCTGCGAAAGTGTCCTTCGTTGCTTCATCCAAAAGTTCAAGGCTTCCATAAGGAAGAACCTTTGTCTCCAGGTATGGGCCAGTCCATTTGGACTTGAGTTTGCCAATGAAAACTTTGAGCCTGGAGTTATACAAGAGTACTTGTTGTCCTGGTTTGGACTCCTTCTTTGAGATCCTTTTGTCAAGCCATCTCTTAGCCTTTTCCTTGTATATCTTAGAATTTTCATAGGCCTTGATGAGCGGATATTTTATACACTTTTTGGTGGTATTTTCCTGTAGTTTTTAGTATGCTCTAGCTACGTTTTAGTATATTTTTATTAGTTTTTATGCAAAAATCACATTTCTGGGCTTTACTATGAATTTGTGTGTTTTTTTATGATTTCAGGTATTTTTTGGCTGAAATTTGAGGGACCTGAGCAAAAATCTGATTAAGAGGCTGAAAAAGGACTGCAGATGCTATTGGATTCCTTGAGGTGTTAGAGGAAAAGAAGAATAGAAGGAGGAGGTAGAAGAATTCGAACTTATCAAGAGGGATAGAGTTCGAATTGTGCATTGAGGAGAAGTGTCAGTCCATAAATAGAAGGATGTGAGAAGAGAGAAAGAAATTTTCGAAAATTAAAGTGAATTAATTAAAAGAAATTTTGAAAAATGGTAATTGATTTTCGAAAACTAAGATTGGGAAAGAAATTAAGTGAAATTTGAAAAAGATTTTGAAATTAGAAATCAAAAAGATATGATTGAAAACTATTTTGAAAAATATGTGATTAAGAAGATATGATTGAAAAGTTATGGTTTTAAAAAGATTTGATTGAAAAGATATGATTGAAAAACAATTTAAAAAGATTTGATTTTTAAAATCAATGACTTGGCTAACAAGAAAAGATATGATTCAAACATTAAACCTTTCTCAACAGAAAAGGCAACATACTTGAAATGTTGAATCAACTCATTAATTGTTAGCAAGTATTTTTTTGAAAATGGAAAGAAATTGATTTTGAAAATATATGATTGAAAATATATGATTTGAAAAAGATTTGATTTTGAAAAATTATGAAAACTTAAAAAAATTTGCATTAAAAATAAAATCTTCCCTCTTGTGCCATCCTGGCGTTAAATGCCCATAATGGTATCCATTATGGCGTTTAACGCCCAAAATGCTACCTTTTTGGGTGTTAAACGCCCAGCCAGGTACCCTGGCTGGCGTTTAAACGCCAGTTTTCCCTCTTCACTGGGCATTTTAAACACCCAGCTTTTTCTGTGTAATTCCTCTGCTGTATGTTCTGAATCTTCAATTCTCTGTATTATTGACTTGAAAAGACACAGATAGAAAATTTTTTTGAATTTTTAATGATGAGGAATAATCAAAATGCAACTAGAATCAAATAAACAATGCATGCAAGACACCAAACTTAGAAGCTTGTATACTACTGACACTAACAAATTGAGAATGCATATGAGAAACAAGAAAACACACAAAACAAGAGAATTTAAAGATCAGAGCAAGGAAATCATCAAGAACATCTTGAAGATCAATGAAGACACATGAATGAATTCGAAAAATGCAAGAAGAATAGAAACATAAAATTGACACCAAACTTAAAATGAGACACTAGACTCTAACAAGAAATGTTTTTGGTTTTTTTATGATTTTGTAGTTTTTTTTATTTTTCGAAAATTATGTGGAAAAAGAAAATAAAGAAATTCAAAATTTTTAATAAGAATTCCAGGAATCATGCAATGTTAGTCTAAAGCTTCAGTCTAAATAAATTAGACATGGCTAGCCAAGCTTCAGCAGGACATTACATTCAAGAGCTAAATCGATGAAAATCAATCAGGTTTGGTGATGATGAGAACATCACCTTGAAACTCTAGAATTCATTCTTAAAAATTCTGAAGAAAAATACCTAATATAAGCAACAAGATGAACCGTCAGTTGTCCAAACTCAAACAATCCCCGGCAATGGCGCCAAAAATTTGGTGCACGAAATTGTGATCATCAATGGCGCCATCAACATGGTACGCTCAATTGCAATCTCAACTCTTTATCACAACTTCGCACAACTAACCAGCAAGTGCATTGGGTCGTCCAAGTAATAAACCTTACGCGAGTAAGGGTTGATCCCACGGAGATTGTTGGTATGAAGCAAGCTATGGTCATCTTGTAAATCTCAGTCAGGCAGATTCAAATGGTTATAGAGAATTAATGATTAAAAGATAAATAAAACATAAAGTAAAGATAGAGATACTTATGTAATTCATTGGTGAGAATTTCTGATGAGAGAACTTTTGCATGGTCTAGAAATTTGCGGATAAATCCTCGTTGCAAGTATAGTTTCTAAACCTTCAAAAGTCCTTTCATACAAACGTTTTGGGTGTCACAAGTAACAAACCCCTTTAGAAATTGTTAACCGAGTATTTAAACCTCGGGTCGTCTTCTCAAGGAACCTCAAGGGAGTATGTTCTTATTATTGGCTATAAGGGTTGTAATCGGGGTTTGGAAGATGAGGAATAAGTAATATAAATAGCAAGTGAAGTGAATGGCAATTAAAATAAATAAATACTGTAAAGCAGACTTTTGGCAAGGTAAGAGAAATTAGAGATCCAACTTAGTTATCTCTCTCAACAACAATGAAGGTTAAATCTATATTCCACTTGGTCTATCTTTACCAGGGCAAAGGAAAGTCAAGGGACTAATTAAATTGACCCTCAAATCCTAATTATTTCCTAAGAAAAGGTTGGGATTACTTAAGTTCAACTCAATTAGCAAGATAACGATTATCAATTATGTTGAGTTTAATAACTGTTGAGTTACTGAATTCTTAACCAGGACCAAAAGGGAAAAAAATAAATTTGCTGAAATAATAAAAATATCTTCAAATCGGAAACAACGATAATTAAAAGGGACAATCATAAACTGAAATACTTCAAATGTCATTAATAATAATCTATAACATGGAATAATTCATAACTTGAATCATAAAAGTAAATAATCAATTCAAAGCTGGAATAAATAAATAAAGTGAAAGGAAAGCTTTAAAAACAAGGAAATATAAAACCTGGATCGAGAATCACTCTTACAAGCTAAGAGAAGTCCTAAATCCTAATTTCTAAAAACCCTACCTAAATCCTAAGAGAGAGGAGAGAACCTCTCTCTCTAAAAACTATATTTAAAACATGAAAAGTGAATTATGCGAGCCTCCCTTTTTGAATGGATGCATTCCCCCACTTTATAGCCTCTAATCTGTGTTCTCTAGGCCGAAAACTGGGTCAGAAACAGCCCAAAAATCACTTCCAGCGCTTTCTGGTCCGTACAGGTCGCGGAAAGGTGACGCGGCCGCGTCGTCCATGCGGCCGCGCGGATTGGGTGTTGGCCAGGTCACGCGTCCACGTGACCCACGCGTTCGCGTCGCCTGGCATCGGGGAAACTATGGCAAATTATATGAAATCGAAGCCCCGAACGTTAGCTTTCCAACGCAACTGGAACCACATCGTTTGGATCTCTGTAACTAAAGTTATAGCCATTTGAGTGCAAAGAGGTCAGGCTGGACAGCTTAGTAGTTTCTCCAACTTCTTGTATTCCTTCCACTTTTGCATGCTTCCTTTCCATCCTCTGAGTCATTCCTGCTTTGTAATCTCTGAAAACACTTAACACACATATCAAGGCATCTAATGGTAATAGGAGAGGATTAATAATAAGCAAATATAAGTCCAAAGAAGCATGTTTTCAATCAAAGCACATAATTAGGAAGGAAAATGTAAAACATGCAATTAGTATGAATAAGTGGGTAAAGAGTTGATAAAATCCACTCAATTGAGCACAAGATAAACCATAAAATAGTGGTTTATCAATTTCAGATAAGCATATTGGTGGACGAAATTGTGATCCATATTCTCTTCAAGTTGTTTGTCTTTGTATGAAATCATTATTATGGCACTGGTTGAATTCACAACTCCGTTCAACTAACCAGCAAGTGTACTGGGTCGTCCAAGTAATAAACCTTACGTGAGTAAGGGTCGAATCCACAGAGATTGTTGGTATGAAGCAAGCTATGGTCACCTTGCAAATCTCAGTTAGGCAGATTAAAATAGTTTTATGGGTTTTTGAAAATAAAAATAATGAAAGGGATAAAGATACTTATGCAGATTCATTGGTGGGAATTTCAGATAAGCGGATGGAGATGCTGTAGAGCCCAAGCACGCCTGCTCTCCTACTCCTTCTACTCAGTCCTTCTTACTCCTTTCCATGGCAAGCTTTGTATAGGGGTTCACCATCAACTGTGGCTACTTTCATTCCTCACGGGGAAATAACCTGTGCGGCTGTCACTCGCACAGCTAACCAGTCTGGAGGCATCACCCGTGGCTGATGGCTACATCCCATCCTCGCAGTGAAAACTATGCAACGCACTCTGTCACAGTACGGCTAATCACCGGTTGGTTCCCGCTCCTACTGGAATAGAATCCCTCTTTTGCGTCTGTCACCAACGCCCAGCAGGTTAAAGTTTGAAGCACGTCACGGTCATTCATGATCGGAATCCTACTCGGAACACCACAGACAAGGTTGGACTTTCCGGACTCCCAGGATCCTACTCGGAACACCACAGACAAGGTTGGACTTTCCGGATCCAGATGAATGCCGCCAACTATCTAACTTATACCACGAAGATTCTGTTGGGGAATCTAAGAGATATACATTCAAGCTCTGTTGCATGTAGAACGGACATGGTTGTCAATCACGCGCGTTCATAATTGAGAATGATAATGAGGGTAATCTGACTCATCACATTCATCATGTTCTTGGGTACGAATGAATATCTTGGAATAAGAATAAGAGAGAATTGAATAAAAGATAATAGAATTGCATTAATACTTGAGGTACAGCAGAGCTCCACACCCTTAATCTATGGTGTGCAGAAACTCCACCGTTGAAAATACATAAGCAAAGAGTTCAGGCATGGCCGAATGGCCAGCCCTCTCTAACGTGATCACAGGATCAAAATACAATCCAGGATGTCTAATACAATAGATAAATGTCCTATATATACTAGACTAGCTACTAGGGTTTACATGAGTAAGTAATTGATGCATAAATCCACTTCCGGGGCCCACTTGGTGTGTGCTTGGGCTGAGCTTGATGAATTCACGTGCTAAGGCATATCTTGGCGTTGAACTCTGAGTTATGACGTGTTTTGGGCGTTCAACTCCGGATCATGACGTTTTTCTGGCGTTTAACTCCAGACAGCAGCATGAACTTGGCGTTCAACGCCAAGTTACGTCGTCATTCTTCGAATAAAGTATGGACTATTATATATTGCTGGAAAGCCCTGGATGTCTACTTTCCAACGCCGTTGAGAGCGCGCCAATTGGAGTTCTGTAGCTCCAGAAAATCCATTTCGAGTGCAGGGATGTCAGATTCCAACAGCATCAGCAGTCCTTTTGTCAGCCTTCTTCAGAGTTTTGCTCAAATCCCTCAATTTCAGTCAGAATTTACCTGAAATCACAGAAAAGCACACAAACTCATAGTAAAGTCCAGAAATGTGAATTTAACATAAAAACTAATGAAAACATCCCTAAAAGTAGCTCAAACTTACTAAAAACTATATGAAAACAATGCCAAAAAGCGTATAAATTATCCGCTCATCACATATAGAGATGCTTTGTCCCTTCCGTCTCTCTGCTTTCCTACTGTCTTCATCCAATCCTTTTTACTCCTTTCCATGGCAAGCTGTATGTTGGGCATCACCGTTGTCAATGGCTACAGTCCTGTCCTCTCAGTGAAAATATTCAACGCGCTCTGTCATAGCACGGGTAACCATCTGTCGATTCTCAATTAGGTTGGAATAGAATCCAGTGATTCTTTTGCGTCTGTCACTAACGCCCAACCTTCAGGAGTTTAAAGCTCGTCACAGTCATTCAATCCTCGAATCCTACTCAGAATACCACAGACAAGGTTTAGACCTTCCGGATTCTCTTGAATGCCGCCATCAATTCTAACTTATACCACGAAGATTTTGATTAAGGAATCCAAGAGATATCCACTCAATCTAAGGTAGAACGGAGGTGGTTGTCAGGCACACGTTCATAGGTGAGAATGATGATGAGTGTCACGGATCATCACATTCATCAAGTTGAGGAACAAGTGATATCTTAGAACAAGAATAGGCTGAATTGAATAGATGAACAATAGTAATTGCATTAATACTCGAGGTACAGCAGAGCTCCACACCTTAATCTATGGTGTGTAGAAACTCCACCATTGAAAATACATAAGAACAAGGTCTAGGCATGGCCGAATGGCCAGCCCCCATGATCTAAGGACTAGACATCCAAAGATAATCCTAAGATCTAAAGTGATCAAAAGATTCCAGGATGTCAAATACAATAGTAAAAGGTCCTATTTGTAGATAACTAGTAGCTTACGATTTACAAAAATGAGTAAATGACATAAAAATCCACTTCCGGGCCCACTTGGTGTGTGCTTGGACTGAGCATTGAAGCTTTCATGTATAGAGACTTTTCTTGGAGTTAAACGCCAGCTTTTGTGCGAGTTTGGGCGTTTAACTCCCATTCTTGTGCCAGTTCCGGCGTTTAACGCCGGACAGTCTTGAGCTGATTTGGAACGCCGGTTTGGGCCATCAAATCTCGGGCAAAGTATGAACTATTATATATTGCTGGATGTCTACTTTCCAACGCAATTGAGAGCGTGCCAATTGGGCTTCTGTAGCTCCAGAAAATCCACTTCGAGTGCAGGGAGGTCAGAATCCAACAGCATCTGCAGTTCTTTTTAGCCTCTGAATCAGATTTTTGCTCAGGTCCCTCAATTTCAGCCAGAAAATACCTGAAATCACAGAAAAACACACAAACTCATAGTAAAGTCTAGAAAATTGAATTTTAAATAAAAACTAATAAAAATATAATAAAAACTAACTAAAACATACTAAAAACATACTAAAAACAATGCCAAAAAGCGTATAAATTATCCGCTCATCAGCAATTAATGCATATTAAAAGATAAATGATGTTAACACATGGCCATGACTACATGTGAAAAGTTATCAACGGAAAATAGCCGGTGCATATGATGCCAATTGAAAGCAAGGTGTTTATTGGCATGCAGGAAAAGGCATGAGTAGCATAGATCAAGCATTCAATGTCCATGTTAAATTACCAAGCCTTTCAAACTAATAACCTTTTTGTAATGACAATTATATTTAATTAATAAAATATAAAAAGGGTTTTGTGAAAAGCAAGCATTTAGAGTAGTAGATAGAAAGAAATCAAAAAATAGTGCACAATGCCATACGGGCTTTTTCACGAACACAGAGCAAGCATGGAAAATAAGCTATTGAAAATATTAATTTGAACATGCAAGCAACCCTTTAAGAAGTAATATATAATTGTCAAAGAATCCACAAAAATATAGAAAATAATGACCCACAAAAATTTCTAACACCAATGAAAATAATGCAATGAATGAAAGTATGCAAATGAATTAAATAAAATAAAATGAAAGAGAAGAAGAATGAAAAGGGAAAGAACGGAAGAAGAAGTAAGTAAGAAAGGAGGGAGAAAAAATTAGGATTGGGGAAGAAAAGATAAGATATTTGGCAAATTAGGATAAGCTGTGCGGCACAAGCGACGCGGTCGCGTGACTTGCGCTTTAAGTTAATCGATGCGGTCGCGTCGGTCACGCGGTCGCGTGACACGTTTTATGCTACTGGCGCGAGGGCAGCCTCGCACTCGCACAACTCTCTGTTCAAAATCTTTTTGCCAAAAATATGGGTGACGCGATTGCGTGGGGCATGCGATCGCGTGAGTGGCCATCATGGGGATATGACGCGGACGCATGGGGCACGCGTTCGCGTGGTGAGACTTGGGCTTCCAGCACAAGTCCAGCCCAACTCCAGCTCAACTTTCGGCCATGCACTTGGTTGACGTCAATTTTCAGGTCACGCGGCCGCGTGGGTGACGCGGTCGCGTGGGAGGCATGTTTCTCATGTGACGCGGATGCGTCAGCGACACGTTCGCGTGGATCAATTTGTGCCATTAGCGTGCCTCCAGCCACGCTTTCGCGTGACTCTCTGTTTAATCTTATTTTCTTCCAAACACACATACGACGCGGACGCGTCGGCGACGCTGTCGCGTCGCGTGCAAAAATCCCTTTTTTTATCTGAAAAATGAAGAATGCAGTGTTAATATGAATGTTCTGCAAAACTCCAGGATCAATATAATAAAATAAAATAAAATAAAAGTAGAAAACAAATAAAACTAAATAAAAATGAAAAAGGAACAATCATACCATGGTGGGTTGTCTCCCACCTAGCACTTTTAGTTAAAGTCCTTAAGTTGGACATTTGGGGAGCTTCCTGTTATGGTGGCTTGTGCTTGAACTCATCCAGGAATCTCCACCAATGTTTGTGATTCCAGTGTCCTCCGGGATCCCAAACTAAGCATGTAAAGCCCTTAAGAAGCTTCAAACAGATTCTTAGGCTCCCAGAGTGACAAATGCCGGAACAGATTCCAGGATCCCAAACTTTACTTTTACACCCGTTTTTGTCTCGATCTGCATTTTTCCAGCCGGGTGAAAGGTGATCTGAATTCTCATTGCTGCGACCAAACAGCTTCCTAGACCCATTCAGTTGAGCTTTATATCAACCTTTGCGTTTAAACTTAAAGCTTCCAACCTTGATGAACCTTGCAGGACAATTTTACCACTGACCATCTTCCTCTTACTCTTGATGCCACAAAGAGCTCTAAGTTGACCATTCGTCTCAAGTAGCCCATATTCAAGTGGGATTAGAAAGCTAAGGGATATGAATTTTACCCACTTGAATGTTGTGAAGGATGATGGCAACTTAAGGGGAGGTATTTTTAATAAAATTGCAAGCTCCAATCCCTTGTGCTCTTCTCTGATAATACCACCTCTTTGCAAGCTTCTTCAATTTCAACCTCTTCCTCTTGGTAGCTCTCTTCCAATTCAATCTCCTCTTCATTGCTTTCCAAGGGCATGGGAGGTTTTGCTTCTTCTTCTTGAATCTCCATCTCTTGATCAACCTCTTCCAAGTCTTCAACTGTGATTTGCCTTGGAGGTTGTACACCCTCCTCAGCATCTCCTAAGTCTTCAACCAATTCTTCTTCTTCAATAATTCTTCTTCAATAATTCTTCTTCAACTGTGATTTGCCTTGGAGGTTGTACATTCTCCTCAGCATGCTCCGTACTGTTCACTGGAGTTTCTAATATCTCCTTCATGCTACATTCTTCAATAGATTATCCACATGAAGCCATGGGGGTTCCTTAAGTGTCCGAACGTCGGGAAGCTAATTGACTCATTATTTCTTGCCCCAATTGATGAATGGTTGCCTAAAATCGATCCACTGTTTCCTTGAGACGATCTTTTGTCTCTTGATGCACTCGGTTTTTATAAATAGGATTATAGTGCTCTTGGATTGATAGATATGGAGATGGTGAATATTGAAGTGGTGGTTCTTGTGAGTAATTGGGTTGGAATTGGGGTGGTTCTGTATATGGTTCATATGGCTCATAAGGTGGTTGGTATGGTGGTTGAGGGTTAGGGTCATATGGAGGTGAATGGCGGAAAGGGGCTTGTGAGTTTGGTGGTCCAAAGTTATGTTGAGGAAAGGGTTCATAGGCATATGGTGGTGGTTGTTGATAGTCCATTGGAGGTGGTTGTTGCCATGAGGGTTGAGTAAATCCTTGTTGCCTGTTCTCATTATAGTTTCCATTCCTAACAACAACATTGGAATCAAACTTGAAACCAAAGGGCTGAGAATTCATAGTAATTAATAAAAATTAAAAACAAAAATAAATAAACAAGCAAAAGAATTTTTTTTTGAAAAATATTTACAATAACCAATAATAAGGCACACGTTTGCAATTCCCCGGCAACGGCACCATTTTGATGAGAGAACTTTTGCGTGGTCTAGAAATTTGCGGATAAATCCTCGTTGCAAGTATAGTTTCTAAACCTTCAAAAGTTCTTTCATACAAACGTTTTGGTTGTCACAAGTAACAACCCCCTTTAAAATTGATAACCGAGTATTTAAACCTTGGGTCATCTTTTCAAGGAATTGCAGGGAGGTATGTTCTTATTATTGGTTATTAGTTGTAAATTGGGGTTTAGGAGGTAAGGAGGAAATCTGTTATATGACAAGTAAAATAAAATAATAACAATAAAATCTCTTGGCAGGGCATAAGAAATTGGAAGTCCGGACTTAGCTATCCCTCTCAACACTAATGAAAGTTGAATCTTAATTCCACTTAGTTAACCTTTACTAAAGCAAAGGAAAGTCAAGGGACTAATTAGTTTGACCTTCAAATCCTATTTATTTCCTGAGAAAAGGTTGGGATTATAGAAGCTCAGTTCAATTAGCAAGATAACGATTATCAATTATGCTGTTGAATTGGATAACTTCTGAGTTACTGATTTCTTAACCAAGACTAAAAGGAAAAGAAATTAAAGCTGCTGGAATAAAAATGCCTTTAGATGGGAAGCAATAATCATGTAAATAAAAGAAAGCAATATTAAACTGAAATACCTTAAATAACATTAATTTAAAAGAGTAATCTGTAACATGGAAGAGTTCATAAATTAAATTGGGATAAATAAAAATAAAGAACCTGGGATCGAGAGTCACTCTTAAAACTAAGAGAAGTCCTAAATCCTAATCCTAAGAGAGAGAGAGGAGAGAGCCTCTCTCTCTAAAACTACATCTAAAACATGAAAAGTGAATTATGAAAAGCATGATGAGTATCTGCAAGTTTCCTGACTTTAATCTGTGTTTCTGGGCCGAAAATTGGGTTGAAATGCGGCCCAGAATCTCTACCAGCGACTTTTGTAATTCTGCAGATCGCGCAAGTCACGCGTCCGCGTCGTCCACGCGATCGCATCACTCAGCATTTTTCGTATCACGCGTCTGCGTCGTCCACGCATTCGCGTCGTATATGCAGCTTCCAATCCGCGCGGTCGCGTCAGGCACGCGATCGCGTCACTCTGATTTCTTCCATTTCACGCGGTCACGTGAACCATGCGACCGCGTGACTTCTCGCTGGTCACCTCCTTGATTCCTTGTGTTCCTTCCATTTATGCACACTTCCTCTTCATCCTCTAATCCATTCCTGCCCTATGAAGCCTGAAACACTTAACACACAGATCAAGGCATCGAATAGTAATAAGAGAGAATTAAGATTAGCTAAATTAGGACCAAAGAAGCATGTTTTCAATCATGTAATAATTTTAGGAAGGAAATATAAATACATGCTAAATACATGAATAAGTGGGTAAAGATCATGATAAAACCACACAATTAAACACATTGTAAACCATAAAATAGTGGTTTACATACACATATTAATGGTAAATACATATTTGGGTAACAAATTAAGAATAAAGTAAGGTTTATTATTTATGCAGACAATAATCGGCCCAAAGAAAGTTTATTGTTTGGCCAAATAATAAGCATTGCACACTTTTGTTTATTTTCTATTAATTATGCGGTCAATAATCGGCCCAAAGGAAGGTTATTGTTTGGCCAATTGATAGAAAATATATGCAGTAATAAATAGGTTGCGAAGTTTAAATCTCCGTGTGCGCATTAAGTTTGTCCAAAGAAATGCTTCATGTGTGACAGGAATTTTGACAATATTTGATTACTGCAATGAGAGTATCACTTACAGTTAATTTTTCTATCCAAAGATTGAAAATTAATGTTGTTCTAGATATCTCAATATGGATTTTTTCCATTATTTAACTAATGTTTACTGCATGTTGTTTTGTTATAATCTAGAAACTATGGCTTTAGCTACCAATGTTTCTGCACAAATTAGCAGTATTCCTATGCTGAATGCTTCAAACTTTAAAGTTTGGAAAGATACCGTGGAGATTATCCTCGGTTGTATGGATCTAGATACAGCTCTTCAAGAGGAGAAACTCACTTCCACTCTGGAAAATCTCAATGAGGTTAAAATAGACAAGTGGGAAAGATTCAATCGAATAAGCATTATGATCATGAAATGCTGCATTCTTGAGGCGTTTCGGGACTCAATTACTGAGGATAAAAATGCCAAACAGTTCATAAAGGATGTTGAGAAATTCTTTACTAAGAAATTTAGTGCTCACATGGCTTTATCTTCTCAGTATAAAAGAAAGCGTGATACTACTGCGGATGCGCCTTCTCAGCAGAAAAAGGCTAAGAAACAGGATCAAGTTTCAACCTGTTTCTTCTGTAAGAACGTGGGACACATGAAGAAGGATTATACCAAATATGCCACTTGGCGTGTGAAGAAGGGTATAATTCTCACTTTCGTTTGTTCTGAGGCTAGTTTAAGTTATTCACCTGTTGATACTTGGTGGGTAGATTATGCTGCTACTACTCATGTAAGTGTCACTATGCAGGGTTGCCTGTGGAGCCGACCGCCAAGTGATGCTGAAAGATACATCTACGTGGCAGACGGTAATATAGTTGCAGTTGAAGCTATAGGAACCTTTAGATTATGTTCCACAAGTGGATTTTACTTGGATTTATTAGAGAAATTTTATGTACCGTCATTTAGAAAAAAATTGATTTCTGTTTCTCGTTTGGACAAATCAGGTTATTTTTGTTCATTCAGAGACAATAAAGTCAGTCTCTTTTATAATTCGAATAATATTTGCTCTGGTCATTTGGTGGATAATCTATATAGGCTTAACTTAAATTCCTATAATAATGAAATACTGCAAACGGGTACAAAACAAAAACTGAATGAGAATTCAGCATCATTATGGCACAAACACCTAGGCCACTGATAAACCACTATTTTATGGTTTATCTTGTACTCAATTGAGTGGTTTTTATCTACTCTTTACCCACTTATTCATACTATTTGCATGGTTTTATATTTCCTTCCTGATTATGTGCTTTGATTGAAAACATGCTTCTTTGGACTTATATTTGCTTATTATTAATCCTCTCTTATCACCATTAGATGCCTTGATATGTATGTTAAGTGATTTCAGAGATTACAAGGCAAGAATGGCTTGGAGGATGGAAAGGAAGCATGCAAAAGTGGAAGGAATGCAAGAAGTTGGAAAAACTGCTAAGCTGTCCAGCCTGACCTCTTCGCACTCAAACGGCTATAACTTCAGCTACAGAGGTCCAAACGACGCGGTTCTAGCTGCGTTGGAAAGCTAACGTCCGGGGCTTCGATATGATATATAATTTGCCATAGTTGCCCCGATGCCAAGCGACGCGAACGCGTGGGTCACGCGGACGCCTGACCTAGCCAACACCCAATCCGCGCGGACGCGTGGACGACGCGGCCGCGTCACTTTTCCGCGACCTGTACGGACCAGAAAGCGCTGGAAGTGATTTCTGGGCTATTTCTGACCCAGTTTTCGGCCCAGAGAACACAGATTAGAGGCTATAAAGTGGGGGAATGCATCCATTCATAAGGAGGCCTCTCATAATTTACTTTTCATGTTTTAAATGTAGTTTTGGAGAGAGAGGTTCTCTCCTCTCTCTCTCTCTCTCTCTCTCTCTCTTAGGATTTAGGACTTCTCTTTCTAGAGTGACTCTCGATCCAGGTTTAATATTCCTTTTTACTATTTAATTTCTCTTTTATATTTTGATTACTCTGAGCCTTTATTATGTTCGATTGATGTTGCCCAATTGGCTGTTGATGACATTTTTATTTAATGATAATTGAGGTATTTTCAGTTTATAATTATTCTCTTTGAATTAAGTTGCCATTGCTTCCCATCTAAGGACATTTTTATTATTCCAGCAATTTTACTTTTTCCTCTTTTGGTTCTGATTAAGAATTTAGTAACTCAACAGTTATTGAACTCAACGTAATTAATAATCGTTATCTTGCTAATTGAGCTGCACCTAAATAATCCCAACCTTTTCTTAGGAAATAATTAGGATTCATAGGTCAATTTAATTAGTCCCTTGACTTTCCTTGCCCTGGTAAAGGTTGACCAAGTGGAGTTTAGATTCAACTTTTATTATAGTTGAGAGAGATAACTAAGTTAGACCTCTAAATTCCCTTATCTTGCCAAAAGTTGTTTTACAGTTATTTATTTATTTTTAATTGCCATTTACTTTACTTGTCATTTAAATCACTTGCTTCTCACCTTCTAAACCCCGAATTCACAACCTTTATAGCCAATAATAAGAACATACTTCCTCGCAGTTCCTTGAGAAGACGACCCGAGGTTTGGATACTCGGTTAACAATTTCTAAAGGGGTTTGTTACTTTTGACACCCAAAACATTTGTATGACAGGACTTTTGAAGGTTTAGAAACTATACTTGCAACGAGGATTTATCCACAAATTTCTAGACCACGCAAAAGCCCTCTCATCAGCCACATCTCTAAACAGAGAATTCAGAGGCTCGTGTCGGATGGAATTCTTGGATCCCTAAATTTGGCAGACTTTGAAGTCTGCATTGAGTGCTTAAAGGGGAAAAGGACAAACGAAAGGAAATTAGGTGCCGAGAGAGCTAAAGATGTCTTAGAACTGATACATACCAATATATGTGGCCCATTCCCTATTATCTCTTGGAATGGACAATGGTACTTTATTACGTTCATAGATGATTACTCTTGTTACGGGTAACTATATTTAATTCATGAAAAGTCCCAAGCCTTTGATGTTTTCAAGTCTTTCAAAGCTGAAGTTGAACTTCAACTTGGAAAGAAAATTAAAGCTGTCAAATCTGATCATGGTGGTGAATACTACGGAGGATATGACGGCTCAGGTGAGCAACGTCCCGGGCCTTTTGCTCTTTTCCTAGAGGAGTGTGGTATTGTTCCGCAATACACCATGCCAGGCAAACCTAGCATGAATGGTGTTGTAGAGCGAAGGAACCAAACTATTAAGGACATGGTGAGAAGTATGATTAGTCATTCTTCCTTGCCTGAATCACTCTGAGGAGAAGCCTTAAAGACCGCAGTGTACATCCTTATTAGGGTGCCAAGCAAAGTAGTTAACAAACCCTCATATGAAATTTAGACTGGGAAAAGACCCAGTATAAAGCATTTGCATATTTGGGGATGTCCAACTGAGGCGCAGCCTTATAGGCCGCATGAAAGAAAATTGGACTCAAGGACAATTAGTTGCTACTTTGTTGGTTACGCTGAGCGTTCACCGGGTTACAAGTTTTACAATCCTGTATTAAGGTCTATTTTGAAATGGGAAATGCGAGATTTCTTGAGGATGTTGAGTTTGGGAGGAAGGAAATGTTAGGAATGTTGCTTTTGATGAGGATTCTGTAACTGACAATGATCAGGTCTTTGTACCTATTATTGTTCAAGACACAGTTATAGTACAAGAGCACAATGAGAATCCTACTGTAGATCCAGTTACAGTACAAGAGAACAATGAGAATATCATTGTTGCTCAAGATACTGCTACAGCACAGAAAAATAATGAGAATTCTCCTCAATCCCAATCCATACAGCAAGCTTAACAACCTCAAGAAGTGTCATTAAGGAGATTCAATAGAGAAAAGAGAAAATCCATCTATGATCTCAAACAAGCTTCCTGTTAATGGTACCACGAATTTCATCAAGTTATTACCTCATATGGTTCTAAGGTAAATATTATAGATAAATGTGTATACCGCAAGTTCAGTGAGAGTAAATACATCTTTTTGGTCTTACATGTTGATGACGTTCTACTTGCCAGTAACGATATAGGCTTGTTACATGAAACTAAGAAATTTTTGTGATATCTCTTTTGTATTAGGAATCGAGATACTAAGAGATCGCTCTCAAGGTATTCTTGGATGATCACAAAAGAACTATATCGAAAAGATTTTAAGTAGACATGGCATTAAAGATGTAGACCAATGGACACACCCGTAATTAAAGGAGACAAGTTCAGTCTCAAGCAATGCCCTAAAAATGATCTTGAGAGGACAGCAATGCATGATAAACCTCATGCATCAGCACTAGGGAGCTTAATGTATGCTCAAGTCTGCACAAGTCCCGATATATCATTTATAATGGGAGTGTTGGGTAAATACTTGAGCAATCCAGGCATGAATCATTGGATAGTTATTAAACGCGTAATGCGTTATCTAAAGAGAACAAAGGATTACATGCTTACTTATCGGAGATCATAAAATTTTGGAGATCATTAGGTACTCTGATTCTGATTTCATGGCATATGGTTGCGAAACTTTGTCATTTAGCTTCATATAGTAGATGACATTGAAAGGCCATTAAAGATATTTTGCGACAATAAGTCAGCAGTATTATACTCCAACAACAATAACAGCTTGACAAAATCGAAGCATACAAGTTGCTCAATATTTAGGAGCTATCATGAAGCTGTGCCAAGTTATTTGGTAATGAGACTTGGGAAGGTGAACCTCCCTTGTTCATTAGTGAACTTGATACATGGGTTCAGCAAACTTTACCTCAAAAGAAACAAGATCCTGGGAAATTCTTAATACCCTGTACCATAGGCACCATGACCTTTGAGAAGGCCCTGTGTGACCTAGGGTCAGGCATAAATCTTATGCCACTCTCTGTAATGGAGAAGCTGGGGATCATTGAGGTACAGCCTGCCTTATTCTCATTACAATTGGCAGACAAGTCAATAAGACAAGCTTATGGATTAGTAGAGGACGTGTTAGTAAAGGTTAAAGGCCTTTACATCCCTGCTGATTTCATAATCTTAGACACTAGGAAGGAGGAGGATGAATGCATCATCCTTGGAAGACCTTTCCTAGCCACAGCAGAAGCTATGATAGATGTTAACAGAGGAGAATTAGTCCTTCAATTGAATGGGGACTACCTTGTGTTTAAGGCACACGGCTATCCTTCTGTAACAAGGGAGAGTAAGCATGCAGAGCTTCTCTCAGTACAGAGTCAAATAGAGCCCCTACAATCAAACTCTAAGTTTGGTGTTGGGAGGCCACAACCAAACTCTAAGTTTGGTGTTGAATCCCCACAACCAAACTCTAAGTTTGGTGTTGGGACTATACAACATTGATCTGATCACCTGTGAGGCTCCATGAGAACCCACTGTCAAGGTATTGACATTAAAGAAGCGCTTATTGGGAGGCAACCTAATTTTTATTTATCTAATTTTATTTTTTAATTTATTGTTCTTTTATGTTTTATTAGGTTCATGATCAGGTGGAGTCACAATAAAAATATTAAAATTAAAAACAGAATTAAAAATAGCAGAAGAAAAATCACACCCTGGAGGAAGGACTTACTGGCGTTTAAACGCCAGTAAGGAGCATCTATCTGGCGTTCAACGCCAGAACAGAGCATGAATCTGGCGTTCAACGCCAGAAACAAGCAACATCCTGGCGTTCAAACGCCAGGAATGCACCTTGAGGAGAGCTGGCGCTGAACGCCAGAAACAAGCATGGAACTGGCGTTCAACGCCAGAAACATGCTCAGTTGGGCGTTGAACGCCCAGAACATGCATCACCTCGGTGTTTAAACACCAGAATTGCATGCAAAGGCATTTCACATGCCTAATTGGTGCATGGATGTAAATCCTTGACACCTCAGGATCTGTGGACACCACAGGATCATCTCAAGATCTGTGGATCCCACAGGATCCCCACCTACCATATTCTCCCCTCTTCTCAACATTCATTCTCTCTTCTTCATCAATCACCTCAATCTCTCTTCCCCATTACCTCTTCACCACTCACACCCATCATCTATTTCCCACCCAAACCCACCCTACATAGCCGAATACACACCTCTCTCCCTCTCCTCAATATCTTCTTCTTCTTCTTCTATTCTTTCTTCTTTTGCTCGAGGGCGAGCAACATTCTAATTTGGTGTGGTAAAAGCATAGTTTTTTTTTGTTTTTCCATAACCATTGATGGCACCTAAGGCTAAAGAAACCTCTAGAAAGAGGAAAGGGAAGACAAAAAGCTTCCACCTCCGAGTCATGGGAGATGGAGAGATTCATCTCCCATCAAGAGAGCATTTGACTGCACATCAAGAGAGCATGAGGAATTCCCTCATCAAGAGATCCCTGAGATACCTCAGGGAATACATTTTCCTCCACATAATTATTGGGAGCAACTAAGGATAAGAGCACCAAAATCATTAGGTATCATGCAACAAAGGCAAGGAAGAGACATAGGGGAGCTCAAAAAGCACCATTGGTCCTTCAAGAAGGCGCCACCCTCACTAAGGTGGACTCATTCCTTGTTCTTATTTTTCTATTTTATTTTTATTTTTATGCTATATGTTTGTTTATGTTTTGTGTCTCTACCTCATGATCATTAGTATTGAGTAACTATGTCTTAAGGCTATAAATAATTCCATAAATCCTTCACCTCTCTTAAATGAAAAATGTTTCTAATTCAAAAGAACAAGAAGTACAAGAATTTTAAAATTATCATTGAAGTTAGTTTAATTATATTGATGTGGTGACAATACTTTTTGTTTTCTGAATGAATGCTTGAACAGTGCATATTTTTTATCTTGTTGAATGTCAAAATTGTTGGATCTTGAAAGAATGATGAACAAAGATAATGTTATTGACAATCTGAAAAATCATGAAATTGATTCTTGAAGCAAGAAAAAGCAGTGAAAAAGCCGTGCTGTGACAGAGCATTTGGACCATTTTCACTGAGAGGATGGGATGTAGCCATTGGCAACGGTGATGCCCTACATACAGCTTGCCATAGAAAGGAGTGATAAAAAACTGGAAGGAAGTAGTAGGAAAGTAGAGATTCAGAAGGAACACAGCACCTCCATACACCTGTCTGAAATTTCCACCATTTATTTTATGTTTAATTTATTCGAAAATCCAATAATCTCTTAATATAGTTGAATCCGCCTGACTGGGATTTACAAGATGACCATAGCTTGCTTCATACCAACAATCTCTGTGAGATCGACCCTTACTCACGTAAGGTATTACTTGGACGACCCAGTATACTTGTTGGTTAGTTGTGCGGAGTTGTGACAAAGTGTGATTTATGTTTGAGAGCACCAAGTCTTGGGAGCCATTGTTGATGATCACAATTTTGTCCACCACCAGGGTCTAGGCTTGCCGCTATCCATTCAAAACGCTTTTGCTCCAAATGCTCCTTGCAGTGGATATCGTGCAATATGTCTTCGAATACTTCTGGAAGAGAACGGAGAAAAGGTAAAGCAGTTGAAGAAGTTGGCAGACTTAGTGGTGGTGCTGTGGATGTCTTCCTCCTTGAGGGTATTGTGGTTGTTGATCTTTCCAATTCTCCCCTCGGGATGTACTTGTTGCCTCTAGGGACCCTAAACATGATGTCTCTCGGATGCCACTCTACCCCCGTGGTGGACGAAATTGTGATCAACAATAATTCCAGGCACTGTTAGAGAAGCTTTTTCTTTTCACAACTCCGTTCAACTTTACCAGCAAGTGTACTGGGTCATCCAAGTAATACCTTACGTGAGTAAGGGTCGATCCGACAGAGATTGTTGGTATGAAGCAAGCTATGGTCACCTTGTAAATCTCAATTAGGCAGATTAAATTGGTTTATGGTGAGTTCGAAAATTAATAAATAAATAGAAAATAAAAAAGGGATAGAAATACTTATGTAAGGCAATGGTGGGAATTTCAGATAAGTGTGTGAAGATCCTGTGCTCCTCTCGTATCTCTATTTTCTTATTACATTCATCCAATCCTTCCTACTCCTTTCCATGGCAAGCTATATGTAGGGCATCACCGTTGTCAATGGCTACATCCCATCCTCTCATTGAAAATGTTCCTATGCTCTGTCACAGCACGGCTAATCATCTGTCGGTTCTCAATCAGGTTGGAATAGAATCCCTTTATTCTTTTGCGTTTGTCATCACGCCCAGCCTTCAGAAGTTTGAAGCTCGTCACAGTCATTCAATCCCAGAATCCTACTCAGAATACCATAGACAAGGTTTAGACTTTCCGGATCCTCATGAATGCCGCCATCTATCTAACTTATACCACGAAGATTCTGTTGGGGAATCTAAGAGATATGCGCCCGGCCTACGGTAGAATGGAAGTGGTTGTCAATCACGCACGTTCATAGGTGAGAATGATGATGAGTGTCACGGATCATCACATTCATCAAAGTTAAGTATAACGTATATCTTGGAATAAGAATAAAAGAGAATTGAATAGAAAGTAATAATAATTGTATTGAAACTTGAGGTACAGCAGAGCTCCACACCCTTAATCTATGGTGTGCAGAAACTCCACTGTTGAAAATACATAAGTAAAAGGTTCAGGCATGGCCGAATGGCCAGCCCCCTAAAACATGATCAATAGCCTCTTAAGATGAAGAATAATACAAAACTGAGACTAAAGATGTCTAATACAATAGTAACTTATCCTATTTATACTAGACTAGCTACTAGGGTTTACATGAGTAAGTATTTGATGCATAAATTAACTTCCGGGGCCCACTTGGTGTATGTTTGGGCTGAGCTTGATTTATCCATGAGCTGAGGCTTTTCTTGGAGTTGAACTCCAAGTTATAACGTGTTTTGGGCGTTCAACTCCCGATCATGACGTTTTTCTGGCGTTTAACTCCAGACAGCAGCATGTACTTGGCGTTCAACGCCAAGTTACGTCATCAATTTCCGAATAAAGCATGGATTATTATCTATTGATGGAAAGCTCTGGATGTCTATTTTCCAACGCCGTTGAGAGCGCACCAATTGGAGCTCTGTTGCTCCAGAAAATCCATTTCGAGTGTAGGGAGGTCAGATTCCAACAGCATCAGCAGTCCTTTTGTCAGCCTTTTTCAGAGTTTTGCTCAAATCCCTCAATTTCAGCCAGAAATTACCTGAAATCATAGAAAAACACACAAACTCATAGTAAAGTCCAGAAATGTGAATTTAACATAAAAACTAATGAAAACATCCCTAAAAGTAGCTTGAACTTACTAAAAACTACCTAAAAACAATGCCAAAAAGCGTATAAATTATCCGCTCATCAAGGGACACAAAGAAACGATGGAGCTGATCAGCGAGACATGACCCGCACGCATGGCCGATACGTGTGCATGATTTGGAACATTCCATAGCGAAGCTCCCGCACACTTGATGCGCATGCATGATTAGCGCAAAGGACAAACGACGCGTACGCGTAACCAACACGTACGCGTGACAAGGAGTTTTTGCAAACAACGCGCACACGTGACTGATGCGTAAGCGTGACATGCGCGATGTACAGTAGTTGCAGAAAAATGATAGGGGCAATTTTGGGCCAGTTTTAGATCCAGTTTTCGGCCCAAAAACACATACTAGAGCTAGAGAACAGCAAATACTCAAGAGACATTCTCATTCTGCATAGTTTTAGTTTTAGTTTTAAATCTAGAGAGAGATTTTTCCACTCCTTCCTCTAGTTTTCTTCACACTCATAGTTCTTAGAACTTTATTACTTTTTGTTATTGATTAGGATATTAAGAAGAGTTGCTACCTCCGTTGAAGTTTCCATTATTTCAGTTTGTTTACTTTGTCCCTTACTCTTTCATATCCTTAATCCTTATTCAGAGTTACAATTGGATTTTGTTTAGAATTTATTAATGCAAAGAACTATTTTTACTTTTAATTGATTTTCATTTATTGTTTATGATGTCTCACTTTTATTCCTCTCTTAATTGTATGAAAGTTATATTCATGTCAATGGAGTAGAACTCCCACTTGACTTGGGGGTTGATTAAAAGGAGACCCTTGAGTTAGAATACTAAAGAGATTAGTTAATTTGGAAGTTATTGGCTAATTCTCTATTTACTAACGGTAGTTCTTCCCAAGGGAGAGGATTAGGACTTGCAAATAAGAGTTAGCTCAATCACTTGACTTTCCCTTATTTAGTAACGGTTAACTAAGTGAAAATAACAACCTCCTGAAGCTACACTTGAGAAATTCCAACAAGGATAGAATTTCCAATTAATCTACCCCCGGTCAGGGCTTTTTATTTGATTATATAAATCCTCAATCATTTATCTTTTTGTTCTTTAACTCTTAAAAATTCTTGGAAAACCTCTGGTCAATAAAATAACACTCTTTTGTCAACTCATTGGGAGATGACCTAGAATTCATACTCCCAGTATTTTATTTATAAACTTTGCGACAACTCTTTTAAATTGATATGTGGTATCTTCATTGGTTAAGAGCTACACTTGCAACAATGTTTTCTTTATAAACTCTTAATTGGTGATTTTCCGTACGTCAATTTTTGGCGTCGTTGCCGGGGAGTTGCAACAGTGTGCTAATTTATTGGTTGGAATTTATTTATTTGCATTTTATTTTCTTTTATTTTATTACCACGAGCTGTATGTTTCTTTCATTGAATGACGCGTTCACTACTTGATCCGAGCCTACCCGTATTTGATCCTGAAATTGAAAGAACTATTTCACGTATAAGGCAAGCTCATCGTCGGTTAGTCTTATCCGAGGATGAATCTGAAACATCATTCAAGGAAGAAACAAGCTCCCTTTCTACTAATTTAGTTGATTTGAGCACAAAAAACATGGCAGCTCCCAAGACGATTACTCTCCAGGAAGCAGGAGCTCCAGAGTTTACAGTACCACTTTTCCAAGTGAGTCATCCAAATATGGGTTCAGATTTTGAACTGAAGACTGCACTAATCAATCTACTGCCGAAGTTTTCATGGCTTACCTGCTGAAGAGCCTCTCAAGCATCTCATAGATTTTCAGACAGCCTGTTCTACTGTTAGGCGTAATGGTTCAACTGAGAATTCTATTCTGCTAGCCGCCTTTCCGTTTTCTCTCGAGGGGAAGCGAGGGAGTGGTACTACACTCAACCTGAAATAGTTGTTACTAACTGGGACACGCTCAGGAGAGAATTCTTGGAAAAATACTTTCTGGCTAACGTTACTGATAGACTGAGGAAAGAAATTTCAATGATTATTCAAGGCGAATCCAAGACTCTGTACGAATATTGGGAGTGCTTCAATAATCTCCTAGATGCATGCCCTCACCACATGATTGACAAGTTGGTGTTGATAAGCTACTTCACACAGGGCATGAAGCCTCGAGACAAGACTACATTAGATTGTGCGAGCAATGGTTCTCTGAAAAAGTACAAGATCACAGATGAAGCATGGCAACTGATCACCGACTTAGCTGAGTCTACTCAAAATTACAAGCACAAGAACAACCACCCCAAAGCTATGGCAGAGGTCTCCTGTAGCATTGAGACTACTGCTCTCACATAGAGTCTATGTGAGATGACAAACTTACTGAAGCAGATACACCTGAATCAACAACAACCTCAGCCCCCCCATCACAATAGAGTCATCAACTGGTTCCTCAGAGAGTATACGGAATATGTACTAATTATAGTCATTACACTGACGAGTGTCCACAGCTCCAACATGAGGACAACACCTTGGGAGCTACTCATAATTTATATGATCACCCGAATCAAGGATACTATCAACAAGGTGGCAACTACAACCAAGGTGGAAACTACAATCAAAGTTGGCAGGACAACACCAACCCGGGTTGCAGAGATAATTCAAACCAAGGATGGAGGGACAACTACCACAGAGGAGGCAGAAATAACAATGAAAATCAGAGGTGGGATAACAACAACAATAGACAGTAGAACCAAAACCAGCCTTACAGAGCACCTCACCAAAGGCAGCCCCAAGTGCCTCAGAACAACCAGCAGCAGACCCCTCTGATTACTCACCCCTCTTCCTCTTCTAATGACGAGTTGCTACACTCTATTTATCAAAGATAGAAGACCATGGAGAACAACTTTACTTCTACCTTAAACGGTCTGAATTCTACTATACAAGCTCTCATCTCACAGATTGGATCACTAAACAACTCTAACAACCAGCCTTCAAGCTCTAGTGGAATTCCTTTTCAACCCTTACCCAACCCCAAGGGTAGTATCAATGCCATCAGCTTGAGGTCTGGAACCACACTGCAAGAGCGAAATCATAAGGAGCCAAAGCCACAAGAACACGCCCCAACTGAGGACATGGTTGAAATGGAGGATGTTAAAGAGGAATATGAAGTACGAGACATAGTTAAAGAAGAAGCAACTCAACCAGAGAATGGCACACTAGAAAAAGCTAAAACTCCCAGAGACGCCATCCTTATCCCATTTCCACACGGTGCAAGGAAGCCCATAAAGTAGATGGAACTTGACCCAAAAATGATAGAAATCTTCAAAAAGGTTGAGGTAACTATTCCCCTTTTTTATGTTATTCAGCAAGTACCTAAATATGCAAAGTTTCTGAAAGATTTATGAATGCATAAGGATAAAATTAATGAATTAGAAACTATTCCTTTAGGTAGTTCCATATCTGCTTTAATGGGGGGTATACCTGAAAAATGTAGTGATCCAGGTCCATGCATGGTTAACTGTACCATTGGAGGTGTCATATTTTCTAACTGCATGTGTGATTTATGAGCGTGCATGAGTATTATGCCTTTGTCTATATATGATGCTTTGAGGATCTCTCCCTTAAAAAGGTCGGTAGCTCGTTTTGTGTTAGCAAATAAAAGCATTATTACAGTGGTTGGAATTGCTGAAGACGTGCTGGTGAGCATTAAGGGGCTCAGGAAGACCGTCATTCATTTTGCTCGGAAGACCATTCTTGAAGACCTCAAAGTTCAAGTTGGATGCATTCTCAGGAACTTATTCCTTTGAGATAGACGGCCGAGCAGTGAGCTTCAATCTGAATGAGGCTATGAAGCATCCTCCGGAAGACTATTCCATCTTCCAGTGTGACGTCATCGATGAGACTGTAGCTGCAGTTCACCAAGAGGAAGTAGCGGAAAGGCACATGGAGCAAGATGCAAGTGTGGGGACACCCCCTGGACAAGATGAAGATACATTACAACTGTCACCAGCCCTAGATGATCAAGTGCCTAGCCATGAGCAGAGATTGGAGTTAAAACCCCTTCCACCTCACCTCAAGTAGGCTTACCTTGAGGATAACCAGAAGCTCCCAGTTGTCATTGCAAGGGAACTCACTTCCCAACAGGAGGAGCAACTGCTTAGTGTGCTAAGAAGACACAAGAAAGCAAATGGGTGGAGCTTGGTGGATATAGTAGGCATTAGCCCTCAAGTTTGTGAGCACAACATATTTTTAGAAGAGGGAGCAAGGCCTGTCTGTTAACCCCAAATAAGACTAAATCCAACCATCTTAGAGGTTGTCAAGAAGGAAGTGACCAGATTACTGGAAGCTGATATCATCTACCCAATCTCAGACAGCGAATGGGTCAGCCCAGTACAAGTGGTTCCAAAGAAATCTAGAGTCACAACAGTAAATAATGAGCATGGAGAGCTCATCGCAACTCGGGTGCAGAACGCCTGGAGGGTATGCATTGATTACAAGCGTCTCAACCAGGCCACTCGTAAGGATCACTACCCCTTACCATTTATTGATCAAATACTTGATCGCCTGTCAGGTAAATCACATTACTGCTTTTTAGATTGTTATACAGGCTATTTTCAAATTCATATAGTTCTTGAATATCAGGAAAATACTACCTTCCAAAGATGCATGATGAGTATCTTTTCAGATCTTATTCAGAGCTGTATGGAAGTCTTCATGGATGACTTTAGTGTGTATGGTGATTCTTTTAGCCTTTGCTTGGATAGTTTATCTAGAGTATTAGACAGGTTTGTTATTTCAAACCTTGTTTTGAATTTTGAAAAGTGTCATTTTATGGTCAAACAAGGTGTTATTCTAGGACACGTTGTCTCTAGTACTGACATTTCTGTAAATCCAGCAAAGGTGGATGATATTTCTAGTTTATCTTACCCTTCCTCCGTGAGGGAAGTCCGTTCGTTCCTTGGCCATGCATGTTGTTACATGAGATTCATCAAGGACTTCAGTAAGGTAGCTTTACCTTTATCTAGACTGCTGCAGAAGGATGTTGAGATCGAGCTGAGTAAGGAATGCATCGAAGCATTTGATAAGCTGAAGATCGCCTTTACTCAAGCTCCAATTGTGAGAGGACCAGACTGGAGCCAGCCTTTGAGATTATGTGTGATGCCTCCAATCATGTTGTAGGAGCGGCGCTGGCCCAGCGCGCAGGTAAGGATCCTTTTGTAATTGCATATGCTTCAAATACATTAGACGCTGCTCAGTCCAACTACACTACCACGGAAAAAGGGCTTCTAGCTATTGTTTTTGCTCTGGATAAATTTCGAGCCTACTTACTTGGTACTAAGGTGGTAGTGTACTCAGACCATTCAGCACTAAAATATTTATTAGCTAAAAAATAGTCCAAACCAAGGCTAATACGTTGGATACTACTGCTACAAGAATTTGAATTAGAAATTAAGGGTAGGAGTGGCTCTCAGAACTTAGTGGCGGACCACTT
Organism: Arachis hypogaea; assembly: GCF_003086295.3. Lineage (NCBI taxonomy): Eukaryota > Viridiplantae > Streptophyta > Magnoliopsida > Fabales > Fabaceae > Arachis > Arachis hypogaea. The sequence goes on along the minus strand of NC_092038.1, from coordinate 86,011,590 downwards.
AAGTCACCTTGACCATTTGATAGCTTGCATACAGTATCTGAAGTAGTTTCTTGGTATGCGCCTATAGCTAATTATATAGTCAGTCATACCTTCCCTCCCAATTTTACTAAACATCAGAAGGACAAGCTGAAAAGCGAGTCCAAATATTAAATATGGGATGATCCATATTTATGGAGGTATGGTGCTGATCAGATAATTAGAAGGTGTGTGCCTCAATTAGAATTCCAGTCCATTTTAGAGGTCTGCCACTCCTCCGAGAGTGGTGGACATTTTGGCTCTCAAAGAACAGCTAGAAAAATTTTAGATTGTGGATTCTAGTAGCCCACTCTTTTTAAAGATGGTACTGCCTTCTGTAAATCTTGTTCCCCATGCCAGAGGTTTGGTAATATATCCAAGAGGGATGAGATGCCCCAACAAATTATGCTGTTCTGTGGGATTTTTTATGTTTGGGACATTGACTTCAGTTGTCCATTCCCAAACTCTAGTGGTTATCTTTATATACTGTTAGCTGTAGATTATGTTTCTGTTCATGCCCTGGGTCGAGCTGTACGACCCGGGATGACTAAAGACAAGTCAACTGATCTGTTCAGATCAGAATTACCCGACTTCTTTACAAAAGAGGTCGGCCAAACCACTACAGAGGCCCAAGAAGGCGGAAATAGAGGAACACGACCCAAATCTAAAGGCAGTCCAAGCCTGGAAAGATAAGGGGCGGTTCTCTTAAAGATAAGACTACTCTATTCAAAGATAAGATAAGATAACTATCTTATCTCAAGGGAAGATCATTCCACGCCATTATAAAAACACTGGAGCACCCAGGTATAACTCATACTATGATTCTACAAAAACCTGCTTAATACCCTTGCTAACTTAAGCATCGGAGTCCCTTGCAGGTACCATCATCCTCTAGTGACAAAGGATCAGCACCGCCACCAAGTCCAACAAGTCGGACGCGGCAGTTCCGACCACCATCATCAAGTTGGACTCAACAGCGCCGACCAGTACAGAAGATCTCGTCCGAGATTGACCTACAGTTTCAGGTAACCCTCGGAACATTGGCGCCGTTGCCGGGGAACCTGGACGTCATCCCATCATCATGGTGGACAACCTTGACAACGACGACAACTCTGATCTAGAGGACCAACGCCACACAAGAACACGGATGCCACATCAAAAGATACTCCTCAACCAAACAAAGATAAGAGTCCACCTAATGCAAAAATCCTAGAGGCACTTTAGACTCAACAAGAATGTCTCAAACAACTCGAAAAAGAGGCCAAGAATCAACGAGAGCCCGAGAAGGACCTCAGAAGGGAAACTAAGCGACGTAAAGAGTTGGAAGACAAACTATTACTGCTTGAAGCAGATCTAAAAAGGACTACTCGATCCAATCACGAGGATAATCCCCACAAGGATCAAGACCCATTCACCAAAGAGATTATGAAAGCCAAAGTCCCAAAGGACTTCAAAGCTCCCGACATGACCCCGTACGACGGCACATCAGATCCAAGCCATCATCTCAGTCATTTCAGAAATAGAATGTATCTCACCGATGCCTCAGATGCAATTCGGTGCAAAGCCTTTCCAACTACCTTAACCAAGACGACAATTAAGTGGTTCGACAGCCTGCCCCCAAGGTCCATCTCAAGCTTTGACGACTTAGCGGGAAAGTTTCTTGCTAGATTCTCCATCCAGAAGGACAAAACCAAGCACACCCCAAGTTTGTTAGGGATCTAACAATGAGATCGGGAAAGTCTTCGCAACTACATGGAAAGATTCAACAAAGCATGTTTGGACGTACAAAGTCTGCCTACTGAAGCAGCTATTATGGGCCTCATCAATGGCCTATGAGGGGGACCTTTTAGTCAATCCAAATCAATGAAGCACCCTACATCTTTGAATAAAGTGCAAGAACGAGCAGAAAAATACATCAACATGGAGGAAAACTCTCGACTAGGAGAGACCTCAAAATCCAGATCCTTTTACTCCTCTCGAGATAAGGATAAAGAGTCCAACAAAAAAGAAGATCAGCATGGAGAGAAGATTAAGAAATACCACAACTATACCGAGAAGTATGCCACACTAAAAAGATCCCACCACCTCGTCCACTTAAAAGCAAAAAGGGAGAAGAAAATCGAACGGAATACCGTGAATACCATTGAATCTATAGACATCCCACCAACGACAGCTTCTACTTGAAGAATGTCATAGAAAAATTGGTAAGAGAAGGAAGACTAGACTGGTACTTAGCCAGCAAGATTGATGAGCCCAAAAAGAGAAGAAGAGACGAAGTGGTCGGACGAACAGAACGACCACCTCGTACGCCGGAGAGACATGTTCATATGATACATGGAGGATTTGCGGGAGGCGGATTCTCCAAATCATGTCGCAAGAGAAACATCAAAGAGATATATCATGCCGAGGGAGGAGAAGGAGCACCCGACCTCCCCACCATTACTTTCACTAAAGAGGACGCTGCTGGCGTCATCTCGGGAAACGATGATCCCATGGCCATCACTATCATATTGGCCAACGCAAACCTCCACCGCACGCTGGTGGACCAAGGAAGTTCGGCTAACGTCTTGTTTAAAACCGCATTTGACAAACTCGTCCTGGAAGAAAAAAAGCTCAGAGCATATCCGAACAGCCTATTCGGATTAGGAGACACTCCGATCCAAACCACTTTTACACATCTCGCTACATACAACCTTTGGAAAAGGAGACAGGTCAAGAACACTCAATATAGATTACATTGTGGTCGACGTGAGCTCAGCCTACAATAACTTAATAGGTCAGACAACGCTAAATCAGCTCGGGGTAGTAGTGTCGACTCCACATCTATGCATGAAGTTCCCAACTACAGAAGGTATCGCTACGATAAAAGGAGACCAGAAAATAGCACGCCGCTGTTACAACGAAAGTCTGAACCTTAGAGGTAAAGGAGAAGAAATCCACACCATCGAACTCGGGAGAATTCGAGGTCGGGAAGAACTTTGTCCATAACCTGAAGGCGAGATAGAAAAAGTCCAGATCGGAGATGTCCCTGATAAAACGACCAATATCGGTGAAATTCTAAAGGGAGAAGTAAAAAAGTCCCTCATACAGTTCTTAAAGAATAATGACGACGTCTTCGCATGGAAGGCTACAGACATGTCGGGCATAGACCCCAAGCTAATGTGCCACAAGCTTGCAGTATATCTAGGATCTCGGCCAGTATAGCAGAGGCGTAGAAAGCTCGGACAAGAAAGATCCCAAGCTGTGGAAGAATAGGTACAAGGTCTACTAGAGGCAGGATTCATTAGAGAAGTCAAGTACCCACTATGGCTAGCCAATGTCGTCTTAGTGAAAAAGTCAAATGGAAAGTGGAAAATGTGCACTGATTACACCGACCTCAACAAAGCTTGCCCAAAATATCCTTATCCACTCCCGAGCATCGACACTCTAGTGGACGCCTCCTCCGGATACAAGTACCTCTCATTTATGGACGCTTATTCAGGATACAATCAAATCCCGATGTACCCACCTGATCAAGAAAAAACTTCATTCTTAACACCCAAGGCAAATTATTGCTACGTCGTCATGCCATTCGGACTCAAAAATGTAGGAGCCACCCACCAAAGGTTAATGAACAAAGTCTTCGCAAATCACATTGGAAAACTAATGGAGGTATATGTGGACGATATGTTAGTAAAAACACAAAGCAAGGAATCATTACTGTCCGACCTCGGCCACGTGTTCAATACCATAAGAAAGCATGGCATGCGACTTAACCCTACGAAATGCACCTTCGCAGTAGAAGCTGGCAAATTCTTAGGATTCATGCTCACACAAAGAGGAATCGAAGCAAACCCGGACAAGTGCCAGGCCATACTCGACATGAAAAGCCCGACCTGTGTCAAAGAAGTACAACAATTCAACGGGTGACTGGCAGCCTTGTCCTGATTTCTAGCTGGATTAGCCATAAGATCTCTCTCCTTCTACGCTACGCTAAGGAAGGGAAAGAAGTTCGAATGGACACCAGAGTGTGAGCTAGTCTTCTAGGATTTCAAAAGATTTTTGGGATAACCACCCATTCTTACCCGACCTCGGGAAGGAGAAACACTCATATTATACCTCGCAGTAGGAAGTCGGGCAGTAGCTTCAACACTAGTCAGAGATGACGAAAGTGGACAGCAACCCATATACTTCATCAGCAAAGTGCTACAAGGGTCCGAACTGAACTATCAAAAGATAGAGAAGTTCGCCTACGCTCTCATATTAACCTCTCGACGACTTCGTCCATACTTCCAAGCTCACAACCATCAAGGTTCGGACCAACCAGCCCATAAAAGGCATTCTGCAGAAAACAGATTTAGCAGGGAGAATCCTAGTATGAAGCTCGGACAGCGATCAAATCACAGTATCTGGCCGAATTTATTGCAGAGTATGAAATCCCTACAAAGTGGAATCTTTACGTGGACGACTCTTCAAATAAATCCGGGAGCGGAGTGGGCATAATAATAGAAAGTAATAAGGGAACCCAAATCATACTCTCACAAAAGTTCAAGTTGCCTACCAACCCAAAGATCCTGCTATGAAAGGGTACCCATACAAAACCAGGGAACAACTCGGGCAATTCAAGGAATATGAGATCCAACATATACATCGGGAATAGAATGCTCAAGCTGATGCACTCTCAAAATTAGCCAGCACCAAACCAGGGGACAATAATAGGAGCCTCATCCAAGAAGTACTGTAGAACCCGTCAATCTCAAAAGAAGAAAAAATCTTAGCCATATCAGGCCAATATCAAGGATGAATGACTCCTATATTCAACTACCTCAAATTAGAGATATTCCCTACAGATAAGAAGGAGGCAAAGGGGTTAAAGCGGGAGGCACAGTATTACACCATCATAAACGACATTCTATATAAGAGAGGAATTTTGACACCTCTACTAAAATGTGTACCTACCTCTAACACAAAAGAGGTCTTGGAAGAGATACACCGTGGCACCTATGGGAACCATATCGGAGCACGAGCCCTTGCCAAAAAAGTACTTCGAGCCAGATTCTTTTGTTCGACTTTGCAAAAAGAAGCCACTGAGTACGTTAAGTCGTGTCCACCATGTCAGAAACATGCCAACTTCCATGACGCCCCACCATAGGAGCTCATCAGCGTAACATCACCATGGCCATGCAAAGTGGGGACTCGACCTTCTCGGGCCCTTTCCCCAAGGGTCGGGACAGGTTAAGTTCCTCATTGTAGGGGTAGATTATTTCACAAAATGGATAGAGGCAGAGCCCCTAGCCAATGCCACTGCCCAAAGAAGTCAAAAGTTCTTATAAAGGAACTTTATCACGAGGTTTGGGGTTTCTTACTCCATCACCACAGACAATGGCACTCAGTTCACAGACGCAGACTTTAGAAAATTGGTAGCCGACTTGAAGATAAAACACCAATTCACATCCGTGGAACACCCGCAGGCTAATGGACAAGCAGAAGCTGCCAATAAAGTCATACTAGCCGGGTTAAAACGTAGGCTGCAGGACACAAAGGGAGCTTGGGCCGAAGAGCTCCCACAAGTCCTTTGGGCATATCGGACAACTCCACACTCCTCCACAAAGGAATCACCCTTCTGATTGGCTTATGGAATGGAGGCAATGATACCGGTAGAAATTGAAGAAGGATCTCCCAGAATGATCCTCTACAGCGAAGAAGCTAACTCCCGACTTCAAAGGGAAGAGCTTGACCTACTCTCAGAAGTCTGAGAAAGAGCTCGGATCAGAGAAGAAGCACTAAAATGCCACATGGCCTTAGGATACAATCAAAAGGTAGTACAGCGAAGCTTCGCCAACAACGACCTCATCTTAATCCGAAATGATATCGGAACAAGTCGACCCGGAGAGGGAAAGCTAGAAGCTAATTGGAGAGGACCCTACCAAATCAAAGAGGTACTAGGAAAAGGTTACTACAAAGTCTCCGAACTCGAGGGCCGAGAGCTACCGAGAGCATGGCACGCCTGCATCCTAAGAAGGTATTATAGTTAAAAGGTAGTAAAAGATATTAGGACAAAGGTGCACCCTTTTTCCTAAAAAAGGTTTTTTAATGAGGCACCAAGCCAAGATCTACAAAATTACCTAGGGTAAGCACCCACATGTATATATTGCGTATATTTTCCATTTTGAATAAAGTTTTTTAGATTTCCTACAAAATTTCTTTATCAAGACGCATTAATCTAAAAACGCAAAATTCATCGGCTGATTATAAAGCTACAGATCGGTAAAAGTGAATACCAAATTCACTACCTGACATGATCGACAAAGAATGAAAATGGAATTCATCAAAGATCAACCAAGCAAGGATCAAACTCTACAAAATCGGCAACGATGAAAAGCGATAAAAACAGAATAATGCAAGAAGTTATAAAAAGCAATCCATGAATAAAGGCCTGACATGGTCTGAAGCAAAAATGGATTGCTAAGAAATAACTTGGAATGGAACGACACAAAAGAAGTCGGACCAGATCAAAGCGACAAAAAGTTATAAAAAGTAATCCCTAAAAAGAGGCCTGGCCAGCTCTAAAAAGCAAATTACTAGAAATAACTTCCAAAGGGACTGACATGAAGAAGTCGGACTAAAGAAACAAAAAGTTATAAAAAGTAATCCATAAAAAGAGACCAAACAAGGTCCAAAAAATAGATTACTAGAAATAACTTAGAAGGGACCGACACGAAGAAATCGGCCCAAACTGATCTTAAGGTTAGGAGCTCTGTCTATTGTATGGATTGATACTATTATTTTTCTATTTTAATTCATGTACTGATTTTAATTTCAAGAATTGTTTTCGTTTTTTATCTTATAAATTTGGGTGGAACGGAAGTATGACCCTTATTCTAATTGAGTTCTTGTATAACTTGGAAAAGCTCTTTACTTGAACAACAACTTGAAAACATATTCTCCTAAATTTCTAATTATCTGGACTTAACGGGATACGTGACATATAATCCTCTTATATTTGGCTAAATAGGATTTTTGTGGCATATAAACTAGAATTGAACTTCACCCTCTAATTGGAATTAAGTGACCAAGGAATTGGCGGTTGATGAATTTTAGAGGAGATTAAAAAGGTCTAAGGAATTAGGATTTAGTCACATATGGTTTGCCATGAATTAAATCTTGCATGATTAAAATAGTTAGTAAGAAAAGTCAATCCGAAAAATAGATATCTCTGAAGCCTTAACTGTTTTCTCCGTATATTATTCACAATTTGTTTACTGCTTGCTTATTTAATTTTCTGAAATTACTGTTTAATACTTTTGAACCTTCAAACACAATTTTCTGTTTGTCTAACCAAGTAAATTAATCAACCATTGTTTCTTAGTCTATCAATCCTCGTGGGATCGACCCTTATTCACTTGAGGTACTACTTGGTACGACCCGTTGCACTTGTCGATTAGTTTGTGGTTGTAAATTCTGCACCAGGTGCTTATGGGACGTAAGGCTTTAGAACTTTGCTTTAGTGAGGATGGTGTAGAGGTCTTCTCTTCCTTCTTGATTTCAGGTTCTTTGCACTTTCTTCTTCCTGGTGGCTTTGACTTAAGGGTGTTTCTTCCACAACTTTTCCACTTCTTAGTGTTATGGCCTTGCACTACCCCCTTGGCTTAGCCATGGTGTCACTAGGAAAAGTATGTGTGGACATAGGTATTTGCTTAGACAACCTCCCTACTTGTGCCTCTAAATTTGAAATTGCTGCCCCTTGATTCTTTATGTTGGACCTGAACTCTTCATGGTTAGCAACTATCTTTCTGTCAGCCTGCAACTGTCTTTCTAGAATAGTGGAGAAAGTTTCGGTCAGTTGTGTTGACAGTTGAGCTATGGCTGCTTCCAATTTTGAGAATCTGCTGCTGGTTTCACATGGTTGCATGGTGGAGGTTGATGCATCTTGGTAGGTGTTGTGTGTTTGCTGTGTAGAGTGATATGATGTGTTTTGTGAGTTGTGATAAGCTTTGTTGTTTCTTGATTGGTGGTTAGAGTTGTGGTTGTTGTGATGATTGAAATAGTATGGTTTATGGTCTTGTTGGTTCCCCTACCAAAAAATTGGGTGGTTCTTCCAACTTGGGTTGTATGTCTTAGAGTTTGGATCATATGGTGGCCTAGAGGGATTGTTCACATAGTTTGCCTACTCCCATTCACATTCGGCTTCTGATGCATCTTCTTCTTGTGGTGGTGCTTGAGCTTGGACAACTGAGACTTGGCTTTGGTTTGCTTCCACATTTTTTGTTAAGGCTGCTAACTGTGATGCGATTGCCTAGTTTTGTGCTAGCAAGGCGTCCATAGAGTTGAGTTATAGCACTCCTCTCTTTTGAGCTCTTTCTGAAGCATAGAAGTACTCATTTTCGACTATTGTCTCGATAAAATCTATGGCCTCTTCAATGGTTTTCTTCTTGTTGAGTGAACCCCCTAAAGAGTGGTGCATAGCCTTCTTTGCTTCATATGATAGCCCTTCATCAAAGATGTGTAGTTGAACCCATTCGTTGAACCTTTCCCTGGCCCCATAAAGTGTTTTACCATCTTGCTATCTGAAGGTTTGCACCTCAGTTCTCAACCTATTGGCTCTATGTGGAGGGTAGAATCTTGCTTGAAATTTATTCACAACTTCCTCCCAAGTGGTCAAGCTCTCCTTGGGGAATGCTTCCAACCACTTTCCTACCTTGTCTCTAAGTGAGAAAGGGAACAATAGTAGCTTGTAGGTTTTAGGGTGTACACTATTGGATTTTACAGTGTCACATATCCTCAAGAATGTAGTGAGATGTTGGTTTGGGTCCTCTTGAGCACCTCCTCCATATGAACAATTATTCTAAACAAGTGTGATGAATTTAGGCTTCAACTCAAAGTTGTTAGCATGGATTGTTGGCTACAGAATGTTGCTGCCACAATTTCCTGGATTTGGGTTGATGTAGGAGCCTAAGACTCTCCTCTCTTGCCCAACATAATTGCCAGCTTCATGATGAGCAGATAATTTATACGCTTTTTGGCATTGTTTCTAGGTAGCTTTTAATAGGTTTAGTTACTTTTTAGTATATTATTATTAGTTTTTATTAAAAAATCACATTTCTGAACTTTACTATGAGTTTGTATATTTTTCTGTGATTTCAGGTATTTTCTGGCTGATATTGAGGGACTTGAGCAAAAATCTGATTCAGAGGCTGAAAAAAAGGACTGCTGATGTTGTTGGATTCTGACCTCCCTGCACTCGAAGTGCATTTTCTCGAGCTACAGAAGCCCAATTTGCACGCACTCAATTGCGTTGGAAAGTAGACATCCTGGGCTTTCCAAAAATGTAATAGTCAATACTTTGTCTGAGATTTGATGGCCTAAACTGGTGTCCAAACGCTAACTAGAGACCCTTTTATGGAGTAAAACGCCAGAACTAACACCAAAGCTGGAGTAAAATGCCAGAACTGGCACCCAAATTGGCGTTTAACACCAGGAATAGCACAAGCACGTGAAAGCTAGGAAGCTTAACACAAACACTCACCAAGTGGGCCCCGAAAGTGGATTTCTGCACTCTCTACATTTAGTTACTCATTCTCTGTAAACCTAGGTTACTAGTCTAGTATAAAAACTACTTTTCGAGATTCATTTTGGAACTTATGACATTTTTACATTCCTTATTGTACCTTTGATGGCATGAGTCTCTAAACCCCATGGTTGGGGGTGAGGAGCTCTGCTGTGTCTAGATGAATTAATGCAATTACTACTGTTTTCTATTCAATCGCGCTTGCTTCTGTTCTAAGATATTCACTCGTACTTCAATGTGATGAATGTAATGATCTGTGACACTCATCACCATTCTCAGCTTATGAACGCGTGCCTGATAACCACTTTCGTTCTACCTGCAACAACTTGAGTGTGTATCTCTTGGGCTCCTGATTCACGAGTTTGATTGTCTCTCCTGACAACAGAGCATTCAATTCCGTGAGATCAGAACCTTTGTGGTAGAGGCTAGAATCAATTGGTAGCATTTCTGAGATCCGGAATGTCTAAACCTTGTCTGTGGTATTCCGAGTAGGATCTGGGAAGGGATGACTGTGACGAGCTTCAAACTCACAATTGTTGGGCACAGTGACAGTGTGCAAAAGGATCAATGGATCTTATTCCAATAAAAGTGAGGACCGACAGATGATTAGCCATGTACATGGACCATTTTCACTGAGAGGACGGATGATAGCCATTGACAATGGTGATCCACCAACATATAGCTTGCCATTGAAGGAGCCCTACGTGTTTGAAGAAGAAGCCAGTAGGAAAGCAGAGATTTAGAGGGCAAAGCATCTCCGAAATCTTAACCTGTTCTCCATTACTGCATAACAAGTATTGTTTATTCCAAGCTCTTTTATTTCTTTACAAATAAAACTAAGAATTATTATTGATATCCTGACTAAGAATAATAAGATAACCATAGCTTGCTTCATGCTGGCAATCTCCATGGGATCGACCCTTACTCACGTAAGGTATTATTTGGACGACCCAGTGCACTTCATGGTTAGTTGTGCGGAGTTGCAAAGTGTGATTGCAAATTTCTTGCACCACTTCCTCTCCAACATGGTTATGTACCTCTTCCTTCATAGTAGCTTCCAGATCTTCCTCCACTACTTCCTCTCCAACTATGCCTTTGCCTCTTGCTTCCTTCCTTATTGTAATGAATGTGGAAGATAAGGATAGGGGAATTCATTGAGATCGGGAGATATTATTCTCTTTGGATTAGATCCAGCTCATCTTTTCTTTAATCATGAAACTCATTGACCTCTTGGCAATCATGATTGATTGAGCCCCAATCCCTTGGTGACTCAATCTCTCAAATCTTGATAATTAGCCAATTCCTTGGTCTAATTGCTCATGAAGAGAGATATGCTTGGTCCCTGATTATACCACACATCGTCATAGGTCCAAGTAGTGGGAGGATTATATGTTACCATATCTAACCACCAAAACCCATATTCTACTCAAGTGTGAGAAGGGATTTCAAGCATGGTTTCATGTTTCCTCTTCCAATGTTCCCATGAAACCCATTTTGCATTCAACCTCTTTCCCATTATGATTGAGAAGAATATATTCAATAAATTCCTTCTAGAAAATCAAAAAGAAGGTGAAGAGAAGAAGATATTCACTATCATTAATCCATCAAGTACAACAGAGCTACCTCCCACAATGAGAGGGAAGTTAGCTACTTATAGCCAAAGGAAAAGCACAAGAGATGGAAGAAGATGAAAAGTGAATCTAACTATGCTTTCAACAAAAGCTACTACGCAACTCCAATTACCAACCCCTTTCTCAGTACTTCTAGGGGTTATTTACTCCTACTACCAGAAATAAAAAAAAATACAAAAAGAAAAGAAAAATACAATTCGAGGGGGAAAGAAAACTCATAAAATGTGAACTCCAATGGCTGGCCTGTGGCCGACGCTTCAGCGGCGTGACACGCCCAGCTCTAATTTGGCTTGGCACGCCCCGCCTAGCTATCAAGTGGCACATCCTTGTGTGTTGATATCCCTGGCGTGTCACGCCTTCGATCCCAAGTGGCACCCCCAGGGTTTTCTCAAGCTTTCGTTAGCCTGGCATGCCATGCCTTCGAACCCAAGTGGCACGCTCAGGCCTTTGTCTTCCTCTTCTCCATTCTGGAAAGTTGTCTTCCTTCGACACCAAATGGCACGCCCATATGGTTGGCCTCCTATCTCCCTGATGATTGGATTTTTTATGGTTTAGAAATTCACAAACGAATCCTCGTTGCAAGTATAGTTCCTAAACCAAACAATAATCTTTTCATACAAAAAGTTGTTTGTCACTAAAACAAACCCCTAAATTTATAAACTGAAGTATTGGAACCTCGAGTCGTTCTCCCTAGGAATTGTAATGAAGTGTCTTGTTATTGATTATGAGTTATTTTTGGGGTTTTGATAAGAGCATAAAAGATAAATGGCAAGAAAGTAAACAAATGGCTAAAAAGGTCTTGGCAAGGGTTGGTAGTCAAGGATCTCTATCCTAATCACTAACCACAATATGAGAATTGGCAAGGATTAATCTCATTAACTCTCCACTAATTCAATTAGTGAGAACTAGAGTCAAAGGCTCCAAATCATCAATCACTTGGACATTAGTAACTCAAGAGGTCCTAAGTTACCTTTCCAAGCCAAGAGTATAAAATTTACTCTAAAATCCAACCAAGCATTTCATCAAACACTTGGAAGGCATAAAAGAAAAGCATAGTAAATCAACAACAAGAACAAAATCTAACAACAATTATTGCAAAGAATTGACAACAACAAATCAAAAGGAACACAATTATTATGATTTACCTTGAATTGAATTGAAAGAGAAAGGAAGGAACAAACGTAGATCTACAACAAAATACAAGAACAACATAAAAGAAATTACAACAAAAGAATAGAAGAATGATGAATGAAACAACAAAGAATTGAGAAGTGGAAGAAGATGAAAGCATGAATTAAAACCTATATCTAAGAACTAAACCTAATCCTAATCCTAATTCTAAAGAGAAGAGAGAGCTTCTCTCTCTAGAAACTACTTCTAAACTAATCCTAATGAGTGAAAAATGAACTAATCTCCCTTTGCTCTTCAATCCTTGGCTTTAAATAGCATCTTTGGCGCCAAAGTTAGTTGGGATTGGGCACCACAACCCTTGAGAATTCGTTGGCCACGTTTTTATTAAAAAATTATAAACCAACACCAACGCGTACGCGCACAGCACGCGTACGCGTCCATGGGGTGAGTCGCAAGGTGCGCGTAAGCGCCAGGTACGCGCGCGCGTCCATGGGCAAGTTCAACTTCTTTGCCTTTTCATAATTTCTCTACTTTGCATGCTTTCCTCTTCACTCCTTTGATCCATTCCTAGCCTTTTCAACCTGAAATCACTAACAAACACATCAATGCATATAGTGGAATCAAAAGGAGACTAAAATCATTAAGTTAAAGGCCTAAAAAGCATGTTTTCACATCTAAGCACAAATAAGGAGACAATCACAAAACTATGCTAATTCATTGAATAAATGTGGATAAAAGGTGTTAAAATCTCTTAAAATCAATACAAGATAAACCGTAAAAATGGGGTTTATCAACCTCCCCACACTTAAACCAAGCATGTCCTCATGCTTAAACCAAGAATGAAGTAAAGGGCATGGCATTTATTCAATGGAATTAACTAAATGCAATCTACCTATATGCAACTATCTAAATGAATGCAATTGCTTGGTCAAAATAAATCAATTCCCAAGAAGCATATATGCACAAGGGCTAAGGACTAGCAAGTCTAATCCACAATTGAATTGAGTTATTAAATATTTTTACAAACTTGCATGAAAAGTGATGATTGTAGGTGAAAACATGTAATCGAGCATCGAACCCTCACCGGATGTGTTTGCACTCTATTCGCTCAAGTGTTTAGGGTCGATTCACTCAATTCTCCCCTAATCATGCTTTCTAGGATTTGTTCTTCTTCTAACAATCAACATATATTTCATGCAAGCATACACATATCATGAGGTCTTTTCTTTTAGGTTGTAATGGGGCTAGGGTCAAGGTAGGATGCATATTTGGTCAAGTAAGCTTGAAATTTGAATCTTTGATAAGCTTAAACTTCCCACCTAACCTATGACATCCTATACAATTTCAAAGCTAACCTAACTACCCATTCTTCACTTTTTCACATACTCATGTATTCCTTTTTATTTCACAACACATATGCATTGATTTTATTGGACCTTGCTTCACTTGGGGCATTTTGTCCCCTTCTTATTACTTTTCTTTTTCTTTTTTTTTTCTTTCTTTTTCTATTTTTTTTCCATATTGTTTTTCTTTTTCTTTTCTTTTTCTTTTGTTTTTCTCATTTTTTTCTTTCTATATACAAGAGCATCAATGCATAAGGTTTTACATTTGATCAATACGTGAGTATATACCCAATTCTCAATATTTTCATGAAAATACAAAATACACCATTTTTTTCCAACCAATGTCCCAAGTTTTACCACTCTTGAATAATGCTCACACACACTAGCCTAAGCTAATCAAATATCCAAATAAGGACATTTATTTTTTTCCGCTTTAGGCTTGTAATGTGCTAAATTAAGAACAAGTGGGTTAATTGTAGGCGCAATTTGGCTAACAATGGAAGATAAAAGGTAAGGCTGTTTGGGTAAGTGAGTTAATGAAATGGTGGCCTCAATCATATAAATGCATGAATACACAAAATAATGGACATAAAGAATCAAACAACTCAAAGATTACATTCATAGAAAGAGAATAATGCACACAAGAAGGAAAAATAGGTGGTTATAAGATGTAACCACACCATTAGGCTCAAATCTCACTTGCTTTTGTTCTTAGCTCAAAAACATGATCCACAAGATATATAATTCAAGCAAGTTCTATGAAATTTTTCACACAAATCAATTGGTGCCCTATAGATATAAATCTTGAAAATTTTCATTATTTTGACTAAGCTTATTTTGTATATGTATGCGAGAATAAGAAAAATGCAAAATAAAAAAATCCAAAAAAAACCTAAAATGAAATGCAAAAGTGTTGAGATTAGAAATTCGTCACCCAAAATCTCTGAACGGTCGGATGACCTCCCCACACTTAAAAGTTTGCACCGTCCTCGGTGCACTCAAAGATGAGCAAGGGGGTACGGCGAATCTCCAGATTGCTGCATGTTCTTTCTTCAGCTTCCATGTTTGCTTGTGGTGCATTGTTCATGAAAAATAAAAATATAACACCATAAAATGAGAATATATAAAAACAAGGAAGCATACATTGTTGGAATGAGGTACTAATCACTAGAATTGAGTGAGTGAATTAGTGTGACATTAATGACAAATAAGTGTGTGAATTCTAAATTGCACAGTTTAAAACACACATTAGCATAAAAGGGCGATGTCACAAAAGAAGCATGCACTTCACTTATCCTAGTATGCTTGAGATGCTTTAAGTAAACTTGTAAGGTAAAACAAGCATTAAAGAAGCATGAAAGCATTCAAGTCAAACACATATGGATGCATATGATCATGAAATACAATGCATTAAGGTAAATGCACAACATCCATCAAGAGGTTGCCTAATCACAGAATAAGGATTAAATCACATGGTGGCCAAATCATGTAATTCAAGAAGAGTTACAAGCTCGAAGGCAATTCTCATCACTTGGTATTTTTCAAAAGGTAAGTATGAAAAACTCAAAACCAAGTAGCAAAATATAACCTCAATCATAGAATCCAACAAATATTATCTAAAAGTATTCATGCTAAAATAGCATTTAGGCAATAAGGGGCAGCAAGGTATAATAAACAAAGTCAATAATCCAACACTTATGATGAAAAGAGAGAAAATAAAATGAAAACTAACTAATTAACCAACTAAAATAAATGGTTATCCATGGTGTTTGGAAGTGTTGGATGAGGGGTAGAAGAAGGGAAGAAGGAGGGAGAAGGAAAGAAATGGAAAGGGGAGAAGAAAAGAAATGTATGAAATAAGGGAATCCACGAGCACGCGCGCGCACGGGTGGTGGTGCAATGGATACGACGCGTACGTGTACAGAGTGCGTCCGCGTCGATGGATTATTCCAAGAGTGGCGCGTACGCGGCAGGTGTGCGTACGCATGAATTGGTTTGTGCCTCAGGCCTAATTTCCGTACAGTGCAGGCCTAACTCTCGGATCAAAGTATGGAAGGTGGAACTTCTCAATCCACGCGTACACGTGCATGGCGCACGCGCGTGGATGGTCCAAAATGCTTGATACACGCGTGCGCGTGTATTGCGCGCGCGCATGGATGGTGCTCTGTTTTCAAAAATTTTCTATGTTTTTGCACTAATCCAAGCATTCCAAACTTCCAAACAGCTACCACAACACCCTAAAACCTTATTTAACATATTATACTACCAATCAAACTCAACAAATCAACCAAAAACATGAATTTAAACTAATCACTAATATGTACAAAAAGAGAAAATGAAAAGAATTTACCATGGTGGGGTGTCTCCCACCTAGCACTTTTGTTTATTGTCCTTAAGTTGGACTTATGGGGAGCTCTTCTCAAGGTGGCTTGTGCTTGTACTCATCTTGGAACTTCCACCAATGCTTGGTCTTCCAATAAGCTCCATCATTTAAGATCAATATCTCCAAGCTATGATGGAGTTCTTCACAAACCATGGGCTCCCAATGTTGATCCTCTTCTTGTAATCCGGGATCCCACACTTCGTTTTCACACCCATCTTGAGGTTGATCATCATTATTAATCCATCCGGGTGGTAAGCAAGATGAATTCTCAAGGAAATGACCAAACATCATCCTAGACCCAAGCAATCTAGTTCTACACCAACTCTTGCTATTAAGCTTTGAACATGTAACCATGGTGAGCCTATAATGGCACTTCCAACCACTAATCATCTCCTTTTTACTCTTAAAGCCACAAATATATCTAAGTTGACCATCCGTTTCAAGCAAACCATATTCAAGGGGAATAATAAAGCTTGAGTAAAAGGAATTTACCCACTTGAATAAGAGAGTGGATGGTGGTGGCTTGGGGAGAGGTATTTCCAATGTGCTAGTAAGCTCCACTCCCTTGTTTTCTTCCTTGATTGCCTCCACCTCTTCACAAACTTCTTCACTTTCAATCTTTTGTTCATCATTTTCATCCCACTCTTCTCCATCACTCAAATCATAAATGGGAGGACGAGAGAAATCTACCTCCATATCACTTTCAAATTCATTGGGAGAAGGTTCTTCAAATTCAAAGGATTCTTCACCAAGAAGATTGGATACACGATCTTCATCACCAAGGGAAGTCAATTCTTACTTCACTCCTTCCAAGTCTTCATTCAAAAGTTGCCTTGGAGGTTGTGCACTCTCCTTCTCAATATCAAATTCACTCTTCTTGGAAGGATTTTTTATGATTTTAGCTTTCCAAGGAGGTTCCACATCTCCTAAGTCTTCAACCACTTCCTCCTTTTCTTCAATAATCTAGGCTTCCCCAATTTCTCTAATACAAAGTAACAATCCTCCTTCTACACCGGAGTTTCCAATCTCTCCTTCATGCTATGCTCTTTAATTGATTCTCCACATGTGACTATGGGAGTGCTTTGAGTGCTCAAGCATTGGGAGGCTAAAATGCTTACTACCTTGGTCAAGGTAGCCATAAATTCTAGTGTCTCCCTTTGCATTTCTCCTTGCCCTTGAAGTATAAGGCTAAGGATTTCATCCATTAAGGATTGGGGTGGATAAGAGGGTTCATTGTCTTGGAGAAAGGGTTCATTATAGGAAGGTGGTTCTTCTTGGTAAGGTGGTGGTGTGTATTGAGGTGGTTCTTGGGAGTAGTAATCTTGGAATTGTGGTTGATATTGTGGTGGTTCCATGTATGGCTCATATGGTTCAAAAGGTTGTTGGTAGGATGGATATGGATTAGGGTCATATGAAGGTGGTTGGTAAGAAGGGGCTTGTGAGTATGGTTGAGAGTTATGTTGAGGGTATGGATCATAGGCATATAGTGGTTGTTCTTGAAAGTCACAAGGAGATTCACCATAGCCATTTGATTGGTGTGCATCATAGAATGACTCTTCTTCATAGTGCATTGGTGGAGGTTGTTGCCATGAAGATTGATCATATGCATATGGCTCCTCCCACCTTTGAGTGTCCCATCCTTGATACACATTCCCATTGAAGTTCTTATCACCTACAACATAGTTGTAATCACACTCATAGCCAAAGTGAGAATTCATGATGAAAAGAGAAAATAAAAACAAAAGCTAATAGAAAACAAGAGAACAAAACTCTACAACTAGCAAATAAAGCAAAAAGCAAGATATTCACACTATTCACATATATACAATAACCAATAACATAACACCATTGCAATTCCCTGGCAACGGTGCCATTTGATGATTGGATTTTTGATGGTATAGAAATTCACAAATGAATTCTCGTTGCAAGTATAGTTCCTAAACCAAACAATAATCTTTTCATACAAAAAGTTGTTTGTCACTAAAACAAACCCCTAAATTTATAAACCAAAGTATTGGAACCTCGGGTCGTTCTCCCTAGGAATTGTAATGAAGTGTCTTGTTATTGGTTATGAGTTATTTTTGGGGTTTTGATAAAAGGCATAAAAGATAAATGGCAATAAAGTAAACTAATGGCTAAAAAGGTCTTGGCAAGGGTTGGTAGTCAAGGATCTCTATCCTAATCACAAACCACAATATGAGAATTGGCAATGATTAATCTCATTATGTCATCCTCTAACTAGTAGTAAAGGAAAGTTAAATGAGATATATCAATCCAAGTCCATAGGTCCTAACTCTCCACTAATTCAATTAGTGAGAACTAGAGTCAGTGGCTCCCAAACATCAATCACTTGGATATTAGTAACTCAGGAGGTCCTAAGTTACCTTTCCAAGCCAAGAGTATAAAACTCTGCTCTAAAATCCAACCAAGCATTTCATCAAACACTTGGAAGGCATAAAAGGAAAGCATAGTAAATCAACAACAAGAACAAAATCAAAGAATTAACAACAACAAATCAAAAGGAACACAATTATTATGATTTACCTTGAATTGAATTGAAAGAAAAAGGAAGGAACAAAAGTAGATCTACAACAAAATACAAGAACAACATAAAGGAAATTACAACAAAAGAATAGAAGAATGATGAATGAAACAACAAAGAATTGAGAAGTGGAAGAAGATGAAAGCATGAATTAAAACCTAGATCTAAGAACTAAACCTTATCCTAATCCTAATTCTAGAGATAAGAGAGAGCTTCTCTCTCTAGAAACTACTTCTAAACTAATCCTAATGAGTGAAAAATGAACTAATCTCCCTTTGCTCTTCAATCCTTGGCTTTAAATAGCATATTTGGTGCCAAAGTTGGTTGGGATTGGGCCCCACAACCCTTGAGAATTCGTTGGCCACGTTTTTATTAAATAATCATAAACCAACATCGACGCGTACGCACACAGCACGCGTACGCGTCCATGGGGTGAGTCATAAGATGCGCGTAAGCGCCAGGTGCACGCGCGCGTCCATGGGCGAGTTCAACTTCTTTGCCTTTTCATAATTTCTCCACTTTGCATGCTTTCCTCTTCACTCCTTTGATCCATTCCTAGCCTTTTCAACCTGAAATTACTAACAAACATATCAAGGCATCTAGTGGAATCAAAGGGAGATTAAAATCATAAAGTTAAAGGCCTAAAAAGCATGATTTCACATCTAAGCACAAATAAGGAGACAATCACAAAATTATGCTAATTCATTGAATAAATATGGGTAAAAGGTGTTAAAATCTCTTAAAATCAATACAAGATAAACCGTAAAAATGGGGTTTATCACTCTCTCTCTGGAAAATATAACTGGCGCGCCATACCCAGGGTCTAGCGTGCCATGCCCAGGGTCTAGCGTGCCACGCCCAAAGTTCTTCTTCGTTCCAGGAGCTAGCGTGCCACGCCCAACATTCAAGTGGCATGCCCAGATGACCAATGAGGGTTGGTGTGCCATGCCTTGGCATTCAAGTGGCACGCCTAAGTGAGGATGAGAGCCTGGCGTGCCACGTTTTCGATAAGTGCTTGGACCTTCATCTTCATGAAAACTTGTACTGGCGTGCCACGCCGTGATGCTCATGTGGCACGCTGGTGGACAAAATTGTGATTCCTTTGTTATTGTATTTTGTAAAATTCATTGCTTTTTCAACTATGTGTGGACACAACTCCGTTCAACTTAACCAGCAAGTGTACTGGGTCATCCAAGTAATACCTTACGTGAGTAAGGGTCGATCCCACAGAGATTGTTGGTATGAAGCAAGTTATGGTCACCTTGTAAATCTCAGTTAGGCAGATTATTGGTTTAAATTTGATTAATGGAATAAATAGAAAATAAAAGGGATAGAAATACTTATGTAAATCAATAGTGGGAATTTCAGATAAGTGTATGGAGATGCTGTGCTCCTCTCGTATCTCTACTCTCTTATTACATTCATCCAATCCTTCTTACTCCTTTCCATGGCAAGCTGTATGTAGGGCATTACTGTTGTCAATGGCTACATCCCATCGTCTCAGTGAAAACGTTCCTATGCTCTGTCACAGCATGGCTAATCATCTGTCGGTTCTCAATCAGGTTGGAATAGAATCCCTTGATTCTTTTGCGCTTGTTATCACGCCCAACCTTCAGGAGTTTGAAGCTCGTCACAGTCATTCAATCCCAGAATCCTACTCGAAATACCATAGACAAGGTTTAGACTTTTCGGATCCTCATGAATGCCGCCATCTATCTAGCTTATACCACGAAGATTCTGTTGGGGAATCTAAGAGATATGCGCCCGGTCTAAAGTAGAACGGAAGTGGTTGTCAGTCACGTACGTTCATAGGTGAGAATGATGATGAGTGTCACGGATCATCACATTCATCAAAGTTAAGTATAACGTATATCATGGAATAAGAATAAAAGAGAATTGAATAGAAAGTAATAATAATTGTATTGAAACTTGAGGTACAGCAGAGCTCCACACCCTTAATCTATGGTGTGCAGAAACTCCACTGTTGAAAATACATAAGTAAAAGGTTCAGGCATGGCCGAATGTCCAGCCCCCTAAAACGTGATCAATAGCCTCTTAAGATGAAGAATAATACAAAATTGAGACCAAAGATGTCTAATACAATAGTAACTTATCCTATTTATACTAGACTAGCTACTAGGGTTTACATGAGTAAGTATTTGATGCATAAATTCACTTCCGGGGCCCACTTGGTGTATGTTTTGGCTGAGCTTGATCTATCCACGAGCTGAGGCTTTTCTTGGAGTTGAACTCCAAGTTATAACGTGTTTTGGGCGTTCAACTCCGGATCATGACGTTTTTCTGGCGTTTAACTCCAGACAGCAGCATGTACTTGGCGTTCAACGCCATGTTACGTCATCAATTACCGAATAAAGTATAAACTATTATATATTTCTGAAAAGCTCTGGATGTCGACTTTCCACCGCCGTTGAGAGCGCACCAATTGCAGTTCTGTAGCTCCAGAAAATCCATTTCGAGTGCAGGGAGGTCAGATTCCAACAGCATCAGTAGTCCTTTTGTCAGCCCTTTTCAGAGTTTTGCTCAAATCCCTCAATTTCAGCCAGAAATTACCTAAAATCACAGAAAAACACACAAACTCATAGTAAAGTCCAGAAATGTGAATTTAACATAAAAACTAATGAAAACATCCCTAAAAGTAGCTTGAACTTACTAAAAACTACCTAAAAACAATGCCAAAAAGCGTATAAATTATCCGCTCATCACAACACCAAACTTAAATTGTTGCTTGTCCCCAAGCAACTGAAATACAATGAGGATAAAAAGAAGAGAATATACTATAGATTCCAAAATATCAATGAATATTAATTCTAATTAGATGAGCGGGACTTGTAGCTTTTTGCTTCTGAACAGTTTTGGCATCTCACTTTTTCCTTTGAAGTGTAGAATGATTGGCTTCTCTAGGAACTTAGAATTTTGGATAGTGTTATTGACTTTCCTAGTTAAGCATGTTGATTCTTGAACACAGCTACTTATGAGTCTTGGCCGTGGCCCTAAGCATTTTGTTTTTCAGTATTACCACCGGATACATAAATGCCATAGACACATGACTGGGTGAACCTTTTCAGATTGTGACTCAGCTTTGCTAGAGTCCCCAATTAGAGGTGTCCAGAGCTCTTAAGCACACTCTTTTTGCTTTGGATCATGACTTTAACCACTCAGTCTCAAGCTTTTCACTTGGACCTTCATGACACAAGCACATGGTTAGGGACGGCTTGATTTAGCCGCTTAGGCCTGGATTTTATTTCCTTGGGCCCTCCTATCCATTGATGCTCAAAGCCTTGGATCCTTTTTTTACCCTTGCCTTTTGGTTTTAAGGGCTATTGGCTTTTTCTGCTTGCTTTTTCTTTTTCTTTCTATATTTTTTTTCGCCTACTTTTTTTTTCTCTTTTTTTCGCAAGCTTTTGCTATTCACTGCTTTTTCTTGCTTCAAGAATCAATTTCATAATTTTTCAGATCATCAATAACATTTCTCTTTGTTCATCATTCTTTCAAGAGCCAACAATTCAACACTCATAAACAACAAGATAAAAAATATGCACTGTTCAAGCATTCATTCAGAAAACAAAAAGTATTGTCACCACATCAATATAATTAAATTAAATTAAAGGATAATTTCGAAATTCATGTACTTCTTATTCTTTTGAATTAAAACATTTTTCATTTAAGAGAGGTGAAGGATTAATGGAATTTATTCATAGCTTTAAGACATAGTTACTACATACTAATGATCATGAAGTAGAGACACAAAACATAGATAAACATAACATTAAAAACCGAAAAACAGAAAGAAATAAGAACAAGGAATGAATCCACCTTAGTGGCGTCTTCTTCTTGAAGGACCAACAATGTCCTTAAGCTCTTCTATGTCCCTTCCTTGCCTTTGTTGCTCCTCCCTCATTGCTCTTTGATCTTCTCTTATTTCTTGGAGAATGATGGAGTGCTCATGATGTTCCACCCTTAATTGTTCCACATTGTGGCTCAAATCTTCTAAGGAGGTGTTGAGTTGCTCCCAATAGTTGTTAGGAGGAAAGTGCATCCCTTTAAGCATCTCAGGGATTTGTTGATGCTGAGCTTCCTCATGCATCTCTTGAGAACCGTGAAGGATCTCTCTTGCTTGCTCCATCCTCTTCTTGGTGATGGGCTTATCCTCTTCAATGGAGATGTCTCCTTCTATGATAACTCCGGCTGAGTAACATAGATGGCAAATAAGGTGAGGAAAAGCTAGCCGTGCCATGGTGGAGGACTTGTCGGCTATTTTGTAGATTTCATTGGAGATGACCTCATGAACTTCTACTTCCTCTCCAATCATGATGCTATGAATCATGATGGCCCGATCCACAATAACTTCAGATCGGTTGCTAGTAGGAATGATGGAGCATTGAATGAACTCCAACCATCCTCTAGCCACAGGCTTGGGGTCCAGTCTTCTTAGTTGAACTGGCTTGCCTTTGGAGTCTATTCTCCATTGGGCTCCTTCCACACATATGTCCATTAGGACTTGGTCCAACCTTTGATTAAAGTTTACCCTTCTAGTGTAGGGGCGTTCATCTTCTTGCATCATGGGCAAGTGAAACGCCAACCTCACATTTTCCGGACTAAAATCTAAGTATTTCCCCCGAACCATTGTGAGGTAATTCTTTGGATTCGGGTTCATACTTTGATCATGGTTCCTAGTGATCCATGCATTGGCATAGAACTCTTGAACCATTAAGATTCTGACTTGTTGCATGGGGTTGGTTAAGACTTCCCAACCTCTTCTTCGGATTTCATGTCAGATCTCCGGATACTCATTTTTCTTGAGCTTGAAAGGGACCTCAGGGATCACCTTCTTCTTTGCCACGACATCATAGAAGTGGTCTTGATGGCTCTTGGAGATGAATCTTTCCATCTCCTATGACTCGGAGGTGGAAGCTTTTGTCTTCCCTTTTCCTTTTTTAGAGGATTCTCCGGCCTTAGGTGCCATTGATGGTAGTGGAAAACAAAAAAGATTGTGCTTTGACCACACCAAACTTAAAATATTGCTCGTCCTCGAGCAATAAAAGAAAGAAGAGAAGAAGAAGAAGAAGAAAAGAGGGAGGAGAGGGAGAGATGTAGGTTCAGCCAAGGGGAAGAATAGGGGGTTGTGTTGTGTGAAAATGAAGTAGAATGGAAGGGTATATATAGGGAGAGGGGGGAGTGTATGTTCGGCCATTTAGGATGGGAATGGGTGGGAAAATGGTTTTGAATTTTGGAAGGTAGGTGGGGTTTATGGGGAAGAGTGGATGGATTTGAGTGGTGAAGGGGGTGATTGGGAAGAGGAATTGAGGTGATTGGTGAGAGTGTTGGGAAGTGTGACATGGGGAATACAAATCACAAAAATAGGATTAGGAGGTAAGGTGGGAATATAGTAGGTGGGGATCCTGTGGGGTCCACAAATCCTGAGGTGATCCTGTGGGGTCTACAGATCCTGAGGTGTCAAGAAATTCCATCCCTGCACCAAATAGGCATGTAAAATGCCTTTGCACACCATTCTGGCATTTAAACGCCCATTGGTGCACGTTCTGGGCGTTCAACGCCCATGTAAAGCATGTTTCTGGCGTTCAGCGCCAGCTTTTCCTCTTAGGCACATTCCTGGCGTTCAGCGCCAGAATGTTGCTTGTTTCTGGCGTTCAGTGCCAGAATGATGCTCTGTTCTGGCGTTGAATGCCAGCCAGATGCATCTTACTGGCGTTGAACGCCAGCCTGTGCGTCCTCCAGGGTGTGAATTTTTTTCTTCTGCT
The DNA here is from genome assembly GCF_003086295.3 of Arachis hypogaea. NCBI lineage: Eukaryota > Viridiplantae > Streptophyta > Magnoliopsida > Fabales > Fabaceae > Arachis > Arachis hypogaea. The sequence continues at coordinate 85,987,218 of NC_092038.1, read as the reverse complement.
GTTTTTTATTCTATTTTTAATTTTTATGATTTTTTCATGACTCCTCATGATCATGCACCTAATAAAACACAAATTAACAATAATATAAAATAAAATAAAAATTAGATAAATAAAATTGGGTTGCCTCCCAACAAGCGCTTCTTTAATGTCAATAGCTTGACAGTGGCTCTCATGGAGCCACAAGGTGATCAGGTCAATGTTGTATAGTCCCAACACCAAACTTAGAGTTTGGATATGGGATCTTAACACCAAACTTAGAGTTTGGTTGTGGCCTCACAACACCAAACTTAGAGTTTGACTGTGGGGGCTCTTATTGACTCTGAACTGAGAGAAGCTCTTCATGCTTACTCTTTTTTGTCACAGAGGGATGACCATGTGCTTTAAACACAAGGTAGTCCCCATTCAATTGAAGGATTAATTCACCTCTATTGACATCTATCACAGCTTCTGCTGTGGCTAGGAAAGGTCTTCCAAGGATGATGCATTCATCCTCTTCCTTTCTAGTGTCTAAGATTATGAAATCAGCAGGGATGTAAAGGCCTGCACCCTTTACTAACATGTCCTCCACTATTTCATAAGCTTGTCTCAATGACTTGTCTGCCAATTGTAATGAGAACAAGGCAGGTTGTACCTCAATGATCCCCAGCTTCTCCATTACAGAGAGTGGCATAAGATTTATCCCTGACCCCAGATCACATAGAGCCTTTTCAAAGGTCATGGTGCCTATGGTACAAGGTATTAAGAACTTTCCAGGATCTTGTTTCTTTTGAGGTAGAGTTTTCTGAATCCAGGTATCTAGTTCACTAATGAGCAAGGGAGGTTCACTTTCCCAAGTCTCATTACCAAACAACATGGCATTCAGCTTCATGATAGCTCCTAAGTATTGAGCAACTTGCTTTCCAGTCACATCTTCATCCTCTTCAGAGGAAGAATAGTCTTCAGAGCTCATGAATGGCAGAAGGAGATTTAGTGGAATCTCTATGGTCTCTGTATGAGCCCCAGATTCCTTTGGATCCTTAACAGGAAACTCCTTCTTGCTTGAAGGACGTCCCAGGAGGTCTTCCTCACTAGGATTTTCGTCCTCCTCCTCCCTTGTGCATTCGGCCACATTGATCACATCAATGGCCTTGAACTCTCCTTTTGGATTCTCTTCTGTATTGCTTGGGAAAATACTGGGAGGAGTTTCAATGACTTTCTTACTCAGCTGGCCCACTTGTGCCTCCACATTCCTGATGGAAGATCTTCTTTCATTCATGAAACTGAAAGTGGCCTTTGACAGATCAGAGACTAGATTAGCTAAATTAGAATTGTTTTTTTCAGAATTCTCTGTCTGTTGCTGAGAAGATGATGGATATGGCTTGCTATTGCTCAGCCTATTGCGTCCACCATTGTTAAAGCCTTGTTGAGGCTTTTGTTGATCCTTCCATGAGAAATTTGGATGATTTCTCCATGATGAGTTATAGGTGTTTCCATAAGGTTCACCCATGTAATTAACCTCTGCCGTGGCAGGGTTCTCAGGGTTCTTTAGTACTGTTGGATGCATTTTGCCATCCATTCAGACTTTGAGAGATCATGTTGACTTGCTGAGTCAACACTTTGTTCTGAGCCAATATGGCATTCAGAGCATCAATTTCAAGAACTCCTTTCTTCTGAGGTATCCCATTATTCACGGAATTCCTCTCAGAAGTGTACATGAATTGGTTATTTGCAACCATGTCAATGAGTTCTTGAGCCTCTTCAGGCGTTTTCTTTAGGTGAATAGATCCACCTGCAGAATGGTCCAATGACATTTTCGAAAATTCAAATAGGCCATAATAGAATATATCTAATATGGTCCATTCTGAAAACATGTCAGATGGACATCTTTTGGTCAGCTGCTTGTATCTTTCCCAAGCTTCATAGAGGGATTCACCATCTTTTTGTTTGAAGGTTTGAACATCCACTCTCAGCTTGCTCAGCTTTTGAGGAGGAAAGAATTTATTCAAGAAGGCAGTGACCAGCTTATCCCAGGAGTCCAGGCTATCTTTGGGTTGTGAATCCAACCATATTCTAGCTCTGTCTCTCACAACAAAAGGGAAAAGCATGAGTCTATAGACTTCAGGATCAACTCCATTCGTCTTTACAGTCTCACAGATCTGCAAGAACTCAGTTAAAAACTGGTAGGGATCTTCAGATGGAAGTCCATAAAACTTGCAGTTTTGTTGCATTAAGGCAACTAGCTGAGGTTTCAGCTCAAAGTTGTTGGCTCCAATGGCAGGAATGGAGATGCTTCTTCCATCAAACTTGGACGTTGGCTTTGTAAAGTCACCAAGCATTCTCCTTGCATTATTATTATTTTCGGCTGCCATCTCCTTCTCTTGTTCGAAAATTTCTGAAAGGTTGTTTCTGGATTGTTGTAATTTAGCTTCTCTTAATTTTCTCTTCAGAGTCCTTTCAGGTTCTGGATCAATTTCAACAAGAGTGCCTTTATCCTTGTTCCTGCTCATATGAAAGAGAGAAGAAAATAAGAAAAGAAAGAGGAATCCTCTATGTCACAGTATAGAGATTCCTTTATGTTAGTAGAAAAAGAAAAGAGAAAAGAAAGTAGAAGAGGGGATTCGGATATTAAGTGGAGAGAGGTGAAGAGAAGTGTTAGTAATTAAATAATTAAATAGAATAAGAATAGAGAAGGAGAATTTCGAAAATAATTTTGAAAAAGGGGTTAGTAATTTTCGAAAATTAGAGATAAGATAAGATTAAAATTTAAAATTTAAAACAAAAATAATTTTTGAAAAAGATATGAGATATTTTCGAAAATTAGAGAGGGAAAAGTAGTTAGTTGGTTTTGAAAAAGATATGAAACAAACAAGAAGTCAAAGAGTTAGTTGAAAAAGATATTAAAATCAAATTTTGAAAAGATAAGAAGTTAGATAAGATATTTTGAAATCAAATTTTGAAAAAGATAAATTTTTGAAAAAGATAAGATAAAAGATAAAAAGATATATTTGAAAAAGATTTAATTTTAAAATTAAAATTAATTACTTGACTAACAAGAAACTAAAAGATAAAATTCTAGAATTTAAAGATTGAACCTTTCTTAACAAGAAAGTAACAAACTTCAAATTTTTGAATCAATCACATTACTTGTTAGCTAATTTTCGAAAATATGATGTAAAAGATAAGAAAAAGATTTTGAAAAATATTTTGAAAAAGATTTTGAAAAATATTTTAAAAATATTTCGAAAATTAATAAGAGAAAAGGAAAAGATTTAATTTTTGAAAATGTTTTGAAAAGATAAGATTTTTAAAATTGAAAATTTGACTTAACTTGTAAGAAACAACTAATTTTTAAAATTTTTTACTAAGTCAACTCAAATTTTCGAAAATTAGGAGATAAAAAATGAAAATATTTTTTTTTATTTTTGAATTTTTTTATGATGAGAGAGAAAAACACAAAAAATGACCCAAAACATGAAAATTTTGGATCAAAACACAAGATGCATGCAAGAACACTATGAATGTCAAGATGAACACCAAGAATACTTTGAAGATCATGATGAACATCAAGAACATAATTTTGAAAAATTTTTGATGCAAGAAAACATGCAAGACACCAAACTTAGAAATCTTTAATGCATGGAAAATATGAATGCAAAAGTGCACATGAAAAACAACAAACAACACAAAACAAGAAATCATCAAGATCAAACAAGAAGACTTGTCAAGAACAACTTGAAGATCATGAAGAACACTATGAATGCATGAGATTTTCGAAAAAAATGCAAGAAAAATTTTAAAAGCATGCAATTGATACCAAACTTAAAAATTGACTCAAGACTCAAATAAGAAACACAAAATATTTTTAATTTTTTTGATTTTATGATTTTTTTGCATTTTTATTATATTTTTCGAAAAACATGGTTAGAAAACTGAAAAAGAAAAGAAAAATTTTGAAAAAGATTTTTGAAAAAAAAATTACCTAATCTGAGCAACAAGATGAACCATCAGTTGTCCATACTCGAACAATCCCTGGCAACGGCGCCAAAAACTTGGTGGATGAAATTGTGATTCCTTTGTTATTGTATTTTGTAAAATTCATTGCTTTTTCAACTATGTGTGGACACAACTCCGTTCAACTTAACCAGCAAGTGTACTGGGTCATCCAAGTAATACCTTACGTGAGTAAGGGTCGATCCCACAGAGATTGTTGGTATGAAGCAAGCTATGGTCACCTTGTAAATCTCAGTTAGGCAGATTATTGGTTTAAATTTGATTAATGGAATAAATAGAAAATAAAAGGGATAGAAATACTTATGTAAATCAATAGTGGGAATTTCAGATAAGCTGTATGTAGGGCATCACCGTTGTCAATGGCTACATCCCATCCTCTCAGTGAAAACGTTCCTATGCTCTGTCACAGCACGGCTAATCATCTGTCGGTTCTCAATCAGGTTGGAATAGAATCCCTTGATTCTTTTGTGCTTGTTATCACGCCCAGCCTTCAGGAGTTTGAAGCTTGTCACAGTCATTCAATCCCAGAATCCTACTCAGAATACCATAGACAAGGTTTAGACTTTCCGGATCCTCATGAATGCCGCCATCTATCTAGCTTATACCACGAAGATTCTGTTGGGAAATCTAAGAGATATGTGCCTGGTCTAAAGTAGAACGGAAGTGGTTGTCAGTCACGTACGTTCATAGGTGAGAATGATGATGAGTGTCACGGATCATCACATTCATCAAAGTTAAGTATAACGTATATCTTGGAATAAGAATAAAAGAGAATTGAATAGAAAGTAATAATAATTGTATTGAAACTTGAGGTACAGCAGAGCTCCACACCCTTAATCTATGGTGTGCAGAAACTCCACTGTTGAAAATACGTAAGTAAAAGGTTCAGGCATGGCCGAATGTCCAGCCCCCTAAAACGTGATCAATAGCCTCTTAAGATGAAGAATAATACAAAACTGAGACCAAAGATGTCTAATACAATAGTAACTTATCCTATTTATACTAGACTAGCTACTAGGGTTTACATGAGTAAGTATTTGATGCATAAATTCACTTCCGGGGCCCACTTGGTGTATGTTTGGGCTGAGCTTGATCTATCCACGAGCTGAGGCTTTTCTTGGAGTTGAACTCCAAGTTATAACGTATTTTGGGCGTTTAACTCCAGACAGCAGCATGTACTTGGCGTTCAACGCCATGTTACGTCGTCAATTTCCGAATAAAGTATGGACTATTATATATTGCTGGAAAGCTCTGGATGTCTACTTTCCAACTTCGTTGAGAGCGCGCCAATTGAAGTTCTGTAGCTCCAGAAAATCCATTTCGAGTGCAGGGAGATCAGATTTCAACAGCATTAGCACTCCTTTTGTCAGCCTTTTTCAGAGTTTTGCTCAAATCCTTCAATTTCAGCCAGAAATTACCTGAAATCACAGAAAAATACACAAACTCATAGTAAAGTCCAGAAATGTGAATTTAACATAAAAACTAATGAAAACATCCCTAAAAGTAGCTTGAACTTACTAAAAACTACCTAAAAACAATGCCAAAAAGCGTATAAATTATCCGCTCATCACACGCTCACTTTAAGATGGCCTTCTTTAGCCTTGGCGTGCAACGCTTGGGTCTTCAAGTGGCATACCCAAGTGATGATAAAAGCTTGGCGTGCCACGCCTTCGATACCAAGTGGCACGCCCAAATGCTTGGACCTTTGGATTGATAAACTGGCGTGCCACACCCCATGTTTCAAGTGGCACGCCCATAATGGTAGATGATCCTGGCGTGCTACGCCCATTTTGGCATGCCACGCCCCTCTTATGGCTTCTAGCATTGCTCTCTGGAAAACTGTATCAGCGTGCCACGCCCAGCTCCTAGCGTGCGCATATACTTTCATGGCGTTTACTCTAAGTGGCACGCCAGTCTCACATGCCCAGCTCTATTTTGTTGTTTTCTCCCCCTTTTTGTTGCACTTTTCACCTAAAATTCAACACAAAACCCATTTCAAAGCAATGTACCATAATACTTATCATTTAGCTCATGAAATTACATTGAAACAATGAATATGTGCTCTTTTTATGGTCCTTTTGCATAGGTAAAAAGGGTAAATGATGCAAGTCATCATTCGCGTCAGGTACATATCCGCGTCTCTATGGAATGCGCCATATTATGCGTACGCGTCAGGTACACATGCGCGTCGATTCTCGCTGGCTAGCTCCTTAGTTTCTTGTGTTCCTTCTATTTTTGCAAGCTTCCTTTCCATCCTCTAAGCCATTCCTGCCCTATAAAGCCTGAAAATACTTAACACACGGATCACGGCATCTAATGGAATAAAGGGGAATTAAAAATTGATAATTTAAGGGCTTAGGAAGCAAGCTTTCAATCATAGGACAAAATTGGGAAGGATTTGTAAAGCCATGCAGTTTGTATGAATAAGTATGCAGAGAATTGATAAATACCACTCAATTTAGGACAAGATAATCCACAAAATAGTGGTTTATCAATCTCCCCACACTTAAACATTAGCATGTCCTCATGCTAAGCTCAAGGAGATCAAAAGAATGACTAGGGGAAAGCAAGACTTATGCAATGCAACCTATGTAAATGAATGCAACTATATGCTAAGATGTTTCTACCTACTTGGTTAAAAATAAACAAGTCCTCTAATACAAACATAAATCAGATCCCAGTAATTCAAATCACACAATAAGAAGCAAGAAAACTTGTAAGAAGATAGCTCACGAAAGCCGGGAGCATAGAATCAAGCATTGAACCCTCACTGGAAAAGTATCTGCACTCTAATCACTCAGGTGTTTAGGGTTAATCCACTATAGTCTTCTCTAATCATGCTTTCTAAAACATTGCTCTTCATCTAACCAATCAACAAAGATCTAGTGTACTAATGCAAACATCTTGAGGTCTTTCCATAGTTGTAATGGGGCTAAGGTAAGGGTGAGGATATACGTATGGCCAAGTGAGCTATAAATCGAATCTTTGACTAACATAAGTTCTCACCTAACACTTACACATACTCTATATAATTCAAAAATCTTGCCTAGCTACCCAAAACCTCACTTTTGTACATTTCACATACTTATGTATCAATTTCTTTTAATTTCATCACATATGCATTGATCTTTTTATTGCACTTAACATTGGGGTAATTTTTGTCCCCTAATTATTTAATTATTATTATTATTATTATTATTATTATTTCATAGTGGATCAATGCCTATGGTTTTTATGATTTCACATGAGTAACACCCAAATTCTCAAATTTTGTCAATAAAAATAAAACACTTTCTTACTAACCCAAGTTTCTACATTTCCCCACACTTAAGTGACAAACAATCTCTATCTTAAGCTAAGCAAAGATTCAAATGGGATAATTAATTGTTTTTCTGCTTAAGGCTAGTGATGTGGTAACATAAAGAACAAATGGGGGTTAAAAAGGCTCAAAGTGGCAAACAAAGGTAGATGAAATGGTAGGCTATTTGGGATAAGTGAGCTAATGACAAGTGATGGCCTCAATCATATGTATGCATGAATATACACTACACAATGGACATGTAGAATGGAACAAAATATAGATTGCAATCATAGAGGAGAAAACACACAAGAAGAAAAATCATGGTTAAAAATTGTAACCATATAATCAAGCTCAAAATCTCACATGTTGTGTGTTCTTAGCTATCAACCATGTTCCAAATTACAATCTTCAAACAAGTTTAATACAAATTTTCAATTTGAATTAGTGAAATGCTCTAAAACAGGGTCTTGAAAAGAACTTATTATTTCAAACAAGCAGAACATACATGCAAGCAATTATTATCATGCAATCTATCATATCTAACAAAAAGAAAAATGACATATTGGTGTTAAGAGAGAGAGAGATTACCTCCGAAAGTTAGGTACTGACCTCCTCACACTTAAAGGTTGACACGGTCCTCCGTGCCATCAGTAAGGAGCAAGGTAGGGTTGGTAACATCACCTCCACTGACGGGCTCGTCATGGCTCCCGGTGCTGGTAGGTGAAGTGGAGTCTGGTGTTTCCTTATCTTTTGGAGGTGGGTGAGTACTAGCAATGAGCTCCTTTAGATAGGTGTATCGGCGCTTGTTGCGGTGCTCTAGTCGCTTCATCTGTCGGTCATGCTGGTCTAACCTCTGAAGGATCTGAAGGAACATCTAAGTAGTGGATGGTGGAGGAGGTGTGGGTGATGGCAGGACAGAAGTATGAGGAGTGTCTAGAGATGGGCCGGGATGGCGACTAACAGAGGGTACTGGGGGTCTGATATACTTCCCTTTCGGGACATACTGATCAGCCACTGGAATCATGGCTTTGGTGTCCCCAGCCCTATAAGAAACTCCAGTTGCAGAGACAAGATCAGAAACTAGTGCAGAAAAGGGTACGTTACTCGCAATCTTTACGTGCCACATGGCCTGCCGGATGTGTCTTGGTAAGTTGAGAGGCTGCTCAATGAGAATGCACCAGATGAGAACAGCCATGTCTGCAGTGAAGGTGGACTCGTGAGTGCTCAGAAAGACATAGTGGGACATAATCTGTGCCCACACGCGAGCCTCCAAGGTAAGTACTGGAGCTGCAATGCTCTTAGGTCGAGTCCGATGTTGCCCATAGATCCAAGTGCTGCCCGGTTGTGCTATAACTCCAAGGATGCTATCCCAGTCAAACTGGTATGTCTGGCGCCTAAGAGAGGCCTCTTGATAGGAGTCCAACCCCTCTGATCTAGGTGGAAGATCTAATGCTCTCTGAATGGCCACCTCGGAGACAGGGACTTGCTTTTGACGGACATAGACAGACTGCAGCGTAGGCAAGTGAAAGTTGGAGTAGAATTTAACTACCCACGATAGATTGGCATGCTGCAGCTGCCTTCTCAAGAATCCCCACTGTCTCCACTAAATGTCGGACTCCACAAAATCAGCAAGGTGTGTTGGAAGAATCTGTCAGGCAGGATGGGGAACATCTGCTCACAGTAACGGTTAGTGAACCGTGCAAAGTCCCTAGCAGGAAAAGCTTTCTCTGCTTCATTAAC